>NW_006768768.1:2007087-2117333 GCF_000204055.1 Melampsora larici-populina 98AG31
AAAAAAGAGAAAAAAAAAAAAAAAAGGAAAAAAAGAAAAAAAGAAAAAAAAAAAAAAAAAAAAAAAAGAGGCTTTCCTGCTTCCCTCCAGCACGGCAGTGCACGCCTGCAGCCATGTGTCCCTCCTCTATCACATGGGATGTATCCTCCAAAGGGTGAAATTATTATTGGGGGGATGTGGCGACTCACCAGGAAGTTGAACGAGTTTGGTGAGGTTGAGCGTTTAAAGCTTGATGGGTTGCATTGGGAAACCATCAAATTCATATGCTACACTATTTCGACACCTACGCATCCGTAGCACGAAATGAGTCATTCAAAGTCTTGCTAGCGCTTGCGGTGCAGCATGGCCTGTACATTTTTCAGTTTGATGTCGAAACGGCCTTTTTGTATGGTGATATGGATGCTATAGTGTACGTTTCTCAAGTCAGTGGGTTTGAGGTTAAAGGTCAAGAACACAAAGTTTGGAAACTCAGGCGTTCCCTGTACGGTACCAAACAAGCGCCTCGCAAATGGCGTGAACATCTGGTCAATACTCTCAGGTCTTTGAACTTCAATGCGACTGAAGGCGACGAGTCTCTCTTCTCTAACTCTTCCTATTCAACATTTATTCATATGCACGTTGATGATGGGTTTGGGGTGGCTCGGACCAGGGCTGAAGGTCAAGATTTCTTGACCCGGCTAAGTGCGCATTACAAACTCAAGACAAAGGAAATGCCAACACGACATCTTGGCTATACGCTTGACTGGAAGGAGGACGGTTCAGTCATTTTACATCAAGAAGACTTTTGCGTCAAGATGCTCAAAGAACTTAAGATGGAAAATTCCAATCCAGTCAAGACTCCAGCCGCTCAGGATCTACATGCTATTGTTGCTACTCCGGCTCAAGATGCTGACAAGGGTCTTTATCTCAAGGCAACTGGAATGCTTAGCTATCTAGCCTTACATACTCGTCCTGATATACTATTCACTGTCAATCTACTCTCCCAATTTAACAACAAACCAACTTTGTCTCACTGGTCGGCAATTCGTCATCTAATGCGCTATCTTAATGGAGCAAGACGAATCGGGCTACACTACACGAAATCTGTAGCTTCTGACAATCTTCTGACTGGCTGGGCGGATGCTGACTATGCGACGTCGTTAGTAACCAAGAAATCAACCTCTGGGTTCTGTGTGACTCTTTTTGGTAATATGATTTCATGGACGACTAAGAAGCAATCTGTAGTTGCCCAATCAACCACTGAAGCAGAATTTATATCTTCCAATACATGTGCAAAGCAGTTAAGGTGGTTATCAATTTTAATAAGCAGTCTTAACATCAAATTGAAGAAACCTCCTCTAAACGTTAAGATACATAATGACAACTCGGGTGCTGTTATAATCAGTAAGGAAGCTCAACTCAACCCAAATTCTAAACACATTGAAGTAAGATATCAATATCTACGGAATCTCATATCTCGAAATTTACTAAGTATGGAACAAGTGTCAACTCATGATATGATTGCAGATGTATTAACTAAACCTTTAGGACGGGTTAAACATGAAAGAGCTATGAATCAGTTGAAACTCACTAAGGCATGATTTAGGAGGAGTGTTGTGTAATTGAAATCATACCCAGTGAGAGGTCAATGATATATTGAAGTTTACTACGTCAAATGATCAATTATGTAATGGGTAATGGAATGGAATTGGCAATGGTTAAATGCGTCAATATCTTCTCATACGTTTTGACCTAAGCTCCTATTGATGTTTTCTATGATTTAACTTCTCTCTCTCTTTATGATTTATGTTTTCTCTCTTTCTTGATTTGTTCTTGTATCATTTTCTCTCATTTCATTTATTCTCAATTTCTCTATTTTACCCATCAAAGATATCTAGGAAAACAACAACTACTAGATCACCACGACACATAGTCTCGTTGATAGTAACTGACTGCAGGAGGAGTCTGCTACCTATCTATTGTTTTCAGGTAATTAGATTCTTTGATGGTTGCTAAGAAAAGAATATAAAACATATGTATTAATGTTTCTTATTGTAGACATAGTAGGGATCATCCAATATTCCTAGAAGTCACTTACACTCACCGAGTTCTTACTAGTGTTGATCTTATATTAGGTATTGATCATTGTCTACATGTCTCTTTTAAAGTCTGTTTTATTTCTTTTACTAACGTCTTATATTAGTTGTTTGAAATCTATATATGTGATTGTTGCTGCAATAAAGACATAAAGATCTCAAAAGCTTTCAATGGCGTGGTCTTTATTTCTATGTACGTCTTTTGAATAATTTCTCGCACCTAGTGGAATCCGCACCAACCTCGAACGACGCTCAGGACCGGGATTGCCCAATTTGTTTGCATGGTTTTTGTATGGGGCAGAGGTATGTCCAACTACCCTGCAGCCACACACACTTGCTACACGAAAATTGCCTACTGGAGCTGTCCTGTAACACTGGGTTTATTTTCATTTCCTGCCCGATGTGCCGACAATTCCCCTTTATACGGTCTGAGACCCCACCCCAGAGCTAAACTTTGTATGTTACTGATCATAAATCTAGAAAACAAATTCATTTCCGAATGCATTTGATTTTTCACCCTGCCCATACACAAGGCTAGAGAAGCCTTGACCTTATTATATATCTTGATCATGAGAGAGGTACACTTAAGTTTATTTTCTCTGATCTCATTAGTCATGTTTGCGGTTAGCAGTGAGTAGGGGTATACCCTCCAGTGAATGGCCACAAAAAAAACTCCAAATCTCAAACTTTATGACCAAGTCCCGGAGGGGATGTCTCACTCTGCGGTTGGTGGGTCTTGTGGAAATGCACTGGACACTCTGGAGTCTGAGTCTGGGATTGTGGGTTTGGGATTGTGACCCCGCCGCCGCCCGGCACTGACGCCCCTATGAGACTAAGCAGGTCGGCTGGGGACCGCGAGTGGCGGCATGGCTGCGAAAACATAGTGTGCCGAACCCGGGCGCCGCGGCCGCGCATTTTTCTGATCACTAAAGACGAGCGGTTCATGGTTGATTGAAGTGAACAATTCACAGGTCATCTCCATCCTAGCAATACTAATAGTTAAAAGTATCGTATAACTCTGATGGGTCGGATCAAACAAAGAGAAGCTATGGACCGTGTACAGTATCTTTTGTTGTGTTTGATTGACATCAAGTCATGAGAAGGTTATCAATGCCCTATCTCTACACAACAGAATCTGATTGTATTTCATCGAAAGGCGCTTCAATTTAAAAATAAAAGCGTGGTTTTTAATACATCTATCAGCACACATACCACTAGAAGATGACACGGCAAAAAAATCTCCAACTGATAAAATGATAAATTCGAAAAAATGACTTGACAAGACGAACCGGGACTACTTCGACTTTCACTCATCATAGTCGGAGTTGAGGATGGAGAAGACATTTTTAAATCCAAGTACAGCTGCAAAAGCTCGCCTTAATTGTACGTTGACATTGGTGCTTGATGTTCGAACGTGTAAGAGGAAGCACCGAAAATTTGAATCAAAATTGAAAAGGATGAAGAGAAAAGGAGAGAAGTTCTTCTGGCGATGAGTTTTGTACCATCTCTCTTCTGGCATACGTAGTTTTCACTGAAGATTCCAAACTGTTCTTGTACATCAACGTTTAAACGTCATATTGAATGACTCTGGCTGGGTTCTGGTGAGCCCTGGCCCTGAGGTTCGGGATCGGACGCAGATCGAGTTCTAGAATCAAGCAAAACAAAAGTTGGGATGATGTCAATGGAACTCAGACGTCTGAACTAAGGAGATTACTGACCTCCACCGGAGTAATGGTACGGTTCCGAGAGGGTGATTTTCCATACATGAGGACTGCTTCTGAACACCCGATGACGGCGAACTTGAGGTCGGAAGCGTAGGTGAAGGTTCCGATGGCCGTTTGTATGGAGGTGTCGGGTTCTGTGGTACGATAGGGGTGGCTGATAATGGGATTGAAACTGGAATGCTTCGATTTTCACTCGTTACAGTGGGAGCCGAAGTTGGAAAAGATGTACATTGCTCCAATGCTTGAGTCTGTTGAGAAGATTTGCTTTTGTCCAATATAGATGCAGATTGCTGATAATCAAAAACAGCAAGAACGCAAGCGGTGAAGATCAGTTTTTGATTGCAAAAGGGCTTGAAGAAATCGAAAACACGGAAGACATACCAGAGTCGATCTTCTTAACCTCTCTTTGTCGGCGTTCAACTCCTTCTGAAAATCCGCCAAGCTCATATCTTTTTCAGTCAAGATGTAGGGTAAAGGTTGCGAGGGTGTGACTTTGGCTCGCTTGGGGAAAGCAGCTGGAGGTTGAACAGGGATAGGAACAGAGCTCTACATTCAAGGGAAGAACAAGTTGAGAAAGACTTTAACGGTGCTCGTGTATTGGAAGGAACTTGACCTGAACAGACCACTTACTTCGACATGAGATATTGTTCGTTTCCTCGGAACTTCTTTACCATACATCAGGTCGAGGAATTCATCAAAGGCGGTCATGATGCTAGAGATAATGTTGAAAGAGTAGGTAAAGATGACAAGAAAGATCTGTTTTCAAACAAAATACAAAAAAGATGGGCTCGTTGGAGACACAGGGAAGGCGGGAGAGATATGAAGAGCTTGGTCGTAACAAGCAACTGCCCTTGTCTCGGAATTGTATGCCAATGCCTTTACGCGCAGGACGAAATTTTCGAGAGCCACACGCTATCAAGAACAGATTCACCGTGGCGCTCGAAGACAAACGGTGGAGAGGTTGGCAATGCGGGTTTTCTATGAATGATTGCACTGATGACCCTTTTGCAGCGTACGCCCAATCACACAAAGACAACCCCTTTTTGGTAGGTTGACTATATGAGGTTATTAGTGAGGGGTGAGCACCTGGTGTCAAAGTCTGATAAAAAACCACGGAGTTGGCTCCTGTTTGCTCTCAAGGAACAAAACCAACGTGATACTTTTCGCCTTGACTCTTGTCCCTCCTGGACTTTTCCCCCGTTTTTGCCAGTTTTGTGTTAAATTATGACATTATTTCTCGACTATGCCCCAAGAAGCTTGGGTTTTCTTTCTATGGCATCATAGGTGCTATGGGCACTTCTATAACACGCATGGAATGAATCGGTCGTTGTATTGATCCATTGGGTTGTTGCTTCTTCCTCTGTGTATTATTGAAATTCTTGGGCTTCATGTTCAAGAATATCATGTGTAAAATGCATAAGAAAACAATATCAAGGATAAAAAGCTAGACAGAAGCTGAAAATGAATGACAAGACTTGACTGGGTGGCCGGGAGGAAACTGAAAGGCTTTCGTTCTCAAAGGAAAAGGGATCTGTATATGAGAGTACCAAGGGTACCGATCTCAATACCCGTGACAGGTGTACCGAGTCTCAATGAATGAGCTGATTGTCCGAGGATAAGCCATAGGGGCTCTCAAACCTGACCTGGTTTTCAAAAACCCAGTTGACCCAGTTGACTTTTTGGCAGTAACTTTGTATATAAATTTGACATTTATTGACAGCTCCCAGCCTATAACTCAACTGGGTCAACTGGGTTTTCTCGAAACCGTGTCCGGCTTGAGAGCCCCTCATACATAACACTTTCCAGAGCTTTCAATCATGCGTGTGATTATCAAGATGGAACGATAAAAATGGCAAAAGAATATGCCTCCTTCTCATTTAAGCTGTAAATGCATTTTGGAGGAGCAATTGAGCTGTACAAAGGCGGAGATGCGACAAAAGACAATTGTAAAGTAATGTGGGTCTTTTGGGAAAAGCATAAACACAGATGAGGTCACCTTCTGGCGCCGCTTTTTCAAAGTCCTGGGCAGTGACCCGTATACTTATGCACCTATAAGAAGACCGCACCTGACAGGCAATACTCCCTAAACGCACCCCAGGCGACTCCTTTCAACCTAACCAGCGTAACCGTAACAAAAACTGATCGATTCAACTACAACATAAATTCTTTTCAAGTGACAAATTCCTTTTAATTGCTTTCAACACCTACAGTAAACAATGGCACAAGCAAACTACACACCCAACGCTGGTCACGCACAACTCTTGAGGGATCTCCAAAGTCTTCAAAGCAGACTTGACAAGGTGATGACAGGTCCAAATACTCCCAGAGCCATAACTTCCGAAATACAACAAACCCTTTCAAAAGAAGCATTCATTTTTGTCATTCTAGGTTTAGATTACAGTGAAGAAAACACATCAGAACTAGTGGATCAAGGGACAACAAGAAACAGTGACCTTGTTAATCGCCTCCGCTCAATCCCTGAAATCCGCAACTTGGACTTATCTGCAATTTCTAGACTTCCCCCTCCCGGATCACCAGCGTCGCGTGCAATTTTGCTTTGGAGTCATCTTTTAACTATGTACTCTCAAGTATTTCAAGCCCAGCCCAACTCAACGCAAGACCAAAGCCCACAATGCGCACATTGCCTCGAAAAGATCCCCATTGGCAAAAGATACATTCAGTTTCCTTGTCATGTCTCCTCCAAGTTTCACGAGACCTGTTTCACCGAGATGGCTGGTTTTACTTTGGCAGTTAAGTGTCCGGTTTGTCATACCATTCCCTTTGTACCTTCTCAGTGAATTTTTTTGTATGATTTGAACCAAGAAGTCAATTGATAAGATATCACCGCAGCAAACACTATAATTCTTGTAGCTATGGTTTCTACTTTGGCTGACAATTGATTAACAAGTATGTCTCAAATTCAAAGAATTGACACAATACAGAAACAATGGTTTGATAATCACAATGAATAAGTGAGCTGAATCAAGAGAGCCACTTTGAAATGAAGCCCCACTGATGGAACTCAGCCATATCCATTAGGGACACAAAGTTGAGCTCCCGGTAGCTGAGAATGATCATTGATGTGGATGGAAAAGTAAGAGACTGAGGAGACAAGAGGTGGATATCTCAATTTTTCCCATTCAAAGCATGATCCAACCACAGGTCTTTGCCCTACACAGGCTAAACTCAAAAGTCGAGGTAGCAGGGGTAAACTAGAGCTCAATTGTCATGGAGTCTATGTAATAAGGACAAACCTCAAAGAATGATGAGTTGCAGGTAAGAAGCAAGGATGGATACAAGCTTCCATGAATCTTGGAGCACCTATATAAGCTGTTGCTATATGAATAGAGTGTGGTTCTGTGGAATTGTCACCTCATGATAACATGGACTTTCAAAACTGATACTGCGGTTACAAAAGAGGAAGATTCATGTACATTGGATTGGTCAAGAACCTCCTATTGTTAGCTTGGGCATCAAGTCAAAACTTTTGAGATCACAGCCCTAGTAAGAAGAGTATGTGTGTGACAATTCAATCATATAATGGGCACAACTTTTTGAGTATTTATCAACGCGACCAACAATTGGTAGGGGACAAGCTTTGAGTTTTGAAGGTGAGAAAGTAAAAGTAGTAGAAGATACACAGTCAGGATATGCAACCTTGGAATGTGTGTTATGAATTTGGGTAAGAAGACAAATGGGGAATACTGATGCAAAGGTTTTGAATATTTCACAATTTTCTGTACATGTCAGATATTTTCAGTCCACTGCCAGCATTAAATAGGTTCCCTGGTTGGAACATGACCTAGGCTGGGAATATCATTGAGAGAAGAATGGAGAATCAAATCATCTTGCACTGCACATCTGAGCCATAAAGCATACACTACATATGTGCAAACATCTGAGTAATCCTTAGCTATCAGCTACATACAGGTCCGCTCAGTTATCTGCTCATCTAGATAAGAAAATCATGTGTAATACATGCTGTAACTTTGTTCAGATTGAGACACACATTTCAAAATATCGACTACATATATCACAATGGCTACTCAGGAAATATTCATGGAACTGTGTAACAGTAGCAGAATGGGAATCTGATCACTAGGACCCGTATTCCCATCTGGGAACCTCTTTAACGCTGGCAGTGGTCAGGCAAGGAGTGAGATTAATAATCAAATCTATTGGTTCAAACTGACCTTGCCATGATTGGTGGTCAAGTTAAACAAAGGAAGGATTTGTTATGTGGATAGTACCCTTTGATTCTTTTGATGAAATTCACAAGGGGAGATGTGCTATTTATATAGCCAAAATTAGAAAGACAAACAACTGGTGACAAGTATCTACTGTTGTCTTAGAAATGGTGTAAATTGCCATATGCCAATGACAGCAGGTCAACCTGAACGCACAAGATGAGATTCCCAACAGCACAACATGATATCAAGAATATATTCATCATGACACACCAGAACAGATTGGAAGTGTTCCCTGAGCTTGCGGAGGTACACATCAGTCCATGTCTGATCTGCGGGTGGAAAACTGGGAGCGCGGATAGGACCGAGGCTCAATTGTGAAAGGTGGGAAACCACCTGTCACAGAAGGAGCAGAGTTCGAGGATGTACAGAAAGAGAGATAGAGTTTTTATCTCTCTACTCGACTACATCCTCTCTCCCTATCCTGCGCTCAGAGTTTTGCAAGTCTCAATCTTGATCTAGTAATCTTTTCAAAAAAAAATATATATAAAAACATACCAGTCGTTATAAGATTAAGAATTGAACTGAAGATAATCAACACGAGCACTACGAACAAATTAAAAAGGTTAAATCAAAACAACGTAGAAGAATATTTCTTTCAAGATCATAACACGCTGAATGTGGAGGCAACTTAAGAAGAAATCAAATACTAGTAAAGAATATAAATCTGAAAGTATGATTCAAGCCATGAAGCAAGCGGAAGAGAAGAAAAAGGCTCAAGAGTTGAAGGAAGCAGAACAAGCGGAAGGCAGGAAGCGTAGAATGGAATCAAGAGCACCTGGTGGATCTCAGTTGACTCCGAAAGAACGGGAAAACAAGAAGCCTACGCAATCAGGGGAGATGGAAAAGGAGGATGTAGAGACACAGGAAGGTGTCGGGGAGAAAAGTCAAGAGGCAGAAGGGATGGTAGAGGATAGGAAGGAAGGTTCAAATGAAGGAGGTAAAGAGTCGTCATCAAGTGAAGAGTTGACAAAAGAAGATATTCAGAAGGCGATTCAAAAGAAGAATAAGAAGAAGAATAGAGGTAGAGGAAAGGGAAAGGAGAAGAAGGAGGGTTCATCAGAGGAATCGGGGAGTGAGAATGGCTGGTTGGGGGAGATAGCAAAGGATTATGGAAGGTTGGTGGAGAAAGATCAACGTGAGTAATTCTTATCTAGGATGAGTTATGAGAAAAGGAACGCACCTGGAGAATGGGGAAGTGTGAGCAGCTTGGCGCTCCAGAGATGTCATCCTAAAGGGATTAGGACAAAGGAGACTGGATTTAATCTAAAGAAGATAAATCAGTCGGCACCCTATGAGCTCCAGAATGTTGTAGAAGCTGAGGAAAGGAATCCAGAAGACCCTGATGCTGACGAGAATATCTGGGGGGATTCGGGGGGTTGATGTTACGACAGGCCCGATAGATGCGCAAGCGAAAAAGAAGGAGAGAAGAGGAATGCTGGATGGGCGACCACTCCTAGATCGTTTAGCGGAGGTGATTGAATTCGGTAATGAGGAGGACTTTATTGAATTAAGGAGAGAGATGAAGTCGAAGAAGAATGAAGAGAGAGAAGAGGAGGGGAGAGAGAAAGGAGGAAGGAAGGAGGAGGAGGATAGAGAGAAGAGGAAGGGGTCAAGTTCGAAGAAGAAGAGAACCAGGAGAGGAAAGAGAGGTGGTTCGTCGTCGTCGTCATCAGAAGATGAGAAACCAGACTCGACTAAGGAGAAGAAGGTGTCCAAGAGGTCGAAGTTAGAGGACTCGTCTTCAGGAGAAAGCTCGGATTCGGAGTCTGATTCGTCGAGGGCTGGCAGGACGAAGAAGGAAAGGCCCATAGTATTCTCTTTCAAACCTGTGGCGGCGTACGATCTACCGGATCTTCCACCTCAATGGGAGAAGAATTTCAGACGGATGAAATATTATGTTCCCCTATCGGTTTTTACGGCGTCGTACATTGATGAATATAAGTCGACGAGTAAATCAAATCTCGGGAGGTATAAGTGGGATAGCCATCACTTACATTCGAGAGAAGAGCTAGAATGTCACATGACGTACGGAGAATTCAGTTTGGCATGTGATCTGGAGTATCGGTATGCGTTAGAGAGATATAAGTTTAAGGAGTATGCTGATTATATAGAGAGACATAAGGCAATTGTTAGTAAGATAGCAAGGAAACACAAATGCTGGATGGTCGGTTTGAGGTATCACTTAGCGATAAGAGCATTGACGTTTAGAGTGAGGACTGAAGATACGTACGAAAAGTCCAAGGAAGGAAAGAAAAAGAGAAGGGTTGAAGAGGTTGAATTACCGGATGGACATCAAGAGGAGGCGGAAGATGATGCAAGATGGGAAGCCCAGATGGCGGGAGACCTGAAGTTTGAAGGGAATCCATACGCCCTGGGTCAACCGAAGTACGGTTGGGTGTTCAAGACCGGCCAGGAACCAGACCCGACAACGGATCATCTCGCAAGGTTGAATGCCGAGGAGAAAGGTGGTTGGAAAGGAAGGGGTCAACGTGGTGGTAATCGAGGCCATTATGTGAAGCCAGAAACGTCGATGCCGTTTAAACCGCAAGGCCAATTTCAGAAGAGAGGGGCCGGGAAGGATTGGGTGACTCTAGGGCAGCAACATGCGAGTAACCAAGCCTCGGGCTCAGGGAAAGGGGGAAGAAAGTATGGGAAAGGAGAAGGGAAAGCTGATTGCTAATGATAGGAGAAAAACATTAGAGAGGTTCTGAATGAGATAAAAAATTTCCCCTACCTTGAAATGCATAATGAATGTGACGTCTTGTGAAATTTAGGGAAGGTGTACGTCATCTGAGTACCCCAGAGTGATGCCGAGAGAGTATCCGAGAGTGAGGCAGAGAGAGGTGAGATCCCAAGCTGCTGAGCAGGAAGAACGAGGTGAAGAGATAGTGAGTGAAAGGGTGAGGGGTAAGAGGAAAGCGGTGGAAGAGAGGGAGAATGTTGGAGGAGAGGAAAGAGAAGTAGAAGAGGTAGAACGGCCAATGGAGGAGAGCCCTCAAGAATCAGAACAGTCGGAATCTGAAGAGGAGAGTTTGAAGAAGGAGAAGCAAATCTTACCATTGAGCCAGAGGAAAACGTTCCGTGTTAAAGTCAAGAGTGATTGGCCGGCTCCGGTGAAATGTGAAATGAATATTGCGGAATGGGAGGTGCAGATGAAGAAGGTAGGCCTTGTTGACAACATTCCGTACATCATAGAGGGACTTCGAGACGGTTTTTGTCTAGGGATACCGCAGCATGAATTTGGCGAAGAAAGGTGGTATACACCAGATAATCATGAGTCCGCCTTGGAAGCAAAGGAGCAAATAGAGGCGACGTTAGCTAAGGAAGCAAGGGCAGGGAGGATAGTAGGACCATTTACGCACGGCCAAGTATATGAGAAATTCGGGTTTTTTAGAACGAATCCGATGGGAAGTGCGGTGAACGGAGATGGGTCAGTCAGGCTAATCAATGACTTGTCATATCCAAAAAATAAGCCGGAGACACCGTCGGTAAACTCGTTCGTAGATAAGAAAAATTACAAAACGAGCTGGGATGACTTTAAAGTAGTGGCCAGATTCTTTCGAGAGAACCCAGGAGATTGGGACGTGGCGATCTGTGATTGGGAGAAGGCTTATCGTCAGTTAGGTAATCATCCGTGTCAGAGAAGGTTCTTGTGTATTAAAGATTTTAAGGGGAGGATATGGATCGATTTAGCAGTTGGATTCGGGGGGGTAGCAGGGTGTGGAGTGTTTGGAGCGCCAGCTGATATATGGAAGAAGATAGCGATGGAAATACTAAAGATCCCGATGATCTTTCGCTGGGTCGATGATAACCTAATATTCAGGAGACCAGGTCAGAAGGTGAGCTTGGGAGATGTGGTTAATTTGAGCAAGGGTCTGGGGGTAAAAACAAACCCGAAAAAGAGCTTTGATTTCGACGATGAGCAGAGGTTCCTGGGTTTCATCTGGAACAGGAAGAAGCATACAGTCAGACTACCGCAAGACAAAATAGATCAAAGGTTAAGTCAAGTGATAGAATTTCTCACGACGAAAGACCCGTGGAGCTTGTCCAAGGTCGACACGTTGGTAGGTAGACTAAGCCATACGATGAACGTTGTTCCGCACATGGCGGCATATATGGGCTCGTTCTATAGGATGCTGAAGAGCTGGCACGTACCGGGAGCAAGGAGGTTTCCAACAGATTCAGCAAAAGCCGACCTGCAGGAATGGAAGGTGTGTCTAGAGACTCTAGAAGCATGTACACTAGTACCGAACCCAGTCCCAGAAGAGGTGGGATGGGTGGGAGATGTGTCGACATCATTTGGGTGAGTACAGGAGGTGACCAGATGTGATGGATAGAGCTGATAGAGTTTGATCGACACTAGGATCGGAGTACAGGTAGGAACCAAATGGGTGTGTTTCGCCTGGAAGGAAGATTGGTTGAAGAACGGCCTGGTGTCTGGAAAACGCAATATTGCGTGGGCAGAGACGGTGACAATCAGAATGGGATTGTTGGTGTTAGCAAGGTGCATCCCGGTGAGAGGTAGGAATTTCTGGGTCGAGACTGATAACACAACGACTGAGAACGCCATAAAGAAACAAAAGTCAAAAGATGTAAGGGCGAACGAAGAGATGAAGATGATACAGAGATTACTCACAATCTTAGGTTGTAACATAAAGCAGAGACGTGTTACGTCTAAAAATAATTTGGCTGACAAACTGTCAAGAGGGATTTTCGAAGAGAGGGGGTGGTCTGATGAAGTGATAGTGGAGGTTCCAGACGATCTAAGTCCGTTGTTGTCGCAGAAGTCCATTCCACTTGGGAACTTTGTTAATAATCCTTAATCGTTAATCTATAATCGTCTTGAGTTGTTAAATTTCTTTTTAATCAATCAATTGTCAATTTGTTCCCGAGTGAACATGCCCAGAAAGTCAAAGCTAGAGGTGATTGACCTGACGCTCTTGGAAGAAAAGCCGGAAAAGCGTTTGTTGAGAGCGACTCGACCGTTTGGAGCATTCAAGAGCAACGCGTTAGGAGTCGACAAATCGGAGATTGATGAAGTTCAGAAGCATTTCCTGAGAGGATCATGGGCGGACGGGACGCTAAAGCACTACAATTCAGGAGTAGTAAAGCTTTTGAGGTTTGCTGATGTTAAAAAGGTGGATAGAGCAAAGCTGCTACCAATTTCGGAGGACCTGGTAATAGATTTTGTGGTGTGGGCATCCAAGAAAGGAGAAGAAATGGCGGAAGATGATGAATCGGTTAGGGCATCAACTTTGAAGTCATATTTGGCCAGAATAAAGTTGTGGCATACGTTCCATAGGTCCACTTACCCTCACGGATCAGATGAAACGGTGATCAAGCTGCTGAAAGCGTCGAGGATGGTAGAACTGAAGTATCAAGAGATAGAGAGGAGGAGACCGCCGGTAATGATCTCGGATTTGGTGATATTGGCCGAGAATACGGATATGTCCAATGAACAGTCAATTGTAGCAACGACGGTCGCGTTAGTCGCTTTCTGGGGGACAGCGAGGTTGGGAGAGTTGGTTTCGAATGATCCAAAGAAGGACTTGTCGAGGTGGGAAGATGTAGAATGGGGACCGAATGGAACCTATGCGAGGATAGCGATACATGGGGCAAAGACGGCGAATCCGGGTGAAACTCAGTATATCTTTCTACAAGATCAAAGGTCATGCTTAGACCCAGTTAGAGCTTTGAAATTACTTTACGACTTTAGACCAAGGAAGCCTTCCGATCTGATATTTGCGATAGATTTTAGCAAGGAACCACAAGATAGAGGTAGGGTGTACAGGAAATCTGCTCTGATAGAGTCATACCGGAGAACTTGGAATAAGCATAGGTCGAAGGGAAAGCAAATGCTGTATGGGCACTCATTTAGAATAGGTGGTGCGTCATTGAGATGGAATTTAGGGGCATCGAGGGAAGATGGGCCTTGGAGGCGTACAAAATATACCTCAGGAAATTTGATCACAGAGAACTCAAAGAGACGGTCAGTCTATTGAGGAAGCTCAAGTTTGAGTGAATCTGAATAGGGGAATAGGAGGGGTCGCGAACTCTAATAGAGGTGAGTGTATTATATTGAACGAGGCCAGGCAAGGAGACAGAAGTTGATGAACTTTAAATTTCTCAGACGAAAGGATTGGGGCAGCGGTATATTAAATCAAGAGATGCGGAGAGATAGAAAAAGGGTACCGCGTGAAAGAAATGAGAACCTAAATACAGATCGTGTATAGAAACGTAGATCATGTGGAGATAGTTTAAAGAAGCGTAGATCATGTGGTTAGGCAATTCCAGAGGGATTGTGAATGGCAGAAACAAACGAGAGACTCTCACGAGAGTGGAGTTTGGGGGTTTCGACTTCTCAGGCTCACGGCTCCGTCCTCCCGTGAGAGGTGGGGTAGAGAAGTCATCCCTTCTCGGCGCTGTTCTTATCCCAAGGGGTAAAGATGGGGAGTTGGGGATTAACAACTCCCCGGATCCTTTGCCCTTTGGGACCATCCCCAAACCACACAAGTGTAGGTTGCTAGGTCCTTGGAGAAGGGCGGCGATTTATGCGTGGTAGGACAAGCCTGGAAGATAGGGGCTTTTGTAGATGTGAGCAGATTCTAGAAAGCTGCCACATAGAAGAAAGCAATAAGATTCATCAAGCACAGAACTTGTAACTAGTCAGATTATAGAATGGATTGGAAGTGTTCCCTGAGCTTGCGGAGGTACACATCAGTCCATGTCTGATCTGCGGGTGGAAAACTGGGAGCGCGGATAGGACCGAGGCTCAATTGTGAAAGGTGGGAAACCACCTGTCACAGAAGGAGCAGAGTTCGAGGATGTACAGAAAGAGAGATAGAGTTTTTATCTCTCTACTCGACTACATCCTCTCTCCCTATCCTGCGCTCAGAGTTTTGCAAGTCTCAATCTTGATCTAGTAATCTTTTCGAAAAAAACCCACCCACCACCCGGGGTAGAGAAGTCATCCCTTCTCAGCGCTGTTCTTATCCCAAGGGGTAAAGATGGGGAGTTGGGGATTAACAACTCCCCGGATCCTTTGCCCTTTGGGACCATCCCCAAACCACACAAGTGTAGTTTGCTAGGTCCTTGGAGAAGGGCGGCGATTTATGCGTGGTAGGACAAGCCTGGAAGATAGGGGCTTTTGTAGATGTGAGCAGATTCTAGAAGGCTGCCACATAGAAGAAAGCAATAAGATTCATCAAGCACAGAACTTGTAACTAGTCAGATTATAGAATGGACAGTGAGTGATTGATGATGTCGGTCCACCGCAGGCACCGCCAACATAGATGCCTTGGATTGAAAAATCCGAGGCATCATTGGATGGAAACCCTCGGACAGGTCTTGTCCGAGGATTTGATCCGAGGTATTTTTTGATGCAAAATGATACCTCGGATCAAAACCTCGGAAAGATTTTGTCCAAGGATTTGAGTCCAATGATACCTTGGATTTTTCAATCCGAGGCATCTTTGTTGGCTGTGAGGCACACCACAGGTAGGCTGTGTTAACATTTACATGTGAGGAGTGGGTTTAGGCTTGGGTTGCTATGGCAACTTGCGTTTTTTTACGCCTATACTGTCATGTGGCAAGTCTATTAGCATGCATATGAATGGAAAGAAATAAAGCGTAATGAGACTGAAAAAAAGAAACAGCAAGGAAAAACTGGTGATGACCTGAGCAGAAACATGAGAGCTGGTGAGTTCTGTGGGTGGCACATTTTTGATAGGTTTACAATGTTTGTAAGCCTTTGTAGCTTTTTTGAAGAGATGAAAGAAAACAGCAAAGGAAATTATTGGTTTCTTGTTGGAATTTGGACATATTCTGGTGGTAGACAGACACAGAACATTTTTTTGAACCCAAATGCTGGTTTGGACATGTAACACTGCAAACATCAAACAACTTCCCTTCAATTGGGTGGGGGAAAATTATTGAAAGTATAATTGGTCATACAGGATTGATCAACATATACCCAAGGCATAGCACCCACACTACATATGTGCAGCAGGATGGGTAAATTTGGAGCTGTCATGTACATACAGAGCTGCCCAGCTATTGGCTCATCTGAATGAGTAAATCATATGTATTACCTTCTGCGATTTTTGCAGTTTGACAAAAGCATTTCAAGAATTTACTACATACACTGACTCATAGCTTTTGTGTAATCTCATCAAGTAAACCTCATGTAACACCCTTCCTGTTACTATTGAATGGTGTCCATAGTATTTCCTGAGTAGCTATGAAGGTATATGTAGTCAATTTTTTGGGAGGATTTTGTCAAACGGAAAAAGTTACATGATGTATTACATGTGATTTATTTATTCAGATGGGCGGGAAACTGAGCAGACCTGTATGTACATGATAGCTAACACCACGGGAATGATTAAGTTCAAAACCCGATTGAGCAAAGTTGTGGTGTCCGAGTCCACAACTTTGCTCAATCACTGATCTCGTTCACATTGCGTTCACATCTTGTTCACAGGTTTCCCTCCAGTGACCCTCTGCAATCTTAAGTAACAATCATACAACAGAAAGTCCCTTGCAAGTCATCAGTATTTGACATTTGTTGCTAATCTGATTCATCTTTCTGATTTTCATCTCAGTGATTTCACCACGCCCCATGAAGTATTGTCCCATCACCATCATTTGGGTCGCTGACCATCAATGTTAAACAACACTGAGTGTTTATGGCAAAATTTTTTAGGGATATGGACAGAGAATTGTGCTTATGTCAATTTTTTCAATGTTCCAGAGGCTCAACCAACAAAGAAAGGAGCTTGTTGAGGACAAATCAAAATTTGATCTTGAATACATACAAAGGCAGAGTATCATCAGAGCTTGGGGGAAACCTGTGAATAAAATGTGAACGTGATGTGAACAAGATCCGTCATTGAGAAAAGTTGCGGACTTGGACACCACACCTTTGCTCAACCGGGTTTTGAACTTAATCATTCCCGCGGTGGAACAACTTACTCAGATTGTTGCACATATGTAATGTGGGTTTTATAGCTCAGGTGTGCAGTGGTCAACAATTTATGACCAATGATACTTCTAATGATTCTCCCCTGCTCAATTGAAGGTAAGTTGTTTGATGTTTACAGTGTAAGGGTGGGTGGGAGGCCATCAAAAATATATGAGATTTTCAAAAAAAGATAGCAGATGAAAAGGTTTGGATGAGAGAAAGCTGTGTAGACACAAAATATGTTTTTAGATGAAAATGTTTTTGATGGGAGAAAAGATTCACAATGGGGAACAAGTGTGTGTCTTATAGGAATCCTTTTCCTCAGCCCTTGAACTTGAAGTCCATGCCTTCTCCTTGTGTGAGAGACAAAAGGTCACATATGAGAGGAGTGGAAGTCTAGGTTGCGATCCGTGTGCTTTCACTACCCAAAGCCTTTCCTACCCATTCCTGTGTGTCAATATGTGTATCAACTCTGAGGCAGAAAGACATGCACATCCAGAAACTCCACACTGTGACATGATCTTATGTGCTTTGCAAAAAAGAAGGAATGTTCAGAAGAGTTCGCTGTGTTTTATATATTTCAAGAGGGTTCTCTTCAGGTAATGAGTGGTTCAAGTACATGAAGGTGGTTTGAACTGAGTTTGACACACTTGAGTGGTTAAGTCCAAGATTAAAGCGACGAGTGTGTAATGTGGGCCTTTGATATGGTTTTTTGGTGCACTCAGTCAACTTAACATCAACATTCATGAAGGATATCTCAATGCAATATCCTGTGTTTACAAAAGAAAAACTGATAATACTGGGATGTTAAGACTCTCCACAATTGAAAAGGAAAAAAATCTGATACATTTACTGAGCACATATAAAAGAAACATAATGCAGAGTGAGTCAAGAAGGAAAATAGAAGGAAAAGAAAGGAAGAAAAGTTATTCAAGAGATATACCAACTGAAGAATTTGAATACTACATCATTGTACTTAGAACTGCAACAAACATGGACTCAAAGTAACAGAAGAAAAAGAAAAAAAGCAAAAACTATCAAGAGAGGGGAAGAGGATATCGATAGGATGGAAATAATTTCTGGAGACCATCCAGTATCTTTATATCTTCATCTTTTTCTTCTTCCGACTTAAGACTTGGATTCTGTGAAACCCCTTCCTGTCCCTTTGCTTCAACCATCCGCGAGCTTGCAAACCGTAGCGATCTTCATTCGGCGCATTTCCAAAGGACAGGGGCATTGGTCTTCTTCTCTCTAATGCTGGGTTAGGAGGGCGATGAGGATATGATGCCGCCTGCCTAAATGGCACCGTTGGCGACGGGTTCAGTGATGCAGGAAGTGAAGAACACGATGTACTCGGACTGATTTGACTTTCGCCCATCAAGCTAGGAGTTACATGTGCAGGTCCCATCAATAACTCCAATGCCAATTGCAACTTGAATGCCTCCAATTCTTCATATCGTGTGGTTTGCTGATAGTTTGTGATCATGAACTAAATCGAGAGAAATACATCAGATTCTGTTCAAATAAGCTAAGGATAAAATCGTTCAAAGATGGGTCACATACATTCATGTTTGGGTAGGATCTTCGAACTATCTCTCTACCACTACTGACGTAAGCTAAATCTCGGGAACTTGTAGTCACTCCTGCGTTGGTATATATACGCCTTTGTGGTTGAGGTCGTACAATTCGGGCACGCTTGATGTGAGCTCCAGGAGCCAGATTGGAAATGTCAACCGAGTTCTAGAATTGAAGGAACGAACAGTTGAAGAATGTCAGTGGAATTCAGGCGTTGAAGATAATTGAAATCAGACGGAACACTTACATCGATATGAGCAATGGTACGTTTACGAGAAACGTGTGGACCATACATTGAATTAGGGAAAGCGGTGGGGAAACCATTGGAGAAGCTCATGAGGTTGAAGTTAAGAAGTTGAGGTTGGGAGAGGATGAGTAGTGTATTGATGACTTGAACGCAAGAATCAAAACCAGACGATGCTGAAAGATGATGTGATTGCTGGATATATTTTTGGAAAGTGAGATATCAAGAGATCAAGAAGTGCGAGATGGAGGTTACAGGCAATAGATGCGCTGAAGAAATGTTTTGAATGCGATGTTCAAAAAATGAGAATAAATGATGATATAAAATCAAGAAATTCGATGTGAAGGTTGATGGCAATAAATGTGCTGAGGAAGAGGAAGAAATGAACCACTTCGTGATGTCCAACACTTTCTTATACCCTCAAATCCTCACGAAAAGTTCATGGTCGACGTCACAATCTCAAAATGTGCCCATGTTCCTGATTATCGTCACAATGGATGCAATTCCTTATAAGATGGCTTTCTGTGCCTTAAAAATTAGAATCATGCAACTTTTTGATTACATTCCTCAGATCAAAGATGCCCAAATGACGCGTAGCGAACACGTTGTTGAAAATTGATAAACGGTTTGCTTGGTGCGTTATTCAAAAGTTACAAAATACTCTACAGATTTTCCCTTCCGATGCAAAAGGAATGTACTGTTCAAAGCTCATGCTTTGACAAACACCGGAAGTGAAGCCCAAACTTAGCATTGAATCCCAACAAAATGGTGTAAAACCCATCAAGATCTTCATATCTGTTAATTTCATTGGCTTAACAAAGAGATGACAAAATCTTGAAGTCTTCAAAGCAAGATAACCAACTTCTTTTCATCAAATAATATTTCTCATGGTCATATCACCACTCTTACCATTTTGTTTTTGCTTCACCGAGCCGGATTCAATTCAACTCAGATGTCTTTAGAATACTATGTAATTATGCAGTTTTACTTAGTCAACTTTCCTTCAGAAGCAAAATCCAAGGTTCCCACTTGGGGATGTCTTCTCAAAAGAAAAAGTTGCAACCTTGCATGAAAGTTGATACATTGAAGATAATATTTCATATTGAAATGTATCTTCAAGCCAACAACCCAAGTGGTCTACCTACAGTCAAAATCCCAAATGATAATGCTTTGAAAGATGAGACCAAACAAGATGTACAGTTTGAAGACCTTGATCAACTCCAAGAATTTGAAGACAGAGTTCATTATGATGATCCATTGGAACTGGATGATGAGGAAAAAATCTACATGAAATTTACATTTGACATTGCTCTGTTCAATAGTTCCCATTCTAATCACATATCTACAGAGGTCATGGTAGTTCATACTGATTCTGACAACACAGACTCATGGGATGAAGACGATTTCTTTGTTTGAATTTTCATTATTCTCGCTAGAAATGATCAATTGGTTTCCGCTTCAAAAATTTCATCATTGGTTTTTTTTTTGGTTTTGCGTGCTCAAAAGGTGCATCCTGACGCCCGCACACCATAGGCGCGCCTTTTCATGACCAAAAAAGGCGCTTTGGGCACGCCCTAAATCTAAGCCCCATGTCCACCACGTCAGTTGAGTTGATCAACGTGACATCAACGTTCATTGTAAGGGATATCTTAACGCAATATCCTATGCTTACAAAAAAGAATATGAGAATGTCAAGATTTGAAGATAAATACTATCTACAATCGAAAAAACAAAAAAAAACCTTTTTGCTACTTTTACTTAGCACATAAACTGCTAGAAAAAATAATTGATGAAGAGAAAATGAGAAAAAGTTATTCAAGAGGAAATTCAAGATAAAGATTTGAAAATACTTATACATCATTTTACTAATTGAAACGAACAAGAACTCAAACTAACAAAAGAAGAAGAAGCGAAATAAAGAAAAAAACCACAATAAATGAGAAAGAGGATATTTGGAATAAAATTAGGAGACCGTATCGAGTACTTGACAGATGAAGATGTTTGATATTGATTTTCAGTGTTTTGTTGGATAACATTTGGTACCGGAGGATAAGGTAAACTAATTAAATCCTGATCCACCACGCCTTTCCCCCCGAGCTGAGTTATCTTGGACTCCGCCAACTAGTATGGAATGTGATTTGATACATTTCCACATGACCCAGACATCGGCTTTCTCCTCTCTATCGGTGGGTTGGAAGGCCGATAAGGATATAATGCCGGCCTGAATGTCACTGTTGGAGACGGGTTAAGTGATGAAGGTAGGGATGGATAAGATGTTGTGGGACTACATTGGATCCCGTTCATTAACCTAGGTGTGGTAGGTTCAGGAGACATCAATAACTCCAGTGCCAACTTCAGCTTAAATGCCTCGAAGGCTTCATCCCTAGCTGGTCTCTGATACTTTGGAATCATGGAATAAATTGAGAAAGGAAGATTAGATTCTGATCAAATAGGATGAGGAGAAACCATTTTAAAGATGGGTTACATACGTTCATCTGTGGAGGTCTTTGAACCAATCCCCTTCCACTGTCAACATACAAATTCGGCACAAAAGTTTGCATACTCGATGTTGTTCCTGTGTTGGAGTATACCAAGCTTTGAGGTTGGCAGTATACAAAGTTTTGCACCTGAGGTGGTGCATATCGCGCACTGTTGATGTACGGCCTGAGATTATTAGCAACGCAGGCCGAATTCTATAGTGAAAGGAACAAGTCATTGAGAATCTGTCAATCAGATTCAGACATCGAAAATGTTTTGAGTTAAGAAGATAACTTACATCAAACATGTTCGGATATGGTCTTTGTATCCTTCCACTTCCAATGTACATACTTGGCACGGAATATGGCGAACAAGTTGTCACTCCCGTGTGGCTATATGTCATGTTTTGAGGTTGAGGATGAATTAGGGTTGTAGGTTGTACAATGCGGGTACGCTTGATGTAAACCCTGGGGGCCTGATGAGGGACGTGAACCGAATCCTACAGTCAAAGAAATGAAAAGTCGAGATAATGTTAGTGGGAATAAATGATTGAAGTCAAAAAGATTACTTACCTCAACATGATCGATGCTACGCTTGCGAGAGACTTCTTGAAGAAGCATTGGGTTGAGGGAAGTGTTGGAAGAGCTCATGATCTTGGAATTGAGATGTTGAAGTTGAGAGAATAAGTTGAAAGAAGATCAAGATGATGTAGATTGATAAGATGAATCTATAACTGAAAGAACCAAGACAAGAAAACAATACTGGAAGGTATTTTGATTGATAAAGAAATGGTTTGAATGTGATATGTTGATAACTAAAAACCAATATTGATATAATATCAAGAAATGTGCGGTGAAGTTTAATGGCAATAGATGTCTAAGAAAGAAGAAGAAGAAATCCAACAATTCTTTCGAAAGAGGTCGTTTCTTATACCCTGAATTTTGATAAAGAGTTGATGGTCAACATCAAAATCCTCAAAATGTGCCACATGATTCAGGTTCCTGGTTATCGCCACAATGGATGGATTTCTTTCTTAGACGGCTTGATATCCCTTGAAAACTACAATCATGCAAATTTTTTGATTCCATCTCTAAGGTCGAGGATGCCCATGAGATGACCCAGATTGAACACGAGGCAGGGATTCGATAAACGGTTGACTCAGTGCCTTATTCTGAAACGTCAAATTTGCAGCTCGAGGTTTGCTCTGGCAATGCGAAAAAGCAACATTCTTCATTAGGGTTGCTTTGAGAATGACCATTGAAGTGAAGTTTGTTCTTATCATGTAATCCCAAAAGAATGATATTCAAAGTCTATTAAGATCCTCATGATCTTTTGATTTTGTTAAAGCTTTTATCCCTCAACAAAGAGGTCACAAGAAAAGATCAACATGGCTTGGAGTTGAGGTGTGATGAAATTCTCAAACAATCCTAATGCTTTGCCCAAACCCAATATTATATGTACATCAATTTGTATCTTTGAACCAAAAATCAACTCCAGAGTCCCCTTCTCAAAAAGTAAATAAAGAAACTCCACATAAAGAATTTGTTAATCAAAAGGATGGAGATACCTTGAATGATCACCACATAATTGATTTATGTTTGAATGTCTTGTTCCTTTCTGTTTTTCCAAAAGATTCCAAACCATTCTCTTGAGAAACCACACATCTTGCTCACAACTTCCTCAAAAAAATACTTTAAATTTCTTGAAAGACAACAAAAAAATATCCTAACCAAAAAACACACACACAAATAATACCAAACATTTCATCCAAAAACAAACAAACCCTATCCCCCACACTCAGAATCAAGGTTTCTTCATACTCATTTCAATTGCTTTAGCAATCGCTTCTTCTTCATCTAATTCTTCATCTCCTTCTCCTTGTTGATCAGCATCATTCATCCTATTACAAACAAAAAATCAATTACACTTGATCCAATGAACTAATCCAATCCATCTAGGAAAACACTTACTCAATATCTTCTTCTCTACTTAAAGCTAAAGCTTTAGCCAATTCATCATCCCCACTTGCTTCTTGGACACTTGAAGAAACCGGATTAACAGTCGAAGCTGTTGTACCAGTAGACGAAGATTCTTGTCTTGTAGCAGCAGCTTGTCTTGCTTCTTCTTCCTGTAACGACATTCTCAAAGCCTATAAACCAAAAATCAAACACATCAAATCAATTCCTGCATCACTTCTTTCGGATTTGGATTCAAAGAGAATAAAACCAACCATTGCAAGTTCAGGATCAAGATTAGGATCCAAATCTAGACCACCACCTTCACCATTCCCAAGCTGACCATCATTTCCACCTCCCATCCCACTTCCAGTAGCCCCATTCCCAAACCCTTCTTCGGCCAAGATCTCACTCTGTTTAATATGATCACTCAACAAACCAGGAAGACCACTAGGAACGACCAACAACTTTGAATTTCCAGCACTATTGACATTCTCAATAAACACTTTCAATCTTTCTTCATTTTGATCGGTTTCGGCTCCAAACAAAATCACATCTACTGCCACATTGTTCTTCTTCAATTTCTTCCCTAATTTAATCAATTCTTCTGTTGTTAGATGAGATGGTAATGGTGATGAAAGTAAAACGATCGCTCGCTGTCTTTGGTTTTTTTCTTGTCTATGTTTGAGTGCTAAACCTGCTACACTTAAACCTGATAATAAGTCTGGAATCCCATGAGATTTAACTGTTTGTAAAGACACGTGAATCTTGCCTTTTTTGCGGAATTGAATCAAATTTGAGTACACCAATCAGTTTCTTTCACGTCTCTTTCGTCATTTGATGTGTTATACTAGAGATTGTATCTACCTTCGTCTGTAGTGGGTGTAACAAGAACTGTAGGACTACAGAAAAAGAAAGCAAGAAACAGATCAGATACGCCTAAATAAACAAAATTCAAACAACTTCATTTTACCTTTTTCCAGCAAAAGTCATAAGCCCACACGTACTCTCCGGATTTCTAATCGAACCAATCCAAACTTCAAAAACCAACCATTCTACTGATATTGGAGTTCAATCAACCTACGAATTTGTTTTTGCACGAAAGATAGTCTTGACTGCATCCGAAGCAGCTTCTAACCGAGTTGGAATAACATCTGAATTAATCCTTAAATCATCAAGTTCCCAAAAACACAAGATATCAATTGAATGATCGGTTTGAAGAAGTTAAGTTTCGGTTTGAAAGACTAACGAGTAATCCGAATTATCTAGCCTTCAAAAACCAATTTCCAAAGAATGCCATCAGTTTATGAATTTCAGTATCATGATAAAATGTTGAGATATTGAACTGACATGCAAACTGTAGCCTGTTATCGAATCGAAACCACAAGTCAATTTCGATCATCTAGTTTTGACTCAGATTGCGGTGATAAGTTCAGATTTACTTACTTCCAGTGGCATCTTTTCGATTGATAGGTTGATTAAAGTGTTGAGTTAATGTTGTAGTTTGGTGTTGGTTGATAGTTGAAGTAGTTGATGGTAAACAGAGTGAGTGCACCCAGTCATCATCAGTCAGCTCATCACTCGAGAGTCGATCACAAGAAATTCGTTATAAGCATTACCACCTGGGAGGTATGCTTATACTGTTTCATGCGATCGACTACGTCATCGGCTTTGAACCACTCTTCAATTCATCCTCAATGTTTGCCAATCAAACCAATCATCACTATCAACATATTCAATCCACAGCTGAGCAAACAAAGAAACTAAACTTCAAGTACGAAACCCCCAATCTAATCTGACCCTTCGAAAAGCAAAAAAGGACTTACTTAAATTGGAACTATACAGATGAAAAAACCAAGACGAATTTGGGTAGGTTAGTCCGTTTTTCTCAATTCTTTCAATCCTAAAGGTTTATTGATTTTGTTTTTTATATCTGCCTTTCAATGTGAAAGATGGGTGAGTTCTGGTTTTAATCACATTATTCAAATAATCATCAAATATTAAAGAAAATCGTTTTGTGATATGGATTGATTTAAACAGATGTTTCGAGTAAGTTGATCATCCTTAGAAAACCTCTTTACTCCAATCAAACTCTCGTAACTAACGATCTTCCCTTGCTTTGTGAATTCAGTTTGTTCCACTATGGTCATGCGAATGCATTTCGTCAAAGTAAAGGTAACTTCAAAAAACCAATAATTTTTATCAAAACCGAAACCAAACTCATCCTATTTTTTCTTTAATCTAGCTTTAGGTGATATTTTAGTTGTAGGATGTCATTCAGATCAAGATATAGAAACAAACAAAGGTCCATCAGTCTTATCACAACCAGATCGGTTTGTTGTCCGTATCCCATTTTCAACCAATTTCAAGTCCATCTCACCAACGCTGAATATTTGATGATTTTAATTTTTACAAAAACTAGAATGAAACTCATCGAAGGTTGTAGATGGGTAAACCAAGTGATTCCAGATGCACCCTACAACACCTCACTCGACTTCATTAACCAATACACCATTGATTTCGTAGCTCATGGTGATGATATCACCACAGACTCTAATGGATTAGATACATATCGATATGTAAAAGAAGCAGGAATATATTTAGAGTTTAAACGTACTTTAGGTGTTTCTACTACTGATGCTATCAGTCGAATCTTATTCGGTTCTACAACGACTTCTACTTCTATAAGTCCATTGGATTTTCAACTTCAAATCAATGACGAATTACTTGAACTTTTCATCACGTCTTCTATAATAGATTCAAACTATTCAATCGATTCATTGATTACAAAAATTCCATCTCAGGATTCGAAACCGATTGAAAATCATCAAGCTCCTTCAATAAGAGAAGATGGGTATACTTTAGCTTCTGTTTTACCGATTGATCAAATCCAAGAATCGAATTTAATTTATGTTCATGGTACATTTGATTTATTTTCAATTCTGGATCTGGATTATTTAAAAGAATTAACTCAAGATGGTCAATCTAAAGTGATTGTAGGCATTTGGGGTGGAGATGTAAGATCAACTAAGTCTTGAAAATCATCAAAATAATTCCTAAACTGATTTAGTTTGATTTCTTCTTTTGTTTTGGTGGGATGAATGATTTCACAGGATTCTAAAGAAAAATTAGGTCGAGATTGTATTCTTTCATTCCAAGAAAGAGCCCTAGGAGTTCTCCAATGTAAAGTAAGTCATCTGCCTTCCATCAACACCATCATTCCAACTATCAATCTAACTTTTTCACTTTCATCAATGATTTATAAAAAAAGTATGTAACAGCTATAATGATACCAGCAATGCCAACTGAAGATTTACCATTTAAGATTAAATGGTCTGAATTTAAAAAAGATAATTCGGATTATACGGTTTCTAGAATCTTGAATAGGAAAGAAGTGTTTTTGAATAGACAACTTAGGAAAGAAGGAAAAGCTGTGGTTGAGAAATTGATTGAAGATCAAAAAAATGGAATCACTTCTTGAACTTTAGGTTTTGGATGTGGTTTTGTTGGTTGTTTTTGGGTATTGGGGGGTAACAGGGTGAGGGGTTTGTGGGGGTTTGGTTATTTGAAATATATTTGCTTAGTATAGTTTCAATTCACTTGGGGTTTGATGTGTTTGTTTGATGTCTAAAAGAGATTAACTTAAAATCTGATCCTAAAGTATATTTTGAGAAATATATCTTGGAAAGCATGGAATGGTATTAATACATGGGCTCTGGGACAAGCCTAAGGGTGTGTACACTTAAGCAATTTCTGAACAAGAATTGTGTTCTGTATATTGTGAAACACAAAAATGAACCATACTGTACCAAACCAGGACTTTGAATTTGGCAGAATGCAATTTCTGACCAACATGAAGGGTATGTCAAAAGAAAAACTTATAGACAATACTCTGGGAAGAATGAACCCATTTGTATCTAAAAGTCAACAACACACCTTTTTTTGACTAGATGGCCAATCTTCTAATGTATACCAGTCCCTTTAATTGTACTGCTTAGCTAGTTTTGTGTGCAATTTAGCTAAAAGCACTCAACAAAAAGTAGGTTTTGACTTTGTGGTTGGCAAGGATGACCAATTCCTTCCTGTAGTGTGTGAGTGACATGCAACAATATGTCACTGGCCTACCTATCTAAAATCATGCTTGATGATTGTTGGCTTTTGAAACTTAGTATCTGGGATTACACTTAGCAGCCACAGATGCAAGACTTATTACTTGAAAAAAGAGAAAGGCAGAAGCATATTTTCATATATGGGTGGTCTTCATGTCTGCCATTCATGGCCACTGCTACATTAGACTTTTTACTACTATAACATGTGATTTAGAATAAATAAAAACCAAACAAATTGTTCATTTTTTGGATTTAATTGATCATTTTGTTTCCCCTTCACTCTGGCTAATTGGGTGGGCAGGTAGTTATGGATTTTTGTAAGAAAAATGAACCATCAAAATGTATCTTCAGGATCATAGACTGGATGAAAGATGTGACTAGATTTTTAATATTATACTTTTTAATGACAAAAGGGAATTTGAGATTTTAAGCAATCCATATATCCTAGAGCTCCATCCTTTGAGAAATCTGTAAAGTATTTGCTCATCTTTGATCCAGAAGCAGCTCTATAATTCTTGTCTGTAAGGAATGGTATTCTTTGTGTGCCCAACTACTATGATCCAAACCACCCTTTTTGCCTCATTCCCATCTATCAATACTTGCCCCAATTCTCAATCAAAATGTACTTCAAAATACATTGAGGGGTTTCAAGCTTGGTGATTTTTCACATCTTTTTTAAAAATGTGTAAAAACCTCTAACTTGAAACTTTTCAAAAGCACTGCTTAAAATACGCTGCAGATTTTAAAATACGGAGATCTTTCAGAAATCTGAAGTGCGGCTGGCAGCCAACCTGAAACACCTCAGAGTGCAGCTAATTAATCAGCTGCGCTTCAGCTGTTCCTTGCACAGCTGGTCCGGTGTGGGTACAACAAATGAATTGCGAACGCAATTCGCCATTGGAGAAAGTTGCGGACCCGGCCACCGCAACTTTCCCCAATCGGGTTTCACACCTATTGATAATTTGATTCCCGTGTTGTTACGACTTGCATCAGGACCCTGGAAAGCTCCTGGAGAACAAACCGTCCTGAGGGGGTTTTCGGATACCGGTGTTTTGTGAAGTCATGTCACATGGTACCAGAGATGTGACAGGTGCAAAAGATGCGCCTCAACGAGGGCTATCAGATGGTACACATGTCTGACCCTGAACATGACTGGTGGCTTGGGAAATGTGTGATTTGTAACTTTTGCCCCCCCAGACCGACGAAAATCCATACCGGCTCGGGTCGGGTACTTACATACGGATATCTCGGTGATTACACGTGGTACAAAACTGAAAGTATATGTAATCGAGAGCCCTGATCAAGGCGCTTCTCCTACCACCGAGAAATCCATGTTAACCCACCTCTCCTCGGGGCAAATAGTGAAAGTGTGAGGGCCGGGGCCGGAATGGATCGAGGACGGTTTGTTCTCCAGGAGCTTTCCGGGGTCCTCTTGCATCCGCACAATTCACCCTTGTTGACGACATCTGTAACAAATACAGTCAAACCGGAAAAGCTTGACCGATTTTGCCCGCAAAACTCGAGCAAATTGGCGGGGAATTGGTGGCAAGCTTTTCCGGTTTGACTGTATGTAGGCGGAGAAGATCTTGACCCTCGAACGCTGTACAAATTTCCCCCGAGAATTCATGCCCACACCACCATCCATCGGGAACTGCGCCACGTAGGCTTCCCAGATTTCCCCGACCACGCAGTTGCAGTTTCCCTTCCGATTTTATTTGTTTCCAAAGGTCTAACATGATTTTTTGGCTTAGGATTTCCATACAAACACGTGTTTTTCGACTAGACAAAAGCCACACCAAATGAAAACCCAACACGGATTAGGCTTCGACCCCCCCCGCATCCTCCCGCATCGTGATCTCACAATTCCTCACATTTCTTACCGACCCACCCACATGGATTTGCGGTGATTTACCGGGGGGGTTGACTCTTAAGTCTTGAAAGCCGGTAAAGTTGTAGTGTGTACAGGCTTGTACAGGGTCTAGGGGAAGATAGCTGCGTGGGGCAGCGGCACGGTCAAGACTCAACATCCGACTTAGTGTGACTGCCGGCCTCTGCCGGCAGTGCAATGCACCGCTCGATTCAGGTGGGGGGGATCAGCTGCTATTACCTCATATTAAGTATCTCCAGACTCCGTCCGTGAAGTTGAAACTTCGAGGGCGGTTCCGGTTCTGTAAATCCTGAATATAGCTCACACGCTAGGTTGATGTGATGTCTTTCACCGAGTTTCCAGCACGTTGCACAGCCGAGCATTTTCTTGGCTTGCTCTCGAACTCCAAGGCTGCGAGTACGTTTTCTTTTCATCTGGCTCAACTTTCATGAATGACTTTACTACTTACTCGCTTTTCCACAGCAACACGGAGATTTATGGATAGTATAGGACAAAGCTTTTGAAAGACTCTGGACTAGCCTCCAACGCCATTGTCTGGCTTCGGTTGACGTGTCAGGTGGTCGATATGGGTATCGGAGTAGATCAGCCGAGGGAGGATAAGAGGGCGTTGAGTGGAAGCGAGTGATGAACAACTCGGCCGACCAATATGGAAACAATCACGCTACATGAGAGTGCTGCCGGAGATTGCGGTCTTCGACAGATACCCAAGATACACGCTCTGTACACAGAAACGACGTGGTGTTTTGAGGCGAGAGCAGCGGTGAGCAACGTTGAAGCTCGAACAGACCGGCTCAACCGAAAGGGGTACATATCAAAGAGCTAAAGAGATGTTGTAATTGACTAAAACGCACGCTCTTGTACCCAAGTCATTGCGACCGGTCGTTTAATTTGCTTTTGGGTGTGTGTGGACTCGGTCGGCTTGGAATAAGTGCCGAGGCGGAGCTTTAAAGCCGAGGTTCTCCAACCGGTTTGACGGTTGGGGCCGTTCATTCCTTCAAATCCTTGCGATCGAGGGCGAGGGCGTGAGACGCAGAGTTATGTAATGTACATCTGATTCCTGCGCAACCCAATCTGATCTGGGCTCGGTGGCCATCCATACCGGCCCAGCTCGAGACTTATGACCCCGATCTTGTCCATTTTCTTACTTACACAGGGTTCCTAAATTAAAAATATCATCACCGGCTTCATCCATCCATTCACCGATTCCTTTCTCTTTCCCATAACGGTCATCCGTCCTTTCTATTCGTCCTTTAACAGGAGTCATCACATTGTACTCTGACTGTTTAGCAGTTTCTCCTTTTCCTCCTAGCTCTTTGTCCACCCCTTTGATTCCAACCAACTGCCCCAGCCACCGACGCCGGTTCCGCTTTGAACTTGTTTCGGGTCCATCGTTTAATCCCATCAATCTCAACTAAACCCCCCTCTCAGATCTATATACTTTTGACTACTTAAGCTGCTTCGAGTTGCCACCCGGTTCTGGCCAATTTTTCTTAAATCTGCTGGTCTATCGCCATAGTTAGCTTCTAGTCCACGTATCCATCCCATCTTCATCGGACCCCACTTTGATTATTTCTGCAAGCACATCGTCATTGGTTTTCTGTTGTGGTTTAGTTCCTCACAGCCTTTGATTCACCTTGCCCCTCATGCTCGAAGGTTCATTTAGACCTCCTACTTCTCATCAACAATCTTATTCATCGTCCGACCATAAGTCCTACGCTGATCCATCGACAATGTCAGCTATCCGGCGTAAGGACCTCACCAATGGCCCATCCTTCACCACAATCCCCTATCATCATACACCACAACAACAATCACCAGGCTATGAGACTGATGAGCAACCTCAACCGCCATCTCCCGGCTCTCAGCAACCTCATTATCTTCACCACCAACAGCCGCTTCCAGCTTTCGAAACTTTACCACCCATCAAAACTGAGCCAAAGCCTATGCCTGAACCTGCCCCAAAGGAAGCCAGTTTTGGTCCCGTGAGAGCCAAAAAGAAACCAGCTGGCTCCGCTTGTAACAGCTGTCACCGGTTAAAGGTTCGTCGTGTTTCGTATTTGAGTTTTTTTCTTTTTGCTCCCATGTTGAATAATCTCACCCTGATCATGTGCGATGTTTGCTTTTTGACTTACAGACTCGATGCTCAGGAGGATATCCGTGTGATCGATGTGCTGCTCACAAGGTTCCTTGCCAATTTGATCGAGATCTGATTTATCGGTCACCTTTGGCGTCATCCTCGCAACAAGCATCTGCTCGTAATACTCAAGTGCAAAATAGCCCACACAACCCCAACGAGCCTATGCCAGCCAAGACACCTCGTGCTCGTCCCAACAGCGGAAACAAAGCTGCTAGCAAGCGTGCTGCTACCCAACAACAGCAAGTACCATCACCTTTGGCAGTCAGTGCTCTGCCAGCTCACATCGATGCCAGTCGATCAACTCCTTCACCACCTGTACCATACCGTAACATACTCAACCCACAACAAACATTGCCAATGCGAGCTCAGCCTACCCCATCAGCACGCAAATTGCCTAAATCCACTCTGATCACGACCCCCGTTCCATCTGAGGCGTTTTACGAACCAAACTCGTCGGCTTCCGCAGCCATCAATCAGTCAATCTTACTTAGATTAGCTGCGCTTGAAACCAACGTCTCCGGTCTCTTACAAGTCTTGCGTCCTGCCCAACTTCATCAACAGTCCAAATCTCAGCAGAGAATGCGCGAACCTCCGACTCCCATTCCGCCTACCTTGATGGTGTCAAGCAATTGCAGTAACGTTGGACCCGAAAAAGATGGACATCATCCTTCAGATTCGAATGGAAGAGTTGGGTTTGCACCCGTTGGCGCCGGTGATCCCCTCTCAGAGGGCTTGCTCAATTCGCAGCAGGTCCAATATCTATACGATGTGTAAGTCTTGTTACCTTGTCAAAGATAAGCGTCCAAAAACTGAACATATGTGTTGTTTGTAGTTTTGTCGATTGCTGTTTACCAAGCTTGCCAATCTTACATCGTGTTCAGCTATCAATGATCCGAGCCCGATCACCATTCTTATTTAGTACAATGTTGACGATTGGAGCCAGGTTCTGTTCAACTCAAGCTGTATCACAATCAACTGGCACATTGAGCGTCCCTTCTTCACCAAATCCTCTCGGACCAGGCGATTCATCATCCAAGGTGATTGTGGATGAAACCACTTACAGTAGACTCGTAGGATTGACATATCAACATCTCTCGAGTACATTGCTTAAACCAAGTCACTCCTTGGATGACGTTCGGGCCATCTTATTCTTGGCTTGTTGGGCCTTGGTCTCGAATGAGGACCCGGTTGGGGCTCCAAATCGATGGGTTTTGGTGGGTCATGCCGGCAGAATCGGTAGATCAATTGGACTAGACAGAGTCGTAGGGGACATGATGAGCAATCTTGCTTCGAATGGGAATGGAGATAGTTGGAATTCACCTGATCAACAAGATCTCAAGCGTGACCAGCTGGATGCCATCAAGACTGATTATACGATGCGTTCAATTGAAGCTTTGTGAGTTATATATACTCCATAGTCTGATTTTCTTGAAAGACAAAGTGCTCATTTTACCTTATATTTTCGATATAGCCTGAGTACCAATCTACGCATAGAACCCACGCGAGACTTTTTTTCGCGAACCTCCTCAAGATCATCAAACAAGACAACAGAAAATATCGTACAATTGGCGACTGGGTCCCCATTTCAATATGATGTTATCAGTACGACACAGGTTCAAGCTATGGCAGAACTGGCCGAAATTTGGGCATCTTCGACCACTTTTCTCTCAATGGCCGACGAATTTAATCGATCTAAACATGGATCTTCTTCTTACAAAAAAGATGACTTATTGAGTGATGTAGAATTGGCTGAACTTGGTGAAACTCACAATTCAGCGTTGGATGATTGGGCTAAGAAATGGACCTGGCATGGTATGTGATTCAATTTGAAAGCTCGATTATAAAGACGGTCGAAATTGATATTTCCCTTCTTCATTCAGGATCGGCTTGGGTTCCTTTACTTGGTAACAACCTACGTACACTCAAGCTTTTATCTGAATCGCTACGGATTACTCTTAATCTAGCCCTCACCAACGTCCTGTATGGGTCGCTCAATACTAGTTCACCCTCTCACCGATTTCAAGAGCGATTGTCGGTAGCCTTGGACAGAGTGAACGGTTCATCTACTGCTGTCATTCAAACTCACAGAGATTCCGTGCGAGAAGGTTTCAGCCTTGCTTTCACGCCTGATCTGATCACGGATGGACTAGTCTCCGCCGCTTTGACTGTCCTGCAGCTTGCTACACCTTTCAACAACCCACGCAAGCATGATGATGCACGAGGTCCTAGTACTCCTACTTCATCCGACGGAAAGGGCAATGCTCCAGTGGATGTAGAGATGAGCGATGTGACTACCACGACCAGTGGAAGCACAAAAGGCCGACAACTCAATCATCAAACAAGTCCAGTCAGTCCGCCACCGGTTGAAGAAAGCGGTACTGTCATTGGAAAGAAGGCTTTGATGGAACCTGCTGTAGCGGCTCACTATATCAGAATGGCCACTGATGTTTTGCGAGCGAGTGATCGATCTCAGACAAGATTAGCGACTACAATGGCTTCCAAAATACTTTTACTGGGCGTTCGAGCTGGACTATTGGGTGCACCTCAACAACAATATGTACCCCAACAACAGCCTCATCAGCCGCTGCCATCATTACATCTCGTTAAACCAAAGGAGCAGGATGGAGCTGAGACTCCTCAGGTGGAGAGTGTTGAGAAAGGTCCAACTAGAGAATCGACCGTCAGTCTAGAAAAAGAACCAGAAAGGGAGGCGGAGGTCGAGGTGGAAATGCAGGCTGAAGAACATGATGAAGCAGACATTGAAGAGGAGGAAGAAGAGGAAGAAGAAGAGGAAATACAACCTGGTGAAAGAGAAGTTGAACATGAGGAAGAAGAAGATGAGGAAGAGATGGACCAATGACGGTATTTTTTTTCCATGTTTACACAAACAAAGGCCTATATTTTTTCCATCTTTGCATTTCGAATTTATTTGATCAATCCTCTCGATGAGTTATCATGACAGAACTGAATATCTTTTTTGTCACTTTGTTTATTTGAAGCTTTTCCTTGTATGAACCCATGTATTTTTTTCGTCCTTTTAATCATAAGAAAGCTACATATATTAAACAAATTTACATTAGTTCGAGCGAACTCGTAAGCGAGAGATTGACAATTTCTCGACATGCTGTTACACAGGCAACCAGTTGAGCCAAAGAGTGGTACCTTTTGACCAATCCACATTGACACAGAAACCACCAGTCCAGTTGCCGGGTTCTTTTGTAAGGAAAACACTTCCAGAGACAGACAAACTTTTGTGTTTGATTCACCGGCTCATATAACTGATTATGTTCTCCTCTTTTCTGTGACGATAGAGATTGTGACTTAGACCTCTGTAGTGAGTAATATAATACAAAGCCTTGAATATGTGAAATACCACAAGATAACAAAGGTATCACTTATACGTTACGCCTCAGAGTTTCATCTCATCAATGTACACATTGTCATCGGCTTTTCTACATCTGCATATAACTTCCTGGAGCTGTTCTTGTCCTAAGGGTAGAGAAGGGGATTGGGTGGAACTAATCCTCTACACTCTTCTACCTTTGGGACCACCCCCAAACCACCAACATGTAGGCTTCTGGCCCGGATGTGCTGGCTCAGCGTTGCTCTGCGAGTGGTAGGACAGCTCTATGGAGCTGAGAACATATAGAACACCTAGTTCTCTTTTGCTTACACAAAAACACCGAAGGTTACTATAGTGTACCTTCCTTGTAACGCACTTTTCAAGAATTGGAAGCCTGTTTTACCTGTTCTAGTTTCCCCATCCATTCTCCAGTTTGTTGAGAGAGGGCGAGTAAGCTTTTTGGTAATAGTCTCGACAGTAAAATTAAAATTTGCTCATCAAGCTTGAGGAATTGATTTCCGATGAACATCACACGCATTGCCGCATGCATTTACCTCTTGCACGGTAATGTTACGCAGCCTGGAGACCATTGGCAAAGAACTTCTCACTGTGTGGTGAAGACTAGACATCTCGGGCCGACACGGAATGTTGTGAAGATGAATGCGTATGACTAGAGCAGCGGGAACAAACTTGTCTCTGCTTATACATATCCTAAACCCACCTGCAGTCTACCTGGACCAAAGCCCACAGTGGAGGACAGCGAGGTGGGACTTGAGGGACGGTGTGATTCAAGACTTATGGGACGCAGTAAGTAACACACGTCAAAGAGGGGAGAGGAGAGCGAGATGTGCAAGTATGGAAAAGCCTTACAAAGTTGGCTGGGCATCCCACATAGAGATCTTACATAGGCAATCGTCATGTCTCGCCTTGTTCTCCGCTGACAAGTCCACTATGGAAAGTGCCTTTGTTACATCCTCATTTTCTTTCAGTCTACAAGATGATGAAGGACCTGCTATAAAGAATGTCACCTTCATTCAAAGGGCTTTTCCACATCCTTGCTCTTGAATCTTCTGACTTCTAACAAAACTCAGAATGATCACGCTGAAAATATATCTTATTCTTGGCAGATCGCCAGGTTTGCCAGTGGGTTTTCATTGCGTATGCTGTGCTCTATCTTGCACCCAGCACTGGTGTCCGTTCCAAATCTTACCGCCTCTTACTGAATTTTACAAACCTGGCTATGGTTTTATGGGCTCAGCTCATTTTCATCTTCCCCTTCTATATCTTTATCAAGCTTTTTTCCTTTTGCAGGCTCTTGTAAACGTCATGCACTCCAATACTCCGTTCATCTCTGAAAGACATTGCATTGATGATTTATGTCATCATATATATCATTTGTTCAGTGGCGTCATTATACCATACCTATGATAGAAATTTCTTTTCTGAAGCGTGTTGTCTAGAGCCGCGGTATGATCAGAAACTCTTTGAAAACAATGAGTGTTTTTGCTGAAGTCAAGAAAAGCTCCAGTATCTCAATCCAAAAAGTCTTGACAGTCAAAAATGCTTCGAATTGCTGAATTGCGGTGAAACATCCCTACTCTTCCAAAGGAGGACTAGCATAATATATTCGCTCTTGCGAAAAGCTGCCAATAGAAAAGGATCAGCAGCTGAGTCATTGTCCAACAGCTGAGCCAAGCTTTTATATTTAAACCTTCAAAAGAGCCACCTAGAATATCATACATCATCCCAACCTCGCTCGAAACCTCATTGATTTACATAATATTTTCAATTTTGTCTACTCAAGATGGCACAATCCATTCCACGTACTTTGTCTTACTCGGAACTCTTGAAGATCATTCAAACTTTCCAAAGCGATATCGACCATCTAAACACACCTCATATCAAACCTGAAGACCGAATCTTACCTTGTCTTATCCTGTACATGTGCTTCTCGGAGGCCATCATGTTGGAAATCGAGGCCCGCGGCATTTGGGATAAGAACGAAATTCATACCTGGCGAAGGGAACTTGAGACAAATGGCTTTGTTCTTGATCAGATCATAAAAATTTCTCAATTTGTAGACGTCGATATGCCGCTTGTCCACTTTCTTCCTCCTCCTGGATCAGAAGAATGGTGGGGTCTCTATATTTTTTCACGTCTATTGGTACAGTGTTCTCGTGTATACATTCCAGAACCCCGAGACAATGGAGGAAAAAAACCTGACTGTCCGATCTGTGGTGAAGATTTTATGGCGGGCGAACGTTATGTTCAATTACCTTGTCATCCTACCCATTGGCTACACGAAACATGCCTGACAGATTTTGCAGCACATACTCTGGAAATTTCCTGTCCGCTTGGTCGCTGTACTTTCTGGTTGTAAATGATCTTCAAGTTGTAGATTTGTGTTTTGTGTTTTCTACCCCACCTCAAGTTGCAAATAAAGACCACGGAAGATCCCTTGATCCCTAGGGAACTGGATGCAATCCACTCCATGACTCTTCCTTTTTTAGCCCATATCTTCCATTCTTCAATACTTTGGATACAACCACTGTATCTGGCAGCACTAACAACAGCACTGTTTTGTTAGCCCAACATCAGTGTTTAACTAACACAGTTGAAGATCTAGTGCGTTCCATGGCTGCTATAATTTGTAAGTATCTATTCACCGTCTTGGTCATGAATATCATTGACAAATAATGCTGATTAATTCTGTCATGTTGAATCCAATTGCAGTATCTTGTTTCTGTTATCTAGAATTTGATTTGACTCTCAATTTCTAAAAAACCGTTTAACAGGGGGTTTCAAGTCAGCTTTTTTACGCATTTTGACACTACAACAACTTGCCCATTGTTGTAAGATATGCATACAATTTTCAAAGTGGGGCAACCTTTTTGGTGTCCCAAATTAATGGTTTTACCAGTTTTGTTTTACAAAAAACTTGCCCAAATTTTGAAAAAAAAAATGCAAAAAAACAAACAACATTGAAACACCCTAATTAATCTGATTTGGATCAATTATTTTTGGCTTGCTCACAATCCCATAGTTGGATTCAATTCTAGACTCTCCTCTGCTCTTTCACAATAGGGCAGTTCAAGAAGGGCTTTTACAACCCTTTTTTATATTTTACATCTTGTTCGGGGTCTGTAAATTTTAAGTAAAATTTTAAGGTCGTGAACCACCTTTAGAGGTGGTTCACGGTTTGGCGATCTTGTAATTGGCCTTAAAATTTTTAAATTTTGTCCCTGAATTTCCAAAAGACAGGGACAATTGAGCCAAAAAAAAGAATTACTTCCATTCTTTCTTTTTTTTGTTCCTGGATTCTGACAATTTTTGGTCAAGAAAGGACCTTGTTTTCTCGTATTTTTTTTCTCGATGGCTTCCTCTTTCATTAACAAAAAGTCTGTACAAAAACACAAGAAAACAAAAAAGAAAACAAAGCCAAAAAAAGAACGGTTGGGACTGTGTTCCTGAATTTACAAAGCTGTAAAACATAAGTTTACAGCATTCGCCGCTTTGCGATCAAGCTTTTTAAGGATTGAGCAACCTTGAAATGACTGATCGCAACTTGGCGACCACGTGGCTCGCGGTTCTCTTCTTGAACCGCCCTAATGTATTGCTCCAATTTTGGACTCACATCATTCATGTGTTTTGTTTCTTATATTTGATTTGATTGATTTTCACTTGCTCAGGATCTGTTTACCCATATTCAATCCTGGACTATCTGGTACTTTGATTTGATTTATTCTCACTTGTTCAAAATCCCTTTAATTTTATACAATTCTGGAAGGTGCAGTTCTTTATTTCAATTCTACACTCTGGTGTTGTTGTCTTGGATTTGTTTCTGGACTCTGGCTCTATCTCAACATGGGCTTAATCTCAAATTAATTTTAGATTCACATTGCTAATCCAGTTGTCATACAACAAACACATTGGTGTTACACAAATATTGTTGTGGCAATTTCCAGAACACCAGAAGTATTTTTTGGTGTGTTCTGGTGTTCTGCAACTTTGAATGCCCCGGTTCATTTGAGGGGCTGCAGCGGAAAGTTGATTTTTGTTTTCCAGAACACCAGAACTGTGCCTGCAGGGTTCTGGTGCAGGCAGGGTTCTGGTGTTCTGGAAAAATGTTCTGGAATTTGCCAGAACAATATTTGTGTACCATAATTGTTATCAAATGCTTAAAGCTCATAAATAGTCATGTCATGAAAATTACATATTAACGGGTGTCAAGTCTGAGTTTTTTTATGGTTTTTACCATAAGAAACTTCTCCTGCTGTAGCATAAATGTACGTAAATTTTACAAAAATAGGAAAAGTTTTATGTATCCCATTTTTGTAAAACGTAAAGAATTCATTTTTACATGTGATCAAAGAGCTCACCTTGACCAATTCACTCTTGGAAACAGGTGTGCTTGATAGTGGATGCAAGGACAACCTTGCATTCTCATAGAGCAGACCTGGCACCAGGCCCTTTACATAGGTGAATCAGCCTATTCACATGTTGTGTGGGAAATGATTCAAGTGACTGGACCATGTAAACAGCCTCTATGGGTTACACACCATCTAAACCTTGACCAGAAGAGTATGGGAATACACTCTGTGCAAATTCCCAAATAGCACCAAAGCGGAACAAAGTTCGGTGTTACTCTTGTTTTGGAACCTTTGAACTGATCTATGGTCCCCTCAATCACATATCACACTCTAGACATTAATTGACTGGGTAATCTTGGTTTTCATGTATTCACATGGTTGTGGTTTTGGCAACCTCCAGGCAATTCTGTGATACAGGCTACACCCTGTCAAACTGTCAATGTACAGACATATTATTTGCACACCAATGGTGGGGATGCCCTTACCAGCAGTTTTCACATTACAAAGTGAATTAATGAGGCAATAAATTCAAACCTCACTCATTGTTGGACCAGTTATTATACAACCATGGCTAAGGTTTTTTTTTGAGTTAAAGTATAAAAACTTAGCTGTTTTATATATTTTTTGTTCTAAAAACTCAAACTTGACACCCCCTATTGTGATATCAAAATCAAAGCCATTTTTTATAATAGCTGTGTTCAAACCTGACCCAATTGACACAAAAACCCTGTACACCGAGTTGCATTTGTGGTGGTAACTTTGTGTGTCTATTTGTTGGACTGATTCCAAACAAAACAAAAACAAATCTTAATATAAGATTGAAGAAAGACACAAAGCTATAAAATCTGATAGTAAGATTTCTAAAGAAACAGTCAAATAGAGAAAAACTTCTAGACTGTAGTTTGAGTTCAGGTTATATAGAAAATAACAAAGAATTGAGTACAGAATGAAATCAAATGAAATGACGTAATGATTTCAGCAAGTCACATGACGTGATGTTCATTATGAAAAGTCACAAAGAAGAAAACAGTTTGAGACAAAAGATCTACCACTAAAGACTAAGACAATGACACTAATCCCCAAAGAATTTGAGAGCACAAACTTAACTCCAACACTATTGACAGCTCTTGACAGCTTCCAGCCAAAGAGTCGACTGGGTATACCAGGTTTTTGTGCAACCGGGTTAGGTTTGAACACAGCTATTATATAAAGATATGACCACTATTCTCAATTGGATTTCATATTGTTCCAAAATGATTTGAAATTCACAAACACTACATCTTATTTGTATCAGGGTGGATACATGTACCCATGTAGAAAGAAAGTCCAATGACCTTTGGAAGACGTGAGAAGAAATATGATTAGAAGAACTAATGAGATCGCAGATCTTATTACTTTGATCAAGAGTAGTATTTGAAATATCTGAAAAGGGCACGGCTGAGTTCTTAATAGGACAAGGCTTGGTTAATGCTTTTTAGTGGTGTTGTTTTGGATAAGTGGCTCAATGTGAAAGTATGAAAATAGATCTTAGGTTTTCAATAATATTTGGAAGTAAAAGATTCTAACAATTGTTGATTGATAAGATTGCAAAATTGAAGCAAAAGTAAATGAGATAAAAGTGATAAGATGAAGAAATAATACAACAGTACGAGTTCTTTACCATTTATACAAGACTTTGACGTCAGGGTACAAAGAACCTGTGATATTTGATAAAATGAACTCGCAATGAAACTGAGGCCAATGTGCCTGGTTAGGTAATCAGTCTACTAGTTATTACAATTACTGTCTAGACTAGATATTCATAGATGTGGCATTTGACCAGCCTAATGTGGAAGTGGCAGAAGAATGGCATCCAGATTGTAGCTACAGGATGTAAGCCCTGCTAGTACTACAGATGGTAGGGGTTGGGCGAAAAAGCAACCAACTGGTTTTGCGCCATTCAGAAATTAGGTGAAAAGAGTCAAAGATGCTGGAAACCTACTGGATGCAGGTACCACAGATCTGTGGTTACCCAAAGTTAGCTCTTGGGTGCAATCATTCTTGTCCAGCTCCCGCCAATCACCCAACAAATTCCCGTCTGTCTCTTCCGGTTCCACCATGTCTCCCCTATCTTTCTTTCCAACCGGGTAGACTTCTGCACCTTCAACAGAAGCGGCCGGGGACCTGTAAAAGGTCAAAAGATGGAGTTTGTGTCTGTTTGTGTGGCTTGTAGCGGCACAGATGGCTTTTCCCTGTAACACTTTTCAATGGTGACAGCTTTGGAGTTGTCAAGAAACACTTCATACTGGTAAGTTTTTTTGCAACACAAAAAGACAGAAAAAAATGTTTGTCAGTTTTGTGAGGCTTTCATATTGATTTCGAGCATTCTCGAAAGCATTCCCAATTTTTTGAACTACAACTGAATTGAGTTTGGAAACCGGTTGGTTGCTTTTTTGCCCAACCCCTAGTAACGTACTTGTTGTGTTCTGGATTTTTGATCACAACTATTAACGGTTCAATGAACTGTTGACAGAAGGTATCACCTTCTTAGTGTGAGCAGAAGTGAAGAGAAAAAATTGGAGACATCTCTTCCATTGGCCCTCATACAGCACTGGATGTACATAAGCTTAAATAAGAGCATCCACAGTGGTTGAGCCCCAAATCAACCAAACCCAGTTTTAGTGGCGCCCTGTACCACTCAGGATGAAGTGGTGCCGGCTCCAAATTGATACAGAGTATGGGTTACACATACTCTGAGGCGTAGTATGCATGTGTCCACACATGTGAAGTATGGGGTTTGGTAAGTGCAACAATTTGGGGCTTGCCGCTATTGTTGTCAAATTTGACAAGCAAGGGTCAAAATTTGGAGTTGGCCCCAAATATATTTAGCCATAGGGCCTGCCACTGCAGCAAAAATCTTGGGCCCTATTGCTACATTTGGCAATAGCCCTGATTTGGGGGTTGCCACTGTGGATGCTCTTATAAGCCCCTCACAAGCGTGTTTGCTGCTTGAGGGCTTAGGATGTACAGTATTTTATGAGGACCAAAGGACACCAGCCAATGCCTTTCTGGGCCTCCTGTTGTGTTATACTGGAGTCTCACTGGAGGTTAGATGCTCCAACTTACCCAACTCATGCAGGTACCTTGAAACATTTTGATATTTAGATAAACCATCCATCTTTTCCTGTTCCTGATAGGAAAGATGAGTCAAAGACTAAATATTATAAGAGCTCCTGCAGTGGCTTCATCATACAGCCCTTTGCGTAACTGATGACTTTGGAGAGAAAAAACAAGTCTTTTCAAAAAGTGACTGAGTTTTTTCAAAAACTGGGCAAGAAGTTGGTTGAATCAATTGATATCAACAATCATGAACAAACTTTATTCCTCTTACTTTGAGCTCAAGCATTATTTGTAGCTCATTTTGATAACAATCATCATGTTGTACAGCTATCCTCTTCTCAACTATCTAATTTTTGATGAATTCACTGGAATTATTTGATTAAAATTTTTGGTTCTCCCCTTCTGAATTATCACGGAATTCTACCATCAAATTTGTCTGTTTGACCTCTTCACACAAGGTCAAACAAACTTATTCACTACATCAATCCAAGGGATTACCAACAAAGTGATTTGATGTGTTTGAAGCCACTGAACAATGTACAACTTGAGCTGAATCATTGTCAGTAAACTCCATACAAGTTGAGAGAGATGTACTGGGTTCAAAGCTGATGTGTGCCATGAGATGAGGGATCGAATTTGATTGTTCAATCAACCTGAGAAAACAAACATGAAAAAGCTTGCTCAGCTTTTGAAAAGGTGATTGATAAAGGACGCCGACTTGGAAAACCAAATGACACCGGTTTTCGTTAGCTCGGATTAAGCTGGAATTTGTACAGTTCGGAAAACCCTGAGAAACCAGGAGGAACCTGTACAGAGCTCCAAAGGCTTCAGAAAGATTCTGAAGCCGGTTTTTGGGACAGTCGGCGTCATCCTTTTTGGATCGTTCTAAAGCTCTGACGCCGACTGCTGGGAAATTTGACACCGTAAAGTGCTTTGACCCCTTGCTACTGCTCATTAGCAAGACCTGTATGCCATATCAATAAGCGCATGAATCCCCTGGAAGTCGACCGAAGCGATTTATGCAAACAGGAGGTGTCAGGATTACTCCTACAAGCCCAAGAGACCCGACTGTCAGATGATTTCACCAAAACCAGAGCGAGAGCAACCTGTGAAAGGTATATCAGGCTATCCAGAAGCGTTCTCAATCAATTTATCCCAGGACCTGACAATTCAGATCCTCCTCGTTCAAGACCATCTCACCATCCTCCTTCTACCGTACAGATCTACAACCAAAGCAACCACGACTTCAACTTAAGACTTAAAGAACCAACTGAAATGGGAGGTGAAGAGGACGCTGATGGCGAGACAGATGATGATGAGAGCAACAAAGACAACATAGAAACTTCTGATTTCATGCAAGAAGAAGAGGCAGACAGAGAGTTGTCAGATGATCAGTCTGAGAACAATGATAATGAATCCAGCAAAAGTATGTACCTAATCTCGAGTTTAAGAATGACTCTTAGTTGATCATGTGTGATTTTGTCAGATACTAGTGATGAAGATGAAGTTGGTCAGATGGATGAAGACTGGCCTCCCCGTGGTAAGTTTGATTTCTGCAATAACTTGGTTTTAGAACCACACCAGTCTCATATATGTATATCTCTGATGTCCTATCAGGAGTTCAACCAGAGCGAGGGTTGCACCCCCCGCGTGAAGGCAAGATCTTTAAGTCCAAAGAGCTTGGCCAACAATACCTTGAGGCTCATGCACGGCATCAAGGTTATGCAATTGTAATCAAGTCGGACAAAGGCCCTCTTCGCCAGAGCCAATACTTCTACTGTACTCGTGGTCATCAGAAAACCAAACGTGCTGCAAAAGCATCTGCATTTGTTCAATCTTGCGATAATTTAGGCACTTCAAACACTGATAAGGACTCGAAAAAACCTCGAAAGAGTAGTACAGCCAAATCAGGCTGTGGTTTTGGAGTTTCTCTCAACTACTTGAAGAAACAAGGTCATTGGAAGGTTAAAATTCAACACGCTCGTCACAATCACAATCCATTCAAGAGAGCAAATGACTTACCTCGCCTGCGCCGCTTTAAACCACACGAGGAAGAATTAATTCACACTTTAAAGGAGGCTAATGTCCGTTCTCGAACCATTCGACAAATGCTTCCAGCTGAAAGTGCTCATCGACCAATGCGGGATATATATAATCAGACAGCCCGCTCTCGAAGGACTGAACTTGGAGGGAAAACACCCATTGTCAATCTGATTACACGACTTAAAAGAAAACTGGTTTTATGAAATGAAGCTTGGACCTAATGGAGCTGTTGAATCTCTTTTTTTTGCTCATCCAACTGCAATCGAGATGGGACGTTGCTTTCCATATTGTTTTGGAATAGATTGCACATACAAGACCAACAAACATCAACTTCCTCTCTTACATATTGTTGGATCAACTTGTTTCAATTCTTCCTTCTCACTTGCTTTCTGTTTCATGCAAAAAGAAGATCGTCAGGAATACACTTGGGCACTTCAACAGCTCAAAAAACTCTTCAAGCCACATGATACTCGGCCCAAGACTTTTGTAACCGACAAAGAAAAAGCACTCATTGGGGCAATCTTGGAGGTTTTTCCAGGCAGTGATCATATCTTATGTATGTGGCATATCAACAAGGCCATCTTAACTAAATGTGCTTCTATCATCACGGTCAAAAAAGAATGGGATGAATTCTATGATTGCTGGCATATTTTTGTAGCTTCTCGCACTCAAGACGAATACAAAGCTAACAAATCAAAACTTATCCAAATTGCACAGCGTCACTCACCTACAATCCTTCATTATCTTCAGTCAAACTGGTTCCCGATAGTAGAAAAGTATGTGAAAATGTTTGCAAACAAGTTTCTTCACTTTGGAAACCAAACGACCTCGCGTGTTGAAGGTTCTCATAGTTTTATCAAAAGTTTCCTCGAATCTTCTGTTCAGGACTTGTTAGCTTGTTTTAAAGCTTTCAAACTAGCAATTACACATCAAAACACCGAGTTCGAATGCCGACTCTGCAGTGAGCTCCAACGAAGACTCAATAACATCGATGAATGCTTTATCTTATTACACACCGAGATATCTCAGTACGCAATTGGATTGGCTGCCGAGCAGCATGCACTGATTGGAAAACCAAGTCGAAAACCTTGCACACATTCGTTCTCGACCTCTTATGGAATTCCTTGCTCACATCAAATAGAAGCCTATATTGTCCTTGGCCAAAAAGTGCCAATTGAAGCCTTTCACAACCAGTGGCGATTGGTTGCTGAGCCGATTCCGGAATCCTTGGATGCTTTGAAAGCTGACTTACAAAGCAAGGCTGAAAGTTTATGTAATCTTCCTGAACATGCACTACGAAGAGCGTACAATGAGCTGCTTAAAGTGCAGAGCGGTGGATATGAACTTGTACCAGTTGCAGCACCTGCAACTAAGATGAACACAAGGGGCCGCCCAACCGGTTCCAAGAAGAACTGGTCAAAAACCAAAACGACTCCGCGAGATCCTTCGGCTTTTGAATACCTAGAAGCTCCCAAAACAAAACCTCCTCGCAAATGTAGTAACTGTAAGAACTCTGGGCACAGGAAAGACAAGTGTCCACTCATACCTCACCCACACGAACCCACGTTGGAAGAACTTCAACTCGATCAAGATGATAATCTGGTCAATCCTGAAGCAGATCAAGTTGTATCTACATTACACAGCAACAGTCCTGAATACGAGAAAGAAGATTCTGACTCAGAATTCAGTCACACCCCTCAAAATATACCCGAGGAGCTTGATCCTGAATCAGACTTGGAGGTAAATGATGATTCTCCTATATGTCCTTTCTGCGACGACCCTCTTCCATCTCAGCCCTCGAAAAAACTTCAAGTTCTAATGGAAATCCTCACCAAAAAACCAAATTCCAAAAAGACACCTCGACCAGGGAATCCACATGCGGTTTCTCTTCCTGTAAGTCTCATTTGGGCTTGGCTGCCCTCATCCGTCTGTAGTGCTTTAGATACAACCAGTTTAGTCTAATAAGCATATGTTTTCATATTCCATCAGATGTCCGAGACGATAGCGTTCTGTGCAATGCATTACGCTGAAGCGGAATATGTTCCGATAGGGATCAAGAACAAATGGCCATCATCAATCAATTTTGATGATCTATCCAGGTACATAGTCGACCCTTCGAATATGATTATTATTTGTTCTGTGGATTTTCTAACATTAACAACCGATTGGCCCTGATTCAGACGTGTAGAGACATTCATCCCTGATCTGCAACAGATCATTGATTGCCATATCAAAAGCGAGTACTTAAATGGTGCGTTACACATCCTACAGACTCATGGCACACGTCGAATGGATAGCGTATGGCACGGTGATCTCACTTTCGAGCTGGAACAACCAGGATAGTGAGTATCTCACTCTTCAATCTATTTTGCATCTTCAGATAGCTGATATTGAGCCGTAGTTATGGGGAACGAGGCTTAGAAGTAATCCATCAAACCCTTCATTCACATTTCTTGCACCCCCAAGGTCTAAATCGACTTAAACACACAAGTCTGAGTCCCGAAAGCTGGGTCCGTACGGTTTTGATTCCCGAGGTGTCTTTAAGGCTAATTGCGGACGATCTCAAGTTGTCCATTTTGGATCCTAAAGTTAAAGAAACACTCGAGAGCTCTCGAGCTTATGGGATGGCGATGTTTCCAGCTGACGAGGACACCTTTTGAGATTTCACCACATTAAACAGCTTGTTTTCAATACTGAACGTATTGAAGCCCTCCACTTGCTGAAAGCACACTTACCGAGGTCATATACGATGTATATAGATGAAATGCAAAGCAATCATGAGTAAACTCATACTGAATCCAATTTTAAGATCTAGTATACTTGCCCTGCTCGACTTGCCTTTTCTGTTTCCTTTGTTTTTGCGTTTCATGTGATCTGGGACTTTCAAGATAACTCATCGAGAAATCGATTTCCGTGCAAATTTGACATACTCTCTTGATGGCACTGTACGTGAACCTATGTAACAAAAGGAACCGTTGGTCACCGGTGGGCTCCTTTTGCAAACGAGCCAAAAGCCAATCTGCATACTACATGAGTTCACCCGCCATACCTGAACCCGGCGTCACACGCTTGGGAGGTGGGCGTCATAGAGCTTTAGAACGATCCAAAAAGGATGACGCCGACTGTCCCAAAAACCGGCTTCAGAATCTTTCTGAAGCCTTTGGAGCTCTGTACAGGTTCCTCCTGGTTCCTCAGGTTTTTCCGAACTGTACAAATTCCAGCTTAATCCGAGCTAACGAAAACCGGTGTCATTTGGTTTTCCAAGTCGGCGTCTTTTATCAATCACCTTTGAAAAACTCGACAAGTTTTGGAAAAAAAAACTCACAGGTTTTTTTTGAAAACTCAAGCGTTTTCTCTTTTTCCAAAGTCATCAATTCTGCAAAGGGCTGTAGTTCATAGTACAAGTTAAATCACTACACTTTCCATCCCATAGACACCAGGTCAAACTGCGTGCCTTGCGTAAACTGTGCCATGAATAGACATTTGCTTTTGTACGTAATAACGAGCCACCGACCAGCAGGCATTCTTTGTACCTTCGATTTCCCCAAACTTACATGTAAATCCCTCGCCAAAGGCTCGAGGCTTGCAATTTCCTCCTCACAAAATTTCCGCAACATCATGACGGCGAGGGACTTACTTAAGATTGGAATTTCCCCCTCACAAAAGTAACTAATTGCACTTGCCACTCACGCAACATCAAAGTACAAATATGGGATTGTATGGCATATGTACACCCTACTTCAGAACCCAACACACAAAAGGCCAAGATTGTCCGCCGGTGGCGCTAGGTGGCGCCACTCTATGCCGCAAGAAATGCCACAGCCCATTTTCAAAATCACGTTCTCTAGGACCAGACAGGAGAAAGCATATAAATAGACTCCACTTTGAGATCCATAACAGTCCCTAATCATCGTATTTTGTCGAATCACACGGATCTTAGACTGCTATCAGTTGAAACATCACAATTGACGCTGTTCTTCCTCTTTTCCTCTACCCAAAATGCTTCATGTCTTCCTAAAGATCTCCTTTCTATTCTTGTGCCTGTGGATTCATGTCCTGAACGGGCGCGAACTTATTGGGTGTAACAGAAAGCTTGAAAAGCTCGGACCTAAAAGCAACACCGCAGGTATTTAATTTCATTTTTGTCTTTACTGCCTTATAACTCCGGCATCAATTTCACCCACAACTAATGGAACCTTCTTCCGGTCGCTCATATCAATAGTATGCGAAGTTGATAACGGTAAAATAACAACGTATCACTGTAAATATGCAAGTTGCTGGAATGACAGTAAGCGTTTTACAATCCAATCTACATCACCTTTGAGATCTCACCGCAAATCTGATGAAGGGGTATCTGTTTTGTGTATTTCTGTTAGATCATCAATGGGTTTTTATCACTGGCTGTCAGCTCCCCGGTTCCGATGGCGCCTTCAGTGACCAAGATTGTGCCCAATATGAATACCTGGGTGTGTTAGGTTATGGTCAGTACCCTCAATTTTGAATCTTACGCTCCTGAGAAAGTTTCTTATGCGAGGTTCATCGTTTGCATCTGAATGGGGAATGTTTAGGTTGCACCAACCCCGGGAATGTAACTTATCGCTGCCCTTATTGGGATCCTACTACTGTGCCATATCTGAGTCAGTCCTTTTTCCTCTTCAATCAGACGCTCACTTCGCTGAAAATTATCTCTCCTTCCAGCCTGTAGCGATTGCACGCTGAAAAAGTGATAGATCACACGCCTATGAATGAAGGTCTCTAATACCTCAAGAACACTAGAAAGGAAAATGGCTGAAGATTCACTAAATCAATGGGGTCTCTCAGACATGTGCTGCCATGTCTTGAGTCTCATTGATTTGTTCCCTTATTTATACCTTTTTGTCGAGAAATAATGATGATACATAAAAAAAATTGAACGTCTTACAGCCAGTGGCCCAGGATCCGTCATTAGATAGAAAGTCAAACCAACTTTGTTTCCTTTAAATTATCATCATCACCCCTTAAAGCATTTTCTAGGTATAACAAAGATATACCTCACTCAATCTCCTTCTCTCACTTATCTTCATCATATATCTATTCTTGTCTACTCCATCAAATGTAGTGGTCTACTTTGCAGGACCATCCAAGCCTTCCGAATACAATAACACTTCCATCTGCTACGATTAGACACTTCTCTTGTAATTGTAATTGAGATTCATGATCATTTGGCTTATAAAGACGTCTAGTGATTTATTTGTTACATCATTATACACTGGCGACTGCAAAGATGTTATGACGTCAATGTTTGACTTTGTTATGAAAAGCCCTTGTGTGCTATCTACCTTGATCTTTTTCTTTTATCGAGCTCGAACATTTTTCTTCATACAATATTATTTACTTCAGATTGTTCTCATTTTAGTTCGATCAAGTGCTCAGCTTTTATTAAGCTGGCTACCTGATTTTCGTAGGCAATATTCACTTTAAGTAACTCTATAGATGTTTCCTCAAATCACAGGGCTGGAAGCAACGTGCTCTCCTAGACTTATTCATACGCGGCCCACATCAGTCCTTCATTTTCCAGACAAACTTCAATCAAGAACTCCTTGATGATTGTTCTGCATCTTGTAGCATCCACCGCCAAGAACCGGCTATGGACAAAGAAAAATGTAACTCAGACTCACATTGACCGTTGTGATCAACTAGAGCAAGAAGAGGAGTAAATGGCAAAAGAATGCTAATGTTTTCTTTGTCCAATACACCTGATCGGCATCCTGATTCATCAGGACGAGAAAGTCCGACCGAGATCAGAGCTCTTGCTCAAATGCCAAGAGATATGTACAAGTGGTGCCGGAAAAGATACGACGCAAGTTTACTCCGCCGGCCGCGACTGGTGTACTGGGCGGGGTAAACTGGTGTCGTATCTTTTCCCAGAGAAACCGAAGCCTTGTGCAACCCTTCTGGCCGGCCAGCAAAATTGGCCAGCCGCTGGTCATTTCACATGATGTACAGGGGCATTTCACATGTATTTGAATATCCCTGCGTGTCACACGCCTCCATCTGCCAAACTGTCGGATACACAACAAATAACAAATTCAGTCCATAGCAACACCAAACCGCACCAAACCTTCCTAAATCGTCCTCATCCAATGTCCATTCAATCAGTTATAATCGCGTTTTCAAATCCCCATACTATACCTCACTACACCATATTGAAACTTTTGTCAAACGCACACAATGCGATGTGACTTCATGCGAAATAAAAACAAACGTTCAAAAACGAACGTTCCATTTGGTCTTGCCCGTCACAACACAAATGAAGGAGCACTCCAACCAATAGGAATTGCTCGCCGATGATAGAACATTAAAATTATAAATGTCTACTCGGGGACACATCCTTTAGAAGCACGTACACCCAAAGAGAAAACATTGAGTACAAACTGAAAACTGTTTTGTGAAATCTGAATCTCAGCATATGACACAATTCATCTCCGCTCTGATTCGATTTCATTGTTCTCAAACCTTTTGTTTGAAGCTTTTCATACCAGCTGGGCTACAGACAGAACTGGTCTTGCTTTTATTTAATCTTAAGCAAATCACCTCGTAGCACTTCGTATCCGCCTTCCATAAAAGTGATTCTGTCGTTCTCGTACTCATCACTTTGGACCCTATTCATATAATCTTCAGCTTCAACTTCCGCACATGATGCTTGTCAAAGTCCTTATGTCACGGCTGGCCACATTATACCCTGATACCTATCAGGAATTAACGTTGAGCCAGCTCATATCATTCGTCAATCTTTCCGCGGATTTTTTAAAGAGGAATGACGGCGCACACCCGATGACGGCTCTCCATGGGCCTGTGGTAATCTTTGTTGTATTTCCACCTTTGCCACCTTCGCCAGAAGGGGAGTGCATGGCGACCGTCAGTTCATTTGGGGAGATCACAATACACGGGACATTGGATTGGGCACATTGAAATGTGACTGCGTTGACGGATCTGTAATTACATATACCTATGGTGTCAGCTGTACTGGCCAGCGGCCAGCGGCCCGCGCTGGTCAGTAGGTTTGCACAGGGCTGCTATTGCTCACTCTTTTCCGGAATCCGGCACCACTTGAGTCTTGAAAATCCTGATCGAGCAATTTTCTTTGCAAAAAAATCAGACCAGTGCCACAGAGTGCCACAGAACAGCTCTCAAAGGCAACGAGAAGAACATGAGAGCAGAAGCACGACCACGTTCAAGCTCTGTCACCACCTGAAAAGTGCCAGAACCCTCTCTTCCGACCTTTTCGGTCAGTAGCCTGTGATTCTGAAGAGATATTCCGGGGTCCTGCTTGACTCTAGTCCTACCACTAGGGCTATGACCCGGCCCTGGCCCTGACCGGCCGAGTGTGCCCGAGCGTTTTCTAGGTGAGGTCGAGGCCGAGCCCGGGGCCTCAAGTCCAGCCTGGGAATAGAAAAAAAGGCCCCGGTACAGGGCTACTCGGGGCCGGGGCCGTCGCAAAAAATCTTTATGGAGGCAATGTTTTGGAAAAATTCACGTCATCAAGCATCCTTCCCGAGCTCTCAAACACGCTTTCAAGGGGATGGTCCGAGCCAGGGCCTGCCCGGTGCTGCCCGGCAGCATCCTTGAGTATTGCGTGGCCGAGGCCGGGCCTGAATCGGCCCCGGGGCCGGCCCTCACACTTCAGGGCCGGGTCATACCCCTACCTACCACTAGTATGAAGATGATAAAAAAGTATTCCTCAGAATAAGCCATAGATCTTGAGTAAGGCTCTTTTGCACCAAAAAGTCGAAATTCGTACCCAGAAAGTGTGGACCCTTTTGACCAAAGAAGCTTGATTCCTACATACCTACTTGGGGGGTACATAGGGGCCCTTCAGGATCTTGTATCATTGCAAAAAAAACACGCACAGAAGCTCAAGATCAACCACAGGTGGCGCACTCTGGCGCTACAACTTTATACCGAAGGAAAGCCCAAAGCACGGCCTTGAAGCGAAGTTTCCGATATAAATAGAGTCCAATCTGAATCTTGCTCTCCCCAACGACCTTTGATCAAGTCGCACTCATTTTGCACTGTTATCCGTCGAAGTATCACAATCGACGTCTTTCTTCCTCATTCACCGCACTCAAAATGCTCCTTGACTTTTTAAAAATCTCCATCTTGTTCTTGTCCCTTTGGATTCATGGACTGAAGGCCGGGGGTGCAACTTATAGGTGTAATGAATCACTTACCAGATTCTCAAGCAATAGCAATAGTGCAGGTATGCTATTTCACATTTGTCTTCTTTGCCTTATAACTCCAGCATGAATTTCATTTAACAACTAATACGCACCTTTCTCCAATCTCTCACATCAAAAGTGTGCCAGGTTGATGGAAAAACTCATAACTGCAAATTTGATAGTTGCTTCAATCACAGTACGCTTTTTACATTCCAATCTTCATCACCTTTGATACCGCATTAACATACAACTGCTTTTATTGTGTTTACCTTAGATAATCATTGGGTTCTTGTCACTGGCTGCCGCCAGGTGGGAACTACGGACGGACTGAGCAATCAACAATGTGCACAATATTCAAACGCGCCACCCTTCGGTTACAGTCAGTATCCTTGATCTCGAACCCTATGGTCCTGATAAAGTTCCTTACACGAAATTCATTTTTCCCGTCTGAAATCTTTAGAATGTACCAACCCCGGGGGTGTATCTTATTACTGCCCTAACTGGAATCCTAAGAGTGGAGGAGCCTTGAGTAAGTCGTATTTCCACATCAGTCAAAAGCTCACTTCACTGAACACTATCTTTCCTCAGCGTGTAGCAATTGCACGCCTTCATAGATCACACGTCAAACAGGAAACCGTGAAAATCCCCAGTTCTCTAAGCAAAGTCGGAATGAAAAACTATACGAGTCAAACAATCTATGGGGTTTCTTGGCCAAATGCTGATGTCTGGACTCCCAATGATTTATTCCCTGATTCATACCTTGTTATTTAACAAAGAGATGATGACAAAAATGTTTCAAATCGTTACAGCCAGTGACCCAGGATCCGTCATCAGGCCATGTCATTATCTCCTCACCTCATGACCTAACCAAATGAAAAGTCAATCAATATTTGCCCTCATCCACTTTCTTCATGTTTCCACTCTGGTCCCATGACCATGGAAGCTTGTAGCTCACGTTTAAGGATCATTTAAGACTTTTGAATCAAACAATATTGACATATTTGCCGATTAGACATTCGTCTTTTCTCAATCACCAAATAGCTGTCACTGTCCTGAGATCACAGGGCTGCAAGTAAATTGTCCTCCTAGGTGTTCAACATGTAAACTGAAGTCTATGAAGACCCAATCATAACTCAATCAAGAACTTCTTGATGATCGATTCATGAGCGCGCGCATATTTTCGCGAAGAAGCGGCATGTCATCAGGCAAAACTCACGTCACTCGAAAACACATCAATGTCAGCATGTGTGTATCAGATGTATCTTGTATCTTGGATTCGCGCTTTGATATTGCTACAAAACTTCAACACATCGTATGATAGGACATTCATCATTCCTGTTATGTTCATAAATATCAATTTAAACATTCAAGATGTTCAACTTCGCTCAATTGGATGACAATTAACAACAACATCAATTTTTTTCTCAAGTTTGAATTTCATAAAGATTTCAACAAGACAAAAGTTAATGAGAATCAAAGAAAAGAATACATTGTGTTATGATGGTCGAGGGTAAGAATCTTGACGACAAATTGGACACTTATAATCAGGTTTATTAACAATCAAGTCAGCCAAACACTCCTCATGAATCCTATGAGCAGGATGACACCTCAACCGAATGTATGGTTTTCCAAGCAGAAACCCATCAATACAAACCGAACAATCGTCTATCCCAGACCCCACTTGAACCACTGAACATGTCATCATACAATGAGTAAATTCCCAAAGACTCCACCATTCATCTGTTAGAGGTAGAGGAAGATAATGAGCCATTGTAGGATCCATTCCAAAGTTTAAAGAAATCCTTTCAAGTTGTTGGAAGTACAGCTCGAGTGATCTTTCCTTTGAAATCCATGCTTCATGATGATCTTCTTGCCAATTATCGAGTTGCTCTATCTTATTCTTCTCAGCCTGTGTAGTTAACAAGTTAAAAAGAAGACAAGGAACTCGTCGTGACCCGGCAATCTCGCTAGACGGTTGCGTTTGATCATATACGCTTTGAATGGATATGATGATTTTCAGGAGTTTCAATAAAGGGTCTTCAATTTGCTGGATTTGTTCGTTTTGATCCATCTTGAAGATCTGTAAGTGTTAAGTAAATAATAAGTTGTTGTTAGAAATAAAATATAAATATTGTGATGTGTTAATGAGCTCAAGAATAATATCGTGGTATGTTGGTTGGTGAATGGTTTATTGTGAGGATTCAGGTAGACAAAAATGATCAATAGACCTTTCCACATGCTTTATATTGCAAACGAAGCTGATCCTTCTCAGACTCCAGCATTCAGAACTCGAAGAGAAGCTCAACAGCCCTACTTCAAGAAGCATGTAAGGGTTTTCTAGTCACCCATTTTGATTTTGATTTCGGACTTTTCCAGAATTTGATGAGGTTTGGAAAGCTGTGATACAAATGATACTTTTCATGATTCCTTTCATTGTCGTTTAATCTCCTTCAAGTAATATCACTTCATTGGCATATAGGCACAAAAATCAATATCAAGAGACCTTTCAAGCTTCAAGAACGTTAAAGAGACTCGTGTTTTGTAGATACCGTGCCTACCTCTTCCTCATGATCAAGATCCTAATATTTAAACGCTGACTCAAAAATTGAATCAAAAATCAATCTTGCGATCAAGAAAGACATGCCAAGCACACTACTGACGTTACTGGCTCAACGGGGAGAAGACACTGAAGATTATGAAGCTTATAAGTGTTTTTGGTTTCCAAGCTTCAAACTGCTAGATTCGTGTTGTCTCGTTTGATTTGATTGGATTTGAGAGAAGTCAAATACTTAATTATGAATTGTTTGAAAATCTCAAAATTTCAAAAGGCCTTCGCCAGTTCAGTGTCACAGACGTTTGCTTTTACGTGCCGTTTTGAATTTTTGCCAAAAATTCGATTGAGCTTCATTAGGATTGTTTAAAATGACCATCACTTTTCAAAAGCTTTCATTAGACTCATTTTCTGCATTTTGCTCATATGAGCTCATTAGGATCCTAGAAACTCGGTTTGTGTCAAAGGTATGACTGGAAATCATCTTGCGCATGGCCTGTGATCCTAGCTGGATAGAAAGATGAGCGCCCGAGTCACACAAGATGCCATAGCATCTGATATTAATTTAAACTCTTTGTTTGTCGTAATCATCATTTGAAAGATGTCGATTATGTTTTATCAGAAAAACTGAAGAAAACTTATTCACATTTTTTCTAATAACACGAGCATTTATGAAGTGTCTTTCAAACAATATCCTACTTGATTGCCTGCCTATCAATCTTTCTTCGTTGTCAGAAGGCTGACCAGGTCTAACGTAAGTGAGTATCAACACAAGTTGACATTGCTTTGATTTACTCCTGTGGTACGAGTATATGGCCAAGGAAACCAATATAATACGACCGTCTGATTATGGTAACGGGAATGAGCATAGCCTCCAATGACTTGGGAATCGACCATCAAATGCAAATCATCAATTCGAACTTTGAATAAATTATATTCTCGTATGAAGCTTCAATGATGGGAATCAAAAGAAATTGATACACTGCAAGTGGATCCTTGCACAAAATATAAGACAAAGTTAATTGATCTCCTTGAACCGTTCGGCTTGTATCCAACTCGACATACACAAGGATACTACTCGGATCAAAAGATTCCAAGTATGTTGTATGTTGTTTTTGTATTTTGAGAAAGAGAGCGAGAAAGAGAAAGAAAGAGATCTGAGCAAATCAAGCTGTTATTGGTCAATGTGATGATTTGCAAGAGGCGGTGCAGAAGTCAAATGCTCCACTCAGCTCGGTACCGACCGATCAGAGTGAGTCTCGAGTTTAAGGAGTCAATCCAGCCTCAGCCTCTCAACATCTCAACATCAGCATCAGCATCAGCCTCTCAACAGATATCCAAGATCAAACTATATCAAAACTTATCTCAAGATGTCATCAAGTTGGTCAAACCTATCATCCCAAGACAAAGTAAGTAACCATTCAAATCATCAACAAGAACAAAAACACACATTTTAACTTATTTCATGACTTGACGATATCCTGAACCACAGCAAGCATTCTATTCAATCCTAGATGAAGTGAGTCATTCCTATCAATCAATCAATCAGGACCAATCAACTAAAGAAACCTCTTGAATTCAAAAAGTATTTCACCTCAAGACCCCATTTATTCCCACAACCTCACAACAACCCCAACAGCACCACCACCAATTCAAGTTCAAATGCATACAGTGCAGCAAGTTCAATAGCATCAACCCATCCAGGTGTAGCAGCCTCAGCACTACGAGCCGCCGGAGTCCCAAAAAACGTAGCTAGCAGTAATAACGTCTCAACGGTTTCTAAATGGTCACAGAATCCAAAAGTAGTAGCTGCTAGTAGTAAAGTTAGTCAATTAGCTGGTAAATGGAATCCTAATGGACAATCTAATTCAGAACAAGATTCAACTTCTACGGATCATATGACCAATGAATCTCAAGTTTCTAGTCATACTTCTCGTAAACCTGGTACTTTACCTAATGGATTACAGTCTTCACAGAAATTCATGGGTGAGCTTTTTAAACTGATTCTATATTACTTAATCCTTAAACCCTGATTCTTGATCCTAATCTATTTTCATTTTCGATTTGATTCGATTTTTGATTTCATTAGGAGGTTTTGTTTCACAAGCAGAAAAAGATGCATTAAAGAGAAACCCTTCAGGTGTACTAGGTTCATCCCAACCCCAATCCCAAAAGAAACCAACATTCGATCCACCGCCGATCCGAAAAACAGGTCCGATTCCCATTCCAACCCCATCACTTATCGAAACTGAACCACAAGAAGAAGAAGATGATCAAGAATGGGTGGTAGCTCTTTATGATTTCGAAGGTAGTAGTGATCAAGATCTTTCATTTAAAGTTCATCAAGTCATCAAAGTCACTGAGCATAGTTGAGTGATCAGTTTTCCCCTTGTTGTGACCTTATTTCCCATTTCTCACTAATGGATTGATTCATGTTTTTTTTAGTTTCAGATGATTGGTGGAATGGTCAAATTGATAATGGTCCAATCGGAATGTTTCCAAAAACTTATGTAAAACCTCTTTAGAAAGAAATCCTTTGATTACTTTTTCTCATTGTTTTTATATAGAAATACGTTTGATTATATCTTGGTCGCTTTGATTGTTTGTTTTATTATTTATTTTATCTCTTTGTAATACTGATTACTTATTACCCAAAAACTTTCAATTGAACTCAAGATGGGTCACCTTTTTAAGATCAGGTTTTAGTAAATAACAAACCAACCAGAAACCATCTAATTTATGCAAAGCATATATTCTAATCAAGAGACGTGCAATAAAGTAGCGATCTTTTCCTTCAAATCTAAAATCAAAGCCTTCATCCTTCCTGTCCCTAACATCTCTCTTACCCTCAGCCTTTCTTGGTTAAGGGAACACAATCCTACCATCACCTGGCATTCATAAGACGTGTTGGACCCCAGTCCTTGCCAAAGCCTCACTCAGGCGGGGAACAATAGTAAGTCACTCTTTCCTCTCACTTAAACCGGGGACAAATCTGGAGCTCTACGACGCTCAAAGTGGCTCACTCTTTTTTGACATCTTGTTCCGAATCTTACAAATTATTACTGCAAGCCTCAATATTGGTTCTTTTGTCTTCGAAAGTGCGGTCTTTCAAGAAATTGACGGTGCACCACTTCAATCCACTTAAAGAACATGGGGTGACAAACCAGTCGTCGTGGCTCCAAACTCAAAGCCTCTAATATCAAGGGGCTGCAAGTCATTAGATTTAGTGTAATTTTTTGTACAACTTCAGCACTCTGCACTCTATAGTTCGTCAATCATCACACACTTCAAATCTCCCACTCAAATGATATTTTCAATTCCAAGAACATAAAGAATAATCAATTCATTCCAAGAACATAAAGAATAATCAATTCATTCCAAGACTTAAGGAAAAAAACCCTATAGACCAACTTTTTGGAAAAACCTTTGCCGAAATTCCTATCCAAACATTTTACCAAACGCAGCTCTTTCTTTTTTCTTTCTATTTTCAATCATTAATTTAGTTTGATCTAATTCTTTTTTAATGACCAAATCATTCGGTTCAAGTTTTAAAGCTTCCATTAAATCTTTTACAGCTGATTCTTCTTCATTAACTAAATTGGATGCAACTGCTCTTCTATAAAACGCTTTTGCTCTAAACATAACAAAAGAAAAAGTTATCCAGATCAGAATTGACTACAGGATGAAAGAAGTTTTTTTGAGGAGAGGGGGAACACAAACCTTTCAGAATTGGAAAGTTCTTTGTAAGTTCCTAACATCGATCGTTTGGTGGTATCCATTGGAGCATCTGTAGGATGATGAGTATTTATAACTCTAGTGGAATATTTAATAGCTAATCTAGCGGATTCTTTTGATTTAGTTTTTTGTGAAGCTTTGATAAAAGCTAAAGACGCATTCAAGAGTAAAGAAACTCTCAAGTTGGTATATGATTCTACTTCTTGTGGTGTACAATCTGCTGGTAAAACAGGATGTGTATCAAGGTAAAGAATAGCCTAAAAGATCATCATGATGTAATTGATCAGTTTTGGGGTTCAAAAAAGATATGTGGATGAGAAAAGAGTGTTCGGGTTTGGGAAAGGTAGGATTTACCTTGGCGTATTTCTTACTGGCAATTTCAAATTCTCCATCCTTGAAAGCTTTCGTTGCAATCTCTTTTAGTTTAGTAGCAATCTTCATACACGTCTCAATATATTCGACTTTCTCATCATCCTATCGAAAAAAAAACCAAAAAAATAAGACGTCAGTAAGCCAAATTTAAGTTCTGGTATGATTTTTTTGTTTTTTTTGACTTACATCACTTGGTCTATCTTCCCATTCATCACCCCATTCATCAGCTTTAGATTTCTGAAACGAATCATCATTAGGATCGACAATTCCACAATCTTCAATAACAATCGATTCGACCGGTACATCAGCTTTAGTAGGAGCATCTTCAATCATTCTAACAATCGATCGACCAGCAATAACTCTTCCAAAGACTACATGTTTGCCATCTAAATGAGGTGTATGTACAGTGGTAATAAAGAATTGAGATCCGTTTGTTCCTGGTCCGGCATTTGCCATCGAAAGTAAAAAAGGTTTCTCGTGTTTAAGAATAAAGCTAGAACCATCAGATAAAAGGTTTAAGCAAAAGAAATGATTAGTGGTTTGTTGAAAGTTGGATTAGGAGTCAAACTTGACCAAAAGGATATTACTTTTCATCTTCGAATTTTTCTCCATAGATTGATTCTCCACCTGTTCCATTTCCAGCTGTGAAATCACCACCCTACAGAAAAAGACTCGTGTCAATAATATATAAGATCAGATGAATAAAAAAAGTCAATAGAACATACCTGGCACATAAAAGATTTAATAACCCTATGAAACTTACTACCCTTATAAGACAAAGCTTTACCCGAAAGTTTACTTTCTCCAACTTCACCTGTACATAGAGATTTAAAGTTTTGAGCCGTCTTAGGAACAATATCATCAAACAATTCAAACACCACTTTTCCAAGTACGTTTGAATTGATACTGATCTCAAAGTAAACTTTGGGTCTTTGATGATTAGGATCGATTGGTTTGAATAATAAATCAGATGGAGTTGGTAGTTTTACTTCGGGTTGGGTTTCTGCTTCGAATGGGTCGGTTGTTTGAGATATGGTCGATAGGTCCAGTGGTGGATCCCATTCGGACATGATTGGTATTTTTGAGGCGGTTTACTAGGAATCTTTCTCTTCTAGTCTTTGAAGGTCTTATATAGATATTTCGAAATGTATGATAAAACTCTTTGATCGATTGTCTCTCTTTAAGGAAGGATGTCTATAAGTACCTTGAAGTGTTTTCTGATGAAATTGTTCTTTGAGTCAAATCCAGAACTTTCGATCAATTTCTAGAACTCACCCCGGACCGAGTCTCACTTTGGGACCGCACTCACCCCGGGCTTAATGAAGTAAATTGTGACTCAAAAAATGCTCAACTCAGATCACACGCCAGTTGCTCGGCCATTGCAGATATTGTGGAATAACACCATATGAAGATTTATTTCATCCCAAACATAAGCTTCGAAAGGTGTCAAAACAACAAGAAAAGTGTTTCCCTTTCCTCACCTCTGGGTTTCAAATAATCGAAAAGCTTAGGAGGATGAATGAAGGAAAACGGTTCAGAGGGATACATGACAATCGGACAAAGAGCTTGGAATATCTTGTCTAGATCCAAGTTTGAGAAGACACAAATACAAATCAAGAGCAACCATTTTATGCTGGAATCCTATCCAGAGGATTGTAACCACTTGAAATCCAGAAACTATTGGCCTGTTTATCACAGTGATGTACCAAGACTATTTCTCACTGCATGGAATTCAGGTAGTTGGGATATCTGATCGCACTATTGGCACATTTGCTGTTTGTTCCAACCCAAGTACATCAAAAGAACTGACTTGTTGTAAATTTGGTTTCTCTCTGGTTTGTTACAAACTTCTTACTATCCTGTGCTGGTTTTTTCGTCCTACCCATCGTTAGCAAAGCCACCGACCTCAACATTGCCCAGTATCTAGAAGAATAATGTTTCACATCATTATACACATGACCTCCATATTCAGAAACGATGTTCCGATGATCACGAAGTCTTCTTGAAACTTTTATATACTCTTTCCATGCCTTTTCCATAGCAGCTTCAGCTTTAGGTAACAGGTCTGATGGTGGAGTAGGATTAGCTTTGATGAGTTTCCAATGTTCTAGACAGTGTTGATAGTTATTATATGATAATTTCCAAGGTTGATCAGGTTCAAGGTATTTGTGGGTTTTCTCCCACTCATCGACTAAAACTACTAAACCACTCTCTAGTATGTATACATCTTTTCCATCTTCCTTAAGCCTTAGTATGGGTATATTTCTTGAATGACGTGATGAAGTTGATTCGGGAGGGGAATGATCCTCATTTGGTTTTTTAAAATCAATAAATTGACTATAGCTTTCAGGAGTAATACAAGGATGATGGTTGTCTGATTCATCTAAAGGTAAGATCCCATTATGACGATAATTTTGGATTTCTTCATTCAATTCCTTAAAAGCGATTTCTTTAGCTTCTTTTGCTTTGAGTGTTAATCCTTGAGGTGCGTATGGATAATCTTCAATAGCTCGCCATTGTTCAACACATAGTTGATAATTGTTGTTTGCTAGTTGGTACTTTACAATATCACATTCCTTGATATATTTCTCTGGTCCAAAGTTTAAAAATTCCATAAGATGTAAAATGAGAATTGTAGACCATATAAATAAGATTTTTAACATTTTTCATAGAGTGTATGATGATCTGGTTGACAGGATTGTAGTAGAGAATGTCGGATCAACTCTTCATATCTATGCATGTGATACTTAATTTCTAAATGCACCCCACAATCTTGGAAAATCACCATGTCGCACATTAAAGTAAGAAGAACTCTTACAACTCTCTAATCACCTCATCTTGCCGCAGAAACGGGTTTCATGCATGTGTTCAGAATTGAGTTTTGTGTTCAGATTATTTTAGTTTCAATTTTGACCTGATGATTCTCAATCAGAACAGTCAAGATAACATATGATGAAAGTACTTGGTAAGGTGAAGACAATTACGAATTTTGCCTCGCACATTTGAATTCTACTCAGCTCACAAGTCAATCCCTCACTATTTATTTTATGTCCGGGGTCATCTCATTCCCATCGAATTTACTATCCTTATGGCCTCTGTCAAACGGCGCAACCAAAATTGTGTCAATGGGAGGCGCGAAACTCGGACGGTGAAATCCATGACCAAGTTCGGTGTTTTAGATTCATACAAACGGGTCTTCCGTGGTGGCATTGCCAAGATTTCTGATTGACTGCTATGCCCCCCGCACGTGATACATGATCACTTTGTTATGTGTACACGACTGCACCACAGCAGGTCACGTGATTGTACAGGTGTTGTAGTCATATCTTGTTCTACCCGGGCGTCACGCTCACACCCGGTGCCACGAAGCCTCGTGGCCCCCTAAAGGGGCGCATGGCGAGGGCGAGGGCGCAGGCCACGCCCTGGCCTTCGCCCCGAGCCACATGTGGCCTTTGCAGGGCGGCCTCCGGGTGCCCCACATCCAATAACGAGTCTGATCAACAAAGAAGAGACTTTCATGAAGACGATCGATCGAAGTTGAACCTATCGATTGTTTTCATTCTGGAATGGTTGATAGGGAGCTTCTCATCCCTCATACACTTCTTTAACAGCTTCACATCTTCTGAGGGACTGAACATCATTCTTGAACCTTTGCTATTCCAAAGTATGAAAAGATAGCATAACTTTTGTTTGACTTTTAATGAAATCATCTATTGTTCTCTAATCGTTCTACCTAAATTAATCACAGCTTGTATTTTTTCATTCTTTTAACAATCACTGGACCAAAAAACATCATCTGTAACAATCAGAAATGAAGAAGTCTCATATCATTTCTATCTAGTTTCATCTTTCTTGAGAACATTCAACTCTCATGAATTTGAATGATGATGTGACCATAACAAACCTGACTGATTTCAAATTACAGGCTTATGAGACAAATGAGATGAAATGTTTGTATTCGGTTCTCAGTGAGCTGGAGATCCTTGGTTAGCTTAAACTGAGGAATTTGATTCCAAACTTTTCATTTTCTTCTCAGTTGAAGAATGAGAGTTTTTTTGTACTGGACCGATAGAAAGCCCAACTTTAAAAGTGAGCTGAATGTTTTTTTAGAGGACATAGTTTGCATTGCAGAGAAATCAGAACAAAATATCTTAAGCATTTGAAAAGACTCTTTTTGAGCTAATTGAGGATATAAAAACGACGTATTGAAAAGGTATGTAATTGAAGATCTGGCTCGTATTCCAGAGGCACTGATCGATTCGCTTCAAACTTGGAGAAAGACAATAGATATGTATAAATTAGTTGAGGATATTCATCCAACTTTTCAAGCACACTTGCTCCATGAGAGTATCAGCCTTCATTGAGCATCTGTAATCGTCCATTACACGACCTGCATCTGAAAAGCAGCTTTCAGACGGAACACTGGTTGCTGGAATAGCGAGTATAGCTTGAGCAAGCTTGCTTAGGTGAGGGTACTCAAGGCAGTTGAGTTGCCAGTAACCTAATGGGGTTTGAGTTTGAGGCTCGCGTGACCGAGTGAGATATGATGTGATTTTGTCTCGAAGGTGAAAAACAGGACGAGAAGTTGAGGTTTCGCCAAACAGATCATCTGAGCTGAGATTTGGTTGATTAGGTTCAAATGACTCAATGGTGTCTGTAATTCCAAGACGAATACACTCGGTGTTGATGTGATACTCCAGAGTATCACGCAATACAATGGTCAGACAGATTCCCTCAAGTTTGTTCCTGGGATCGAGAACTGCTGCTATGAGATAGGTGGGCTTCCTGATGGCATTGTTCCTGTAAAGGGTAAGTTTATCGTACATGGGCTTCAAAGCTGATCGGATACCAGGCATTACGTCTGAATCTGATGTGTTCATGGACTGCAACGATAATTGAAGATATGAGCAAGTGACAATAGACCAAGATTAGATGGAATCTGTTCTCGGTACCCACCATTTCAAGACGTCTCATCATATTTTCGTAAGCTAAGGCTGCTAAGGATAATGTAGGGTATTTGGAAGCGGAAAGCTTGGATGTGATTTTTTCAAAAGGTTGAAGAAATTTAACCAGATTTTTGAGTATATCCCATTCAAGGTCACTGATTCGGAGGTCAACATATTGAGGGTCATTGTTGAGTTTGAAGTTAATAACATGTTTCAATCGAAGGACACGGGCACAGACATGACTGAGAGAGTTCCAACGAGTCAGGCATTCTGTTCGAAGTCCAAGCTCTTTTTCAATTCCAGGTGTTTTTAATGCTATTTCTCGAATGTCCAACGCAAATTGATGACAATTTTTGTACTTATTTGAGAGTTCATTTATCTTTTGAAGGAGACATGCAGTCTTTGTCGAAATGATGTGGTCAACAGCGTCAGCAAACTCCTCCGGTACATTCATATGATTTGGCTTGAGACTGTTAGTGAAGTACTTGAGACATGCTCGCACTCCCAGATTGATTACATGAGCTATACATCCATTGAGGTGTTTGGATCGAGAGAACTGCGGAATAGTGCCTTCAAGGGAAGATGCCAAAGTGTTATTGTTGGAAGCATTGTCGGCAGTGATGCAGTAAAGTTTGGAGCGTAACAAAAATTGATCGAGGACACCTAGTAGATGTTTGGCTAGATTGTCACCACTGTGTGGGCCTTTGATTTCAATAAGTGAAATGATAGCGTTCTTCAACTCGAATTTTGAATCAATCCAATGTGCTGTCACCCCCAAAATTGATTTGTGATTACGTGAGGTCCAGGAGTCGCAAGTGAGACTGATGTGATTGATAGATTGAAAGTGATTGATGAGACGTGCTTGATAAAGTTGAAATGATCCAAATATTGCATCTTTCAATGCAGTGGGAGTTATGAGAAGAGATTTGGATCTTGGGTTGAGAAGTGACAACAGATTTTTGAACGCTTTTGAGTTGACAAACTGAAAGGGCAACTCGTCTTGAATGCACATCTTGACAAGTGCTTTCTTAAAAGATTCAGGTGACAAAGTGGCCTAATGTGATTCATCATAACTGAACATGTAAGCTGATTAAAACAATACCACAGAAAATTGATAATGATGATATCTTACCATGTCATCTGGATCCTCTTCTCCAAGCTTGTCCTTTGATGTCAATCTATGGATTTGATTGAGATGACGACTGAGAGATCTAGTGCCGCCGTTTGCGTCTTGAGCTATTGAACTTCGACATAACTCATTTGATAACTTTTCACTGGGAAGCTGGCAGACAAACTTGACCTTTCTGCCAATGATATCAGGTTCAAAATATTCCCATACCCAGGAAGTGCGCTTCTTGATCAATTCTCGAGTCTCTTCTAAACGTCTTTGAAGTTCTGCATTTGTCTTTGGAGACCTTGTTCTTTGAAATGAGTGACTTGAAGATGTTGCACTCAGCTCTTGTGATCGAGGTGATAAGGGAGAGTGGCGGATGTGTCTTCTTGATTCACTCAGATTACTAGCTCTAGATAATTGTGACATGTTTTCAGTGTGAGTTGATAGTGGTTTGTGTCCTGACGTGTCAAGCCTACTAATGGTACGATTAATCTATGGCCTCACTGTCCACTTGGGGCTTCAACGTGGCACCATGGGAAAGCCCTGTCTAGCCAAGGCCTGACCATGGCAGGCCATGGCCCTAGCCATGCCCTGAGCCCTGAAAAATGGGCCGGGTGTGAGCGTGACCCGGGCGGAAGCTTCCTCTCCTCAACCACTGTGGAAGCTGAAGTCCGGGAGTACGAACTAACGTAGTTGTCGTCCTATTGATTATAGGTAATGAATATTGAACCACTGTGGAAGCTGAAGTCCGGGAGTACGAACTAACGTAGTTGTCGTCCTATCGATTATAGGTTATGAGCTGCGTTACCAACCGTTTGTCTTGAAATCATAGTCGTACGCCGAAGTAATCGCACTCGTAGAGTAAGTCTGAGCCGCCACTCAGCACCGTTTTCATATGCCGTTAGCTCGTAGTCCACCAAGAACGTCAAATTCCACAACGAAAGGGAATCGTCCCAAAACCAGGTCATCATCTCGTGCTAGATCACAAACTGAAGAAATCGAACACCCGGAAACGTCTACACGCCACAATACGCCTGCACCGAACATACCAGATCTTTCTGTAGTACCTCCTAACTTTCCTAAACCTCCACTCGATCCGCAATCTTTCGTTAATCTTTCTCGCAATAATTTTCTTGACTCGTCTCGTGAACTCGATCCCGCTGATACCACCATTACCAATATTACCACACGTCGTCAAACACACCACCGTAACATTAGTGACTCTTCATCCGATCACTTCGTCATGTCTCAGTCAGACAACATTACTGAACGCCTCAAGGTCCTTAGTCGTAATCATAATGATGTTCAGAAGTTTGTGTCAGACATTGAGAAACTCAAAGACGACGGTTCTAATATTGCAAGATGGAAACTTCGTACCGAACGTGCCATTTTCGACATGACTGATGTAGCCGATTACTGGTCTTTGAACTCCGTAGATCCCAATAACCCGGTAGAAGTACAAATTGATCGTTGTGCAGGGAGAGTGATCAATGCAACAATCAGTGAGGACCTCAAGGATGTTATAACGCACCATACTCAATCGCATATGGCCCTTCATACGATAGAGGAGATGTTTCAGCAAGGAGGTCGCACCGCTCAATACGTTATCTTCCGATCTATGGTTCTCCGCAAATTCGATCCTAGTACAACTGACCTAATCACTTTCATCACCCAACTCAATAAGGACTGGGAACGTCTCAGATCGGCTGGTTTTAAGTGGGAGGAGGACACAATTAAAGCTATGATTGTACAATTATGTTCTCCGGTATCTGGTGAATACGGCATGGACGTCCTGAACACTACTTTAGATGCACGATACCGTACCGATAAATCTCAATTTTCATTGTCAGAAGTTAGAGCAAATTATCAGAATCTAATCACGACTAGGAAGACGGTACAAGAAAATGATCAAATTCAGACATTAGCTGCATCGTTTAGTAATACCATGACTCCGTCTAAGTGGAGTAACTCGCCAAATCAAGCGTCTAGGACATCAATGTCTCCTGCAACGAGTCGATTACGATCGAACCAAAGCTTGGGTATTCAGTCAACGGGACCTACACCACCCGGACCGGTTTTTAAGACCAGGGCTCAACGTGATAACTCAGAAGCGTACCCATTGAATCCTCCGAAATCTGCTCCGTCCGAAGTTCATCAGGGTATTTGGCAATGTTTTCACTGCGCTGATTTTGGTCATGGTTTGGAAAGTTGTCCGATTAAGAAGAAGGGGCGAAGTAGAACGGCACCTCACTTCAACGACTGGATTAAATGTACCAACAACAGATGGTATGCATACAAAACACTTTATCCGGCAAATCAAGTTCAAGCACGACTTACTCAGTTAGAAGGAGAAGAGCAACCTATTTCGTCACCTTGTCACATGTCTCAAGTTTCGGCATCAACTGTTGCATGGAGCACCGAGAGTAACTCGGTCGATGCGACGCCAACCGAATATCTCTTGGATAGTGGAGCGATGCACCATGTGAGCAGTGCTTTGCCATTTTTTCTTAACTATCAATCGCTCTCATCTCCAATAAAGATGAATACGGCTGCTCATGGCAATAATGCTATGATTGTAGGAAAAGGGTGTTTGAAGGTGAAGGCGGAGGATGGAAGTGATTTTATAATCGAAGATGTGTATTATTGTCCTCAAGCAACATCAACCTTAATCTCTCAGGCCGCGTTGGTGGAAGCTGGTGCTAAGATTTGGTTCTGGGGGAAGGATGTGGTGATGAGGATGCCCGGTGGGAAATCTTTGATAGCTTCTTATTGTAATAGAAGATGGATCTTGAACGCAATGAAAACACATGTTTTGTCTCATGAAACACCTGAGGTAGTTGGAAAAGTGAGAGCGTTGAGTAGTGCAAAGGATGTTGATTTGGCTTATCTATGGCATAGAAGATTCAGACACGTTGAGATGAAGAGAATAAGGAAGCTATGTGCCGGTCAACTGGGGTTGGTTCTGCCAACGTCTATACCCAGTAGTGACTTTGCTTGTGAAGACTGTCTACAATGCAAGAGTGCACGTCATCAAAAACTCGGCCGAACGGGACGAGAGTACGGTATGCTGGATGTCATCGTATCGGATGTCATGGGACCTTTTCCAGAGGATGTCAATGGAAATAGATTCACCGTTACTTTTAGGGATGTTGCAACAACCTTTTCTGAAATCATCATAATCAAAGCAAAATCAGAAGTACCCGATGTATTCATGAAAGTCATCAATAAATGGGAACGGGAGACTAATTTTAAAGTCAAACATGTACGAACTGACGGTGGTGGCGAGTATATCAAGACCACGTTCAGCAATTGGTTAAAATTGAAAGGTATTGTGCATGAGCATTCAAACCCGTACGAACCAGAACAAAACGGAGTAGCTGAAAGACTGAATCGAACCATTAGCAAAATGGGGAGGACGATGCTGGCGGCTTCGAACCTACCTCAGACGTTCTGGTCTTTCGCATATGTAGCGGCTTGTTACTTGCACAACAGACTGCCTAATACGCTGACGGGTGATCATACACCTTATGAATTATTTTATAAGCATAAACCTCAGCTTGACGTTATTCGCACTTTTGGGGCTACTGCCTTTGTTCATCGGCACGACGCACAACACAATGGGAAGCTGGATGAGAGGGGTCGTCGTTGCATGATGATAGGGTATTTGGAAGGGGGAAAAGGTTGGGTGTTTTATGATCCTGGTTCGAAGGTGTTGATAAAGAGTGGTATTGCGGTATTTCCTTATGAGGATAAATTTATCTATTCAAAGACTCAAGAGAATCCTGAAGAACAAACGACTTCTAAATCATTAAATAAAATCTTAGACAATCCGAAGAAGAAGAGCAGTTTAGAGTTCATAATGAATGCATTGCAATTAGGAGACTTTACCGGAGAAAATCAGGTGTTGGAAGAAGATAAATATGTAGAACTATTGAGTGCGAACATTGACTTGTCAGCAGGTTTGAAAGAACCGAAATCTTACACTGCAGCAATGAAAGACGAGTATTCAGAAGAATGGAAGAAAGCGGTTGAAAAGGAGTCGAGTGCAATGGAAGAGATGGGAGTGTGGAAAGTGATTGATAAGCCAGAGGGTGTGAATGTGCTGGGTTTGAAGTGGGTATTCACACACAAACAACTAGATGCTAACGGAAATCCTATAAAGTTCAAAGCTCAACTTGTAGCGCAAGGTTTTTCCCAACGTGAAGGGATCGACTACGATGAGACCTTCGCACCGACTGCTTGTATGTCATCGTTACGATTTCTTCTCACCTTGGCGGCACTGATGGGCTGGGAGGTACACTCTTTTGATGTGACGGCTGCTTACTTGCATAGTGATATAACTAAGAAGGTCTACTTTAACTTACCGCCGGGATGTATGGACGATGCTAGAAAAGCAAACAAAATTCTAGAGGCGGTGAAGGCACTATATGGAACTAAGCAAGGAGCGCGTTGCTGGTGGAAACATTTTGAAAATATTTTGAGGAAGTTGGGATTTAGGGCATGTCAGTTTGATCAATCTTTGTATGTCTGTCGAAGGGGTGATGAGGTGTGTATAGTATGGGTGCATGTTGATGATGGTGCTGTGACGGGAAGTAGTCTGGAGCTGTTAAGAGAATTAGGAAGGGAATTGGAGAAGGATTTAAAAATTAGATGGTCAGAGAAGCTGGAGTGTATAATTGGTATTGATGTGGATAGATTAGCGGATGGATCCTTTGAATTGTCTCAACCAGGTTTAACAACAAAGATAGTTCGTGACTTTTTGGAGGTTGAAGGAAAATCGACAACGCCTCTTAATGCTTCGAACTTACCAACTTCGCCGAAGGACGACGAAGATGAAGTCAACAAGACACGATACTTATCGGTGATAGGATGTCTCAATTACCTTGCTGTCGCAACGAGACCAGATTTGACTTATGCTACCAACTTTTTGGCGAGATTTTCGGCGAGGCCAACTAAGCAGCACTGGGAGGCAGTTCAAGGTGTACTGAAGTATTTGAAAGGGAGTGGGTGTGTGAAGTTGAAGTTGAAGCCTATAAAAGGGGAAGTGAAGATAGGTTTGCATACGTACGTGGATGCTAATTGGGGTGGAGAGTACGCTAGGTCTGTACATGGTTTTGTGACTTTTTTCATGGGGTGCCCGTTGGCCTGGACGTCGAAGAGGCAGGGTTGTGTAGCGACTTCAACGTGTCACGCCGAATACATGGCGCTTGGGACGGCTGCAAGAGACGCGGTTTGGTTACGGAATTTAGTGGGTGATGTGTTAGGGGCGATGGGACCAGTTTCAATGCACTGCGATAATACTTCGGCAATTCACGTCTCAAAGGATAATTCATCGAACAAAAGAACTCGACATACTGAACGTGAATTTTATTACATTAATGAACAACTCTTTAAAGGGACAATTACCCTACACTGGGTTGAATCCAAGAATCAAAAGGCCGATATTCTCACAAAGGCACTGGGCCCATATCTGTTTGCAGCGGGGAAGAAGAATTTGTGTTTGGAGTGATGATATTTTCAATTTTATGTTTTGTTTTTTTGTTAATTCTGTGTGGTGTTCTCTATTTTGTTTTCTTGTTTTTTTTCTCTTTTTATTTGTTAGCAAAGGAGGTGTGCTGTGGCTGGTCGTGGGGGGGGTGTTATGTGTACACGACTGCACCACAGCAGGTCACGTGATTGTACAGGTGTTGTAGTCATATCTTGTTCTACCCGGGCGGAAGCTTCCTCTCCTCAACCACTGTGGAAGCTGAAGTCCGGGAGTACGAACTAACGTAGTTGTCGTCCTATCGATTATAGGTAATGAATATTGAACCACTGTGGAAGCTGAAGTCCGGGAGTACGAACTAACGTAGTTGTCGTCCTATCAATTATACACTTCGATTGCAGATTGTCTGGGACCTAAAAATCCGACAAGATCCTACCGGTGGGCCCCAAACATGGAGAGACCTTGAACAACATCAAGCTCACCATACATCAGCAACAATCAACTGATACGTTACCCAAGACTTTGTACTGTTCAGCGCTTCATACATAGACAACTTAATGTTCATTTGAGGCAGTGTGTCCGCGGGCAATTTGTGAGCTTTTTCTAAAGATACCTGCGCAAACTTACCTGTCATGACACCGCCTAGCTACTCCAAGCACCACATGATTCGCATCAATGACTCGGACGGACACAGTTCTTTTCGGGCGGCAGTCAACGTCGGGCCAGTGAAGGCAAGTATGAGCGTCGAATGATCGTGGAGCCATTCTACAGGCATCTTTGCATTCAAGACGGGATCCAATGATCGATAAGGTATGTAACGACGTCCTGTTTCGCCACAACTCATGAATATCTGGCAGTGGCAGTCTGATAGAGTTCAGTAGGAGGAAATTGGCAGTTGAAATCTTTCACATTTTTCTTGCACAACTATGTGTAGAGGGAAAAGGTTATTCCGGCTATAGGGATAAACCTTTTACCCAGTTTAGTCCAGAGTGATATCCCTGCCGTGTCTTGGAAAGCAACTTTAGTGTGTATCATTCATTCACCACTATCATCTCCTGATCACTCCCCCTTCCTGATGATTTTTTTTCTGAAAAATTGCCACCATGCAAAACCCTTCTTTTGACTTCTGACAACATTGTCAACTTGATTAAAATATCATACCTACCACTGGGTCTTATTTCCCCAAGCACTCCACAGCAGTCAACTCTTGATGTAGACATATATTTCCCAATTATTCAATGAGTGATACATATTTAATCACAATGCTTTTTCTGAACCAATCCAAGATCTTTGGGCCCATTTTTTGTTTTAAATGGACCACAGTGTAGTGGACTACTTAAGGTCCCTGTAGCAGTAGGGTGTAGTCTGACTTCATAACCACACCACAATTGTGATGAAGTCAAGCGTATTCTTACCCAAATCTCATACTATGGTACAGTCACCCCGTAGTGGGCCGTGCTGGAGCGGCCGTAGTCACTGTAGGCTACAAGTACACAGTGCTCAAGAAGAAAAAGAGCCAGGTACCATGTTTCACTATCAATGTATTTTAAAAACCAGAAAGAGAAGGGCTTAGAGCCATATAAGATGAGATAATCAAAAAAACTCATTCATCAAACAAAACATTGAATTAGTTAATGAAAAAAGAACCACATCAACAAGAATTAAACCATAAATCTAATTAGAAATGAAGTTATCTATATGAATCAAAAGAATCAAACCCATACATAATGAATCAACTTAATTCAGATCTCCTTCTTCTTTTTTTTCCTTTTGCACACTTCATGATCTAAAAAGTATATTATGACTGTGTCCTGAAACTTACCAGAAGACACTGTCTTGTTCTTCAACCATTCGTGGCAACCAACAGCCTTTGATATGGTCAAAGGCCTCATGGGTCCTTGACTGTGACATGAGACAGCAATTTTGGAAGCCAAAGAAAAGGTACACTCAACCCAGCAGCAAGTTTCAGGCAGAGACATATAATCTTGAGCCATAGTGGCTAAGACTGGGAAACTTTTTGCATCACTCTAAATTTCATGGAATTCAGAAATCAGTGGGGGTAAGATAATGGGGATATTGAGCAAAAAAGGTACTCACAGCACACCAGTCAAGCACACTCCTTCCTTTGCCCAATGGATTATCACCCTCAAGATATTGTCTTATTTGAAGTTAAATGCCCTGAACAGTTCCAGTGCTGGAACAATTGAAAACAATTCAACTTCCTCATTGTCACTCACATTGGGTTGATTTGCTGAAATAGATTCTAGCAAAGGTGATCAACTAAAAAAAATATAACAGAAATACACACCTCAAGAGGTTTCTTCACCAAACAAATGAAAGAATTGTTCAATGGAGATGCTCAAAACCATGGAAGAACTGATTTGTGTTTGGATCTGTATCTAGAATACTGTTGATACTCTGTAACCAGGAAACATAGTAAGAGAAACATTTTCATAAATACTTCAATAAGGCAAGCAAGAGTGAATGATCTCATGTCTAGCTGTTACACACCTTTGAATATTAGTATTGGTTTTGGAATTCCAGCACACTTACCAACTATGGATGATACACTTGAGACCTTGTGACTTTGCACAGCTGCTAAACCATTGCCAACCCAAGGATCTCAATTCTCAAACATATCAATCATAAAACCTTTTCACAATCCAGTAGCTGTGATCTAAAAAATCAACTGCTCACCAATTGGAAGAAGATCTGACTGACCTCTACCAAAGCCCATCTGACCAGGTCTGCAGTTCTGCTTGGATCTTCATTGTTGTAGTTTTCATCTTCACAATCAGAGTTCATAGAAGTGGGTACTAAGCCTGTGGTATCCTCATCTGATGATGATCAGACCTCAACATTGTTCTCTCTGGTGTTAATGACCCAAGGTCGGTTTTCACATCAGCTGCCAAACTTTTAATTGTCGTGAGTCAATGCTTGACATCCAAAGTGAGTTTATATCATAACCATCTCCCACAATTTCCCAAAAGAATCCTAATAAATATCATTTACAATCCATAAGAGCATCTCCAACGCGCCTGAATCTGAATGACTCATACAGGTAATTTATTTCTTCGGCTGGACAGCTGTATTTCTTTTTCAGCGACATGTCAGGACAGGTCCCTCCAGCGCACAATCTGAACTTCATTCTCAATTCCTCTTGAGGTTCAACCCACGTCACTCAAAGTCCCTTTTTGTCCAGACGTGAGCAGTCACCTACCTATCTTATTATCACAATACGTAACGAGTTTGACATATGGACAATTATTTTAGTCAACGTTCGGGCAAAAACCGTTGAGATACTGGTTTTTCAGCGATTCAGCCAGGTCCGCAGATTTGCGGACCTGAGCATGGGAGTGTGTCATTTCCCAAAAACCAAGTTCGCACCGTGGGCCAGGTGTGAGACCTTTCCCTCGGCGCTGGAGGACGATTTTCTGAAAAACAGCAATACAGGTTACGTTTTTGACATAAACGTAACATTTAGTCATTCAGATTCACGAGCGTTGGAGATGCTCTAAAGACATTGTTAAGTTGATCAGCTATCTTGTCAATGTTGGCAATGGCACCCATTCAAGTGGTTTGTACCAGTACCTGATCATATAGAATTAGAAAAAACTTCAGTATTGGAATAAGAAATCCAAAGAAGTCAACCAAGCAAAAGAAATGAAACATAAGCAGTCTATCTCATGGAGTCCATGCAATGAAAAACTTTCCAACTAGTCTGGCAAGCCAATCGTAATAGCACTGTCATGTTACCAACTTCAATATGATCCTTCTAATATGAATTAATTCAAGTTGTGGTATCAGTAACACACAATATGAAAGCTCAACAAGGCAAAACTTGCTTAATCTTGTTGGCAATGGCACCCATTTCAATGGGTTGTGCAAGTACCTGATCATATAGAAATAGAAAAAACTTCAGTATTGGAATAAGAAATAGAAGTAAACCAAACAGAAGAAAAGAAAAATAACCAGACCATCTCATGGAGTCCATGTAATGAAAAACTTTCCAACTAGTCAGGCAATCAAATCACAATAGTACTGACATGTTACCAACTTCAATATCATGATCCTTCTAATATGAACCAATCCAAGTTATGGTGACAGTAACACCTCTGAAAGCCAAACAATTAGTCTATCTGTAATATTGTAGACAAGGCAAAAGTTGGTTGTATGATCCTACAGTCTAAAATACCAAATTTAGATAAATGTTCTGATGAAAATCAACAGATTCACTCATCTCTTAATGCTATCCATATGTACTCTCATCTTGCTTCCTCCAACTCCTCAACTTTTTCTGTACAGCTGTTGTTACTCTGGATCTCTACGACCATCAAAACTAAGAGCTCAAAGATCTTGAAGCTTAGTTTGTCGAGCTGTAATCAAGTATGTAAGCATGATGAATAAAAATTCCTCAATCTAGCCATCATTCCAATCTAGAGTCGAATGTACAAACATGCCTTTAAGGCTTGATGCAAAGCTTGGTTTGGACCCATCTAAGACTACATAACATCTGAAGAAAAAAAAATGTCATAAACAAAAATACAAATTAACCTATTCTACATAACAAACCACCACCCCAAAATCCCACAATCCAAAAGCCTAACAAACCATTACAAAGAATGACCTTAAAAGATAGTCCCATCACTAACAACCTTCAAAGGAGGACCAGCCGAGCCGAGCCCACCAACCGACCTTTTCTTCCAAGCGATTTCTCTTCCCCCTTTCCAAGTAGCCGCCTCCAAAACCTGTACCAAACTCAACTCATTCTTCTTTCCAACCAACCCTAACCTTTGATTAATCCCTTCTTTAATCTGATCTAATCCTATGACCGTTAAAGCTCTCCATTCGATAATAGCAGGATGAGAAGCCGGTAAAGCAGGCAAGTCTTGTAAATCAAAGTTTTCTATAGATGATTGTAGTGATAAGGAGTTGATGAAGGCTTCGGGTTTGGGTTTTAGATAGTCTAGATCGATTAATAAGCCTCCGTTTCTGTACTCTGGTAAACCTGTCATTTGTTCTTTCCCCGTAAAGATCCAACCTAAAGTCTTTTCCATCCTACAAAACGATTTTCCAAACCTCATCAGATCAGAAAAAAGAAATAGAAATCAAATTCAAACACTTACACTTCGATCAACGAATACGTAAGCCATTGAGACAACTTATGAAACGAAACAAATCCGTCTTGAAGAGTTTGAGACTTAGAAGTTTCTAGCGCTTTACAATTCCAAACATCACCAATAAACTGACCATGAACTTGTTCTCTTCCAAGATGAGGCCAAATCGAACCCAATCCTTTTTCCTGATCAATCACCAAGTTCCACAAAACGTCCACCGGAACGATGATTTCACCTTTCATCACTGGTTTAGGAACCGGCCTGACTTGTGGATGATCCATAAGATAGTCTAGAAGATTACCAGGTCTTGATAATTGACGTGAAGGAAAGAATTCTGAAGGAGTGGATAAGAGACTGCCTAGGTTGTTGAGCAAGGTTGTTCTGCCTTGTAATCCTACAATCTGATTACCAGGTCTAGATTGCATAGATTTAGATAACTGATCGAGGGTTAAAGACTTCAACCCGATCGGATCAACTTGATGAGGAACCTGAGGATCAGAAGAAAACAATCCATTCATAAACCCATACAACGTTCCAATTGCCAATCCTTCACTCCGACCGATTCCTTGATTCCCTTGAGGTTGAGGTTGGGAAGTAGGTTCTTGGAATGACCATTCGTCACCTGCTCCTGCATCCATTAAGACGGCTACAACGAATAGATCAATAAGTTTTCGGGTAGGTTCAAGTGGATCTTCGTGGGTCGATTTCCATGAGGTTAGTAAGGGAGTAATCCTGTCTTGGTCATTGACTAAGAAATGTCGCCATCGTCCATGCGGTGGGATCTTGTGATAATCTGTACCGAAATCTCTCTGTAAAAACAAACCCTTGATCAGCTTTAGTTTAGTTTAAATTGAAAGGAAGGAACTTACGTGGATTAGGTTGGTACAGTAGTCTATTAAGACTGGTAATTGGTTGGGTTGGATTGACCAGAACTCTAGTTTGTTGGAATGGCTTAGATTGTAAACTTCTTGACAACTTTCTCTGATTGATTTTAATGATTTAAGATATTCGACTCTTTGTTGATGGTCTTTCATAATAGTTTGAGTTGGTTTGCTTGTTTGTTTAACTTTGATGACGTAATTTCAATCGAGATGAAGTGAAGAAAGGTTTTAAGTAGTTTTGGACTTGGTGGGACATAGTATAAACATATTACACTTGGATATGTTTAAACTGAGTACACCATCAAAAATGTTGAATCGACAAACCGTCAAACCATTTCCACCAAAAACCAAAAAACCAAAAAACCAAGAACCAAGATGAGTCAATCATCCTCATCAGATCAGGAATCAGATCACCAACAAGTAAGTCAGTCATTCAAAAGATACTCACCATTATCAAATACTCATCTTTAGTTTTCTTTCTAGTCAGAAATCTATAATCATCATCAAAAAAGACCACTCGATTCAGATTATCAATCATCAGAGGAATCAGATTCAGAATCAGAATCAAAATCAGAAAAGGAATCGAAATCAGAAGAAGAAGAAGAAGAAATCCAAGTATTATCACATAAAGAAAGAAGAAAACGTAAAAAACTATGCACCAAACAAGCCCTAAACCCAATCCCCAACCCAGCACCCAAAGCCACCAAAGGAGAGTACGGAATCTGGGTCGGAAACCTACTATTCACCACCACCCAATCAGACCTCGAAACATTCTTTTCATCATGCGGCCGAATCACCCGGTTCAATTTCCCAACCAAACCCCACACACCCATCAAACCCAACCAAAGGAATCCAGGTTACGCATACATTGATTTCGAATCTGAAGAAGGTATGAAGAAGGCTTTGCAGAAAACTGAGAGTTTGTTGGGTGGTCGAAAGCTTTTGATCAAACGATCTAATGATTATTGTGGGAGACCTAAGAAGGGAATTGAACATGATGGGGTTAAAGATGGGGGAATTGGGTGGGGTGAGAAGGGCCCTGTTAAGGGCTTGGATCGGATGGCTAAACCGGCTGTGGCTTGTTTGTTTCTAGGTAATTTGAGTTTCGAAAGTACTGTGAGTTTAAGATTTCTCATTTTCTTTCGATAAATCATGGATTTAATTATGGGGTTTTTTCTTTGATGGTAGTCTGAATCGATTATGAAACATTTTAAATCAAATCATCAAACTTCAACTTCAAACCAAGCTCAAGCAGACGATCCAGCCATACGACAGATCAGACTAGGTACATTTGAAGACTCAGGAAAATGTAAAGGGTAAATCGATCGCAACCTCTACCTTACCAAATGCAAATGAACTGATCAAAATTGTGCGTTTGGGTTTGGAATAGATTTGGATTTTTAGATTTTCGTGATACTCATTCGGCCACCCAAGCTTTAATGAATAAAAAAAACCATCGATACTTGGGACGTCAGATTAAAGTCGAATACGCTTCTGAAGAAGCGGCTCGTCGGGGTGGTGGGTCTCATGCTTCTTTAAATCGAAATAAATCAAAATCTCAATCCAATCATTCAAATTCAAACTCAAACTCAAAGCAAACTCAAAGAAAAGAATTTAAACCTAGAGTAGATCAAAGTAGAATAGACCAACTTAAAGACGTAGAAAAACTGGAAAAGATCGAAAATATGGAAAGGATAGAAAAAGTAGAAAAGATAGACCCCCAACAAGTTCAAGAAGTCCGTACAAAAAAATCGTTTCAAGGAAGACTTACACCAGGTGCTGCACTTGCAAATGCTCAAAGAGCTCCTACTGGAATCATAAGAAATCCAGAAAAAGTAGGAAAGAAGATTGTTTTTTAGATTTTCAAGTTTGCAACCAAACGTATGTGTTAAAGTAAACTAAACCAAAAAAAATCAAAATCAAAATCAAATCCTATAGTTATGAAAGAACATTTTGATTGGGTTCTGGATTTTTTGGGATCGGTTTGAACGTTGTGTTTTTTGAGAGATGTGTCTTTTTTTGGTATATCAAGGAATATGGGAATGGTTTTTGAAAAGCATGGTTTGATTGATTTATCAACGATTATATCACAATACACATACTAGAAATTAACATCTGTTTGACCATCACATTGAAATTTCTGACCATTTTTCTTTTTTAGTTTTTCTACTTTTTTTTGAATGCATCATATTCATCACCAAGATATTTATGTAGTGTTTTTTGATGATAGGTATTCTTGGATTCTGAACCTTGAACAGAAGGGTTACAAGGGTTTGATGCAAGGTGGTTCTCAGTGATGTACTAGAAATCAAGCTATGTTCAACAACCACATTGAGTTTCTAACCATTTTTCTTTTTTGAGTTTTTCTGCTTTTTTTGTATGCATCATATTCATCATCAAGATATTTACCATGTGTTATTCATTGAGAGGTATTCTTGGATTCTAAACCTTGGAGAGAAGGTTCAGAATCACAAGGTTTTGATCCAAGGTGATTCTCAGTGATGTACTAGAAATCAAGCTATGTTCAACAACCACATTAAAGTTCTAACCATTTCTCTTTTTTGAGTTTTTCGGCTTTTTTTTGTATGCATTATATTCATCATCAAGATATTTACCATGTGTTTTTCATTGAGAGGTATTCTTGGATCCTAAACCTTGGACAGAAGGTTCAGAATCACAAGGTTTTGATCCAAGGTGGTTCTCAGTGATATACTAGAAATTAAGCTATGTTTGACCATCACATCAAATTTCTAACCATTTTTCTTTTTTAGTTTTTCTACTTTCTTTTTTGAATGCATCATATTCATCACCAAGATAACCATGTGTTTTTCATTGAGAGGTATTTTTGGATTCTGAACCTTGAACAGAAGGGTTACAAGGGTTTGATCCAAGGTGATTCTCAGTGATATACTAGAAATTGAGATGTGCACACAACATCCTTGTATATATCCAGAATGAAGCTGATCAAGCTATAATTCAAGTGGCAGCTTGGTGTACTAGATACTTCATAGAATGCATTCCCAAAGATCAATCAGTCGCATTTCCCATCACCATCAAGCCAAATGGTTTGACTACACGAGAATTATCAGGATTGAGCAATTTGTTCAAGCAAAACAGTCGGGCATAAGTGGAAATAATGGTTAGCTGTAGCACAAATTCGACATCATAGTGATGAATTAGATGATCAAGGTGTCGTGGAGCACTGTGACTTGGGACATTCTAGATGTCATGGCAAACATCGTGAAGTTTACAGCACGGAAAGTGAAAGTCAGTGCTGAACGAATATCATATGATTCACTGACAACAAGTTTACAAATTTATACTTACGTAGAAACTTATTCATAGTCTTGCAAAAGAACAAGCCAGTCCTTTCAGATTGATTGCAATCTGTTGTTTTCAAAATACAAGAATTGATCAAGATTTGATAGATTAGTCACTAGAATTCTGTGCTTTTGAGGCACGTTGAGATATCTTGAACTGATCCACACAGACACTGAGGTGAAACATGGAAGATGACTTACAGAATTGTCTGCCGTCTTTGCGGTATTCTGTGAAGGGCTCGAATACAATGTCGCAAGCCCATAAGTCCCCCCCATTCATTAGCTTTCCACTTTGGTCAACACAGTCCTTACCAGCTGTGCGAGACCCCATCAAACGGAAGAGTAAGTGGTCCTTCTATATCGCCCGTTGATTGAAAACAAAAACTCTTCCTTACAGGGTAATAACCGATCACCCCTTCTACAGTTTGTGCAATAATTCGTGACATAGCTTGAACCAGAGCCTTGTGTTTCACACGCTGTGAGTTCAAAAGGATGTTAAAATTGTTTACTAGTCAGTTCACATTATATATAAGAACAAAACAATGAATGATTGACTTGGAAGAAGTGAAAAAGTGCAGATTGAAGGAAATCTTTGACTGACCCGACTTGTCGACACCGGGGGATGCTACATGTAATGTCGTCGAAGACTCCATTACAAACATAGTACAGACATATATTCTTATACATGATTACACGACCTTTTTGATATCTCTCGTCTCGCAGAACACTAACTCCTCAGGGAATCTAGACTGATTAGATTTCATCTCTTTGGAGTTAGGTGAGCAACAACATCATTTCACTTATATCATCCTATTTCCTTATTATATCTTGTATGGTTCCTCAGGGAATCTAGACTGATTAGATTTCATCTCTTTGGAGTTAGATAATAAAAACTAGTATAGTTTGGTTCTAGAAAATCAGTCGAGATCACTACGTGATTCTCAGTTCCCTCACATTCCCGTCACTGTTCGGTAAAAATAAGATTAAATTAGTGAGGACTCAATAGGTCCTTTACACTTCTTTTTTCTCGAACCAATCCCGAATCCCGTCAACCTTGTGGTTCCAATACAATCGCAAAACAACCCCGCATATGACGACCAATCCCGATTCCCGTACAACCCGTAGCAGCTTAAACCATACACTCACCGGCATAGTTGATAATCCAGAAGATATCATAAGATGAACAAACTCCGCGCCGACTTATCACCGACGTTCAATTGAAGAAGAAGGACGATACGAAGAAAATAAGGTTTTGTTTGCATTCATTCCTAAGCCTATACCTGCAACCAAAAAGCCATACAATCCAAACCCACGGCTTCCTACTACCCCAGTACAACAAGTACCGGCAAGTTTCCCGCGATCACCATCTCAGACTCGTGTCTCCCAAATCCTGTTTGAAGAGAAACGACTTCTACAGGATCGATCTTCTAAGCCATCTCAATCATCTTCTCTGCGCTCCTCTACAACAATGGGCAACACTTTGTTGGAAGAGACTACCTCGACCAACGACCTCCTTCGTGCTATCCTGCAGACTCAACAAGCAGGGATTCAAGCGGCTAATGAATCGGCCCTACGAATCTCAAAGCTAGAAGAAGAGAGAATCATAGCGGCCAAAGAATCGGCACAGAAGATTGCGTTGCTAGAAGAGAAACTCCTCGTATTACAACTAAATGAATCCTCACCGAGACGAACAGTCGAGGTGGAAGACGCCACGAGTCGTGGCGTAGACTTGACAAAATTTAAGTCATCGGACGGACCAGCCTTCAAGGGGCCATACCGGGACACCGAATCCTTTCTCAAGTGGTTCACAGCACTAAAGATCTTCTTTCTTGTGAAGAAGATCGAGAAAGATGAAGATAGAATCATACTCACGGGTTCTTACCTGCAAGAGACCAATTTACAATCCTTTTGGGCTCATAACATCGAAAACTTCAAGAATATCACTTGGAAAGAGTTCAAAGCCAGCCTATTCAGAGCGGCACTACCATCCGATTGGAATGATAAACTGAGAGAGAAGATTTTATTACTCAGGATGTCTTACAATGAAGATTTTAAATCATATAGCACCAGAGCGCGATCGGTTCAGTCACTCATGAATCACGACAACTTGATCTTAAACGACTACACCTTGGCAACTCACCTAGTCTTAGGGATTATACCCGAACTTAAATCGTCTATACGCTTACATGAGGCTCTAGTGGAGGAAGGATTTGATTACAATAAATTTGAAGAACGTTGCGAAGTCTTATATGAAGACTTGATCGTCAAGAGAGTTATCTTGAAACGAGCGGGACCTTCTTCATACCGTTCTGCACCAACCAATCCCACTTTCCATCATTCAACCAAGACATCGCCACCGGTGACGGCAGAGGATGAAGAAGCTAGGAAGCGTGCGTTCATTTGGAAGATCAAGTTGTATCTCGATTTGGCAGGCTTGTGTCACTACTGCAAGAAACAGTGCGGCAGTGAATACAAGCAATGCAGAGGTACTTTCTCTAAAGAGCGAGTCAACTTTCCACCGGGCTACACAGCACCACCCAAACCGGACAACTACACTCCATCTCGCGCTCGATTGGCATCCTCCCCTGCGGGTCGACCAACACAACCCCCAGCTGGCAGACCAGTTCGAGTCAACGCAGCGGCGGTAACCTTCCCTGAGTATGACGCGGTCACTGTAGCGGCATATGAAGAGATTGACTGTGAGCTCAAGGAAATACAAGAGTTGGGAGAGGAGGAGCTACTTCAACCCGGAGAAGGAGGGTACGTGGACCAACCTATCTCGCGACCAGTGGTGATCCTACAGCTAACCTGTAACGGCAAACCCATCCGCGCCCTGGCTGATGCAGGATCGGAGACGAACCTGATAGCGGACAGAGTGGTTGATACCTTGGGACTACGTCGAAGGAAACTACTGAAACCGACGATTGTAGGACTCGCACTCGATTCAGGCAGCCAACCACCCATGCTCACGGAGTTCACAACAGCATCCCTCAAGCACTTATCGTCGGACATGACTTTTGATCATACATACATGAAGATCGGACAATTAGGTCAATCATATGATATAATTCTGGGTGCTCCTTTCCTTTCTCGTCACGAGTTATCAGTATCATGTGCAAAGAAGGCTGTTATTAGTGAAAGATCCTTTGTTTTGTTGTATGATTTTAGAGAAGAATTGAAATTGAAAGATAAGATTGAGGAGTCAAAACTGGCCTTGGTAGCCGCATCAGATGAGAAACGTGAGAGTGATCGTTGGAAATTGTGGGAGAAAAAATTGACACAGAAAGCTGAACCCTTGAGAAGGAATGCCCCAAGTTCGTGGGAGGAATGGGAGGAAACTTACTTCTCACAATACCATGAACTATTCCCTGTAGATATTCCGGCAATCTCGGATGAAGCTGAAGAGCAAGGTGAGTTCACCGATGGATCCTTCCCCAACAAAATGCAAGATCCATCATCCACGGTACGACACAAGATCATCTTAACGGACCCAAACGCGGTAGTAAACGAGCGCCAATACCCTTACCCGCACCGTCACATGAAAGCTTGGAGAAAACTACTAGACCAACACATAGCAGCAGGGAGGCTCCGGAAATCTTCAAGCCAATACGCATCTCCCAGTCTGATCATTCCAAAGAAGGACCCTTTGGAACTTCCAAGGTGGGTATGTGATTACCGCACCTTGAATAGCATGACCGTCAGGGACCGTTCACCGCTTCCTAAGGTGGACGAGTTGGTCAGGCTAGTATCGTCAGGAAAAATTTTCTCATTATTAGACCAAACTAATGCCTTCTTCCAAACTCGAATGAGAGAAGCTGACATCCCTCTCACCGCTGTCAAGACACCGTGGGGACTTTACGAGTGGTGCGTGATGCCTATGGGTCTCACAAATGCACCCGCAACACACCAGAGTCGACTCGAGGAGGCATTAGGGGAATTGATCAACACCGTATGCGTTGTATATCTGGACGACATTGTAGTTTTCTCGAATTCATTGGAAGAACACAAGAAACATTTAACTTTGGTTTTGGAAAGACTCAAGAAGGCTAATCTTTACTGTAGTAGAAAGAAGACAAAGATGTTCAGGCGTGAGGTGAAGTTCTTAGGACATGTGGTCTCAACAGACGGAGTACGAGCGGATGAAGAGAAAGTTGAACAAATACGTTCTTGGGAGTCCCCGAAATCAACGAAAGGAGTTCGAAAATCTTGGTACTGTACAATGGATGAAGAAATTTGTACATGGCCTAGAAAAATACGTGGGGAAACTCACACACCTGACCAGTAGTAAACTCGACAAGAAGAATTTCAAGTGGGGAGATATGGAGGAAGCAGCATTTCAAAACATCAAGAGGATCATGACGACACTCCCATGCCTGAAGAACGTGGATTTTGATTCAACGGACCCATTATGGCTATTCACCGACGCGAGTGGGACGGGTTTAGGAGCGGCGTTGTTTCAAGGGAAAGAGTGGAAAGGGGCGAGCCCAATAGCTTACGAGTCGAGACAAACGACAACGGCCGAGCGCAACTACCCGGTACACGAGCAAGAGCTATTAGCAGTTATTCACGCATTACAGAAGTGGAAAATGCTCCTCTTAGGCATGAAGGTGAATGTGATGAGCGACCATCACTCGCTGACCTACCTTTTAAAGCAGCGATCACTCAGTAGGCGCCAAGCTCGCTGGCTCAAACAATTAGCCGATTTTGACCTTCAATTTCAATACATCAAAGGGGAGGACAATTCGGTGGCCGATGCGTTGTCAAGGAAAGACTCTGAAGACTTTCAAGCGGGAGTTGAAATGGTAGCGGCATTAGCACTCTCACAAACCTCTCTCTCAGATGACTTTCGACGCGAAGTTATACGTGGATACAAGACTGACAAATTCTGTACTGCTGTCCGTGACGGAGCGCCTCTTAGAGATGACTGCTATATTGACGAGGGCCTGATTTTCATCGACGGAAGACTTCTGATTCCCAACGTTGAAAGCTTACGCTTGAACCTCATCGAAGAAGCACACAAACGAGTAGGACATTTAGGAGTTCTAAAGACCGTATCAAGCCTTCGACTAGATTTCTTTTGGCCACGAATGAGCAAAGACGTAGAATTCCGCCTGAAGTCTTGTGAAATTTGTCAGAAAACGAAAGCACGGACGTCATTACCCAATGGTCACATGCGCACACCCAACGTACCATCCGAACCCTTATCAAATATTGCCATAGATTTCATTGGACCTTTACCAAAGATCAACAACTATGACATGTTACTGACGGTCACTTGTCGACTTTCTGGCTTCACGCGACTGATTGCAACTAATCAAGCCGACACAGCGGAGAAAACGGCGTCAAGATTCTTTGGCGCTTGGATGGGCACTTTTGGAGTTCCCCAATTGATCATCAGCGACAGGGACAAGGCGTGGTCTTCAAAGTTTTGGAAGGCTCTGGTAGAACGCCTCAACTTCTCCTTTCACCGATCGTCGGCGTACCACCCCCAAGCTGATGGCAGGAGTGAACGGACCAACAAGACAGTAGGTCAAGTATTACGTACTTTCACCGCCAAACGTCAGACAAAATGGTTAGAAGCCCTACCCTCGGTAGAGTTCGCGATCAACAGTGCCACAAATGTAGCGACAGGTCTCTCTCCCTTTGAGGCTGTGTTTGGAAGACCGGCTAAGCTTTTCCCTTCCTGCGGTTCCATTGACGACTCTCCACCCTCACTCGAGACCTGGCTTCGTCAACGGGAGGGTACCTGGGCTCAGATACGCGATAACTTGTGGACCAGCCGGGTACAACAAGCATTACAACACAACAAACGTCATGTTGATCTGAAGGTTGAACCAGACGGTTGGGTATTACTCGATTCCGGTGATTGGAGAGGCCGCCATTCAGGCGGGGTCGACAAGCTCAAAGAACGATACGAAGGACCATACAAGGTCCTGGACACATTCAATAACGGACAGAGTGTTTGAATTGATTTACCAGTGGGCGACAAACGACATAATGTTTTCAACATCTCGAAATTGAAGCCTTTCGTGGAGAACTCGGGGTTAGGGCCTGAGGCCCAAAAGTAAGTTCTCTCCTTAGTATGCACCGCCGGGCTTTCTACGCCGTTTGTCATAAAATCATTACCTTGGCCACACTGTGAGCGTCGAACGGGGGCTCCGCTTGTTTCATTCACAGCAAACAATCACACAAAGTACTCGAGGCGACACTGGCGTACTTCACCTTTAATCAAGTTCACATTATTAACTCATAATTTTTCTCTTCTCTTACGTCTCTTTTTTTTTCTTCTCTTTTTTCTTCTTTCTTTTTCTTCTTACTTTTCTTCTTTAATTATTTTACTTATTTCACGGGGGATTAAGATCAAGATGGGACACAAAAATTTCCAACATCGGGTTACTGTTCCTTGTTTCTCATTCTCATTTCTCTTTCTCTTTTCTCTTTCAATTATTACTCATTTTCACGGCTCTCGCACCTCGGCACTCAAGCCTTTTTTATAGGAGGGGAGAATGTAATGTCGTCGAAGACTCCATTACAAACATAGTACAGACATATATTCTTATACATGATTACACGACCTTTTTGATATCTCTCGTCTCGCAGAACACTAACTCCTCAGGGAATCTAGACTGATTAGATTTCATCTCTTTGGAGTTAGGTGAGCAACAACATCATTTCACTTATATCATCCTATTTCCTTATTATATCTTGTATGGTTCCTCAGGGAATCTAGACTGATTAGATTTCATCTCTTTGGAGTTAGATAATAAAAACTAGTATAGTTTGGTTCTAGAAAATCAGTCGAGATCACTACGTGATTCTCAGTTCCCTCACATTCCCGTCACTGTTCGGTAAAAATAAGATTAAATTAGTGAGGACTCAATAGGTCCTTTACACTACAGTCCAGCCGTGGCTGCAATCTATAGCATTAGCATCTGCGAAGATGTGAAAGCCGAGGTCTCCGGCGAGCAAGCAAACGAGCAGAAGATGAAAGATGGGTATCGATCGAATCCAAGACATATTTCAAAGAACAAGATGAGAATCAGCGAATAGTTATGAAAGGCCCGTAGATCTAGTGAGAGGGATCTTGCAGACTTTTTCTCTTTAGCGAAGCAACCTTATATAATCCACACAATTTAACGAGGAAAAGTGCTCTTCCGAATCCGTCTTAACCCTGATTGACGGTAAATCATCAGGCTATAACTTTAGCCACCGGTTCCTGGTCAGCCACTAGGGACGCCAGTGGCCACGGGAGTTTCCTCCGCGAGGAACCCCGCAACGATCCAATTCACCTCGTGCTGTCCACGTAAGGCCCACTGTGTCACTAATTAGAGAGGCATGGCTTCTTCGGGAATCGTTGGAAATGGGTGAAGTGGGCGAGAAGGTCTCCGGGCGGGAAGGTAGTCCGTATAAACTTATATCACGGGACACGACCGGTAACCATCCTTGACCATCATGTCCAAGATATGGAGTCTGACATAGCTGCGATGAGATGCTCATATCGGAGCTCGTGTCAAGAGAGTACGTGACATTCAAACTTGAATCGACATTGACACAACATATTCCCTTTCGACGTGATATGAAACTCACCAAATGACATGATAGAAATTAACAAGAAGTTCGAAGCCATGAAAAAATATCATACTTCTGAAGCTTCTTGAAATTGGACCAAATGATCAGGCGTCACCATCAAACAGAGACGGTCGTTGACTCAAGTTGGTACTAGTACTACTAGAGATAATATGGATGCTCATGAGTCATGCCTGATGACCAGAAGACTATGATGAGACTTTAAGACATGCGAAACAAAAATGTCGTCATCAGCTAGGAAAGGGACTCGAGATACGAGGCAATTGGTTGCTCAAACCCAATGGATTGTACTTGAAAGGAACTGTGTCTAACACATTGTCATTCAAAAAGCGAACAGAGTATGTGCTATGATTTGACCGCGAGAGTGACTGTGAACCAAGGGCAAAGGATACATACATATCCTGATTTTTCAAAAGGTATACCCCTTCTGACCCAGGTCAACTAAAAGTCAAAGAATGATACGTAATTCAACACCTCAAAGTCTTCACCAACCTGTGAAGTTGAGTGTCTATGGTCGTTACCTGGAGGAGCAGGTGAGTAGTATTGAGGGGCACAAGGGCTCACTGCCTCTCTACCAAACTGCCCAGGCATTGTCCAATCCGTCACTGGATCCGACTCAAAATCCCTATATCTACCCTTGATTTGCCAAAGCTGTCTATGACGTCACATCTTTCTGCGCCAACTAGAAGCTCACTCAAGATTGTATTAAAGCCGCATGTCGTTTGTCTAGAGGTAAGATCATTTCAGCAACACAATCAATTACTTGAATCATTTACAAACATTTACACCATACTTGCTTTACTACGTTAAATAACTATTCATCATGAAGATTGCATCTTTCAATACTTTAGGATTTGCTCTTTGTATACTTGTCGCTGCATCTTTAGTTTGTGGTCAAGCGGATGTCAAAACTACCGCAACTCCCAGTAATACTCCTGATGCTACATCCAAAACCCCCGAGCAAAAAGCTGCAGATCTGAAAACAGCAAACGGTGTACTAAATTCGGTCTCAGCTGGGTAAGTCTCATCATACAAATATACGATTGATTTGAGCTCATTGGGCTGTTTTTGTTTTGTACCGAATCAGATTGGGTGCAGGAGGTTTAATCCTTCCTTCATTTATCTTGAAAGCAGTTGCAGATGGAGTAGGTCAAATCAAAACTCGACGTTCAATCAAACTTGAGCGCGATTATTGAGATATGCATGGATCGAATCAAAATTAAGAAGAATAGAATTGGAATTTCATATTCATTTTCCACTTCATCTTCCTTGATCTGATTTATGTTTCCAAGTTCTCTATCACTTGACTTTTGCTTTCTCATTGTATTCTTACCTAACTTCAATCTGTCTCAACAAGGCATTGGCTCTTCTTTCCCCTGTAGAAACTTCAATTGTACTTTCCTTTCTTTTTTTGATAGAAACTTCTATCACATTTTGTATCTTACTTCAATAACCAATTTTTTTGAAAAATCCCAACTTGAGAATTTTCTGATCTGGTGCTTGGCTTCTGCTCCATTCGTGAAAAGAAGACCGTTGACTCTGGATTGATTTTTCAGCGTTAACATAGCCAGCATCATAAATCGCACGAGTATTTGAACCATTCACATCGTGTTCAACGCGTCATCCATTCCTTACTGAGGAGGAATGCAAGTTAGCCGACGTAAAAAGAGTTCCATATTTTAATGGATCTGTGCATCATACAATCTAGCTAGGATACATACACATTCAGGGTGGGCTCACGTGTAGAGAAATGTAGAGTTAAGTGGCCATTCAAGGATCACGGCTCTGGGCTGTGGATCATTCTTCACATATTTATATACATGTCGTGATTGCAATTCGAACACAGAAGTTTAGCATTAGAATATGGATAATAAGACAAATCAAAGGAACAGGTCACAAAGATGAAGGAAGATCCCAACAAAATGGAAATCATAAGTGTTTCACAGGGAGGAGTTTTCGACAAAGAGGAAACATGAATTCGTGGATTAGTTGGGCGGGCCGTGAGATCCAGTAAGCTTCTTCAGGGTCGTGGTATCAGTCACGTTCTTCATCCAGGTGTTCCTCTTGACCAAGCCAATATTCCTCCACGATTACAAACTCATCATCGAATTCATCATCCTCATCCTCACTATAATCCTCGTCACCATTCTCATCAACATCCAGCTTGATTTCATAGTTCTGACACAAGGCTTTTAAGTCATTGAGTTCTCTACGAGAAAGAAATGCCCTAGGGGCAAAAAAGCCCGTTCGATTTTTAAATTCAAACTTCTTCAAATTTGGCCAAGGTTGATCTTGAATTAATTGTTTTAAATCTTGACGTTTGTAACGCGAAGCGTCACCTAATAAGATCCACAAAAGGTTCTTTGAGTCTTGAAAGGCTCTCAAGAATTGGATGGGTAAGTAGCTTATGATTTCTAAATTGATCAGTTTGGGCAATTCGAATCGGATCTTATCATTTGGTAAGGCTTGAAGAACTGAATCTGGATTCCAAATGCCACGATGATAACGAGGGATGTTATCAAATATAAGTGTTGTTAACGTCGATTGAAAAAGTGTGACGAAATCGTGTAGGACTGATATGGAGAGTCGATCACAATCTACTAATGATAATGCTTTCAACGAACTTTTCCAATGAAGTTGATTCCAACTAGAATCTAGACAATGCACTTCTTTCAAATTTAATTCAACAAGATGAGTAAGTGAAGCCAGATGAAGTCCTAGTGGAGATTGACAAGCTTGTTTATGTTTTTGATGCTCTAAAGGCTTAGGGTGAGTAGCATCAATCCTGGAACAAGTGAGACTTTGAAGTTGAGAAAGGTTTGAGATGATGTTGACTAAAAAGGGTTCGGTGTAAGAGCATTGATTTGTACGAGATGATGATAGTGTAAGATGAGTAAGTGAAGTGAGTTGGGAGATTGATTGAAATGATAACTTTGGAATTTGAACAAGATCAATATCGAGCTCAAGGAGATGAGGACAACATTCCAAGATTTTGAACAACACTTCGGATCGTGACTTGATATTCCATTGTGGATTATGATGATAAATATTTTGCCTCAATAGCTGTTGAAGTTCACTTTCCTCTAAACCTGATGTGAAGTCTGAGACCCTCCACCTCATCTTCCTGCTGTGATATGAATGCCTTTTAATGATTTCCTCAAGTGTGAACTTTAGTCTATCCACCTTGTAACCTTGAAAATTGAAACCCTGGAATAGAGATCATAATCAAGGCATCAGTCACTCGATTATGACAAGATGATGATTTTGAGAGGCTCAAGTTACCTTGTAGAGATACGGACAGCATAATTTATAGAATATACGATCAACCGAAGCAAGTGATCGGATATCATCAATCAAGGGAAGACCTTTGAAAGACAAGAATTTGCTGTCTTGTCAGTACAACTAGTATGAATGTGATATTTGATGCAGAAGCTCAAGATTGAACGGATGAGGACGATAATGAGGTGGATGGGATTGGGAGAGTCAAGAAATCTACTAACAGTCGCTTTTTCCTTGAAATTTTTGAAGACGTCGAATTTCCTGATGTTGATCATCATCATTGTGATGTATGGTACTGCTCTGTTGGGTCTTATATTTTTTCTGATCAGTTGAAGAAAGGTGAAGAACCCAATGAATGATGAGTTCTTTGATCTCCATTGGCATAGATGATAAATTGTTCTGGATATGTGAATGGGGAATTCCAATTGAAGTCATTTTTGAATGTGAAGGTTTAAATGATCCTCTCAAAGGATGTGATTTCTTCGTCATCTTATTTTGAATATTTTTGCTTGATCGTAAGTCATACATTTTTTGAGCCGCTGAAAGATGTGACGATACTACCTTTGCCAGCTCACGGAGCTCATGAGGCTATATAAACTCAGCAAACGTTCCAGCTCGAGCCTCACTCGCTCGTCACCCACGGCCGACTAAGCCCGTTTCACTAAGCGTGTTTTGTGTACTTGTTGTCACCTGGGCGGTCATCACTAGGAGAGGCCCAATATTACTTCCTGGACCTTGACCATGCATGGGCATTGATGCCATTGGTATCGGGCAGACTTGAACGACATGGTGTGCGAGATGCCTACGCCAGTTATGGACGAGATGCTGCCTGCCCTCTACAAGTACTCAAAGTTAATTGCTCGATGGAAGACAGCACGTGCATACTATGCCGTAATTTTGAAGAACGAGAAACGCAAATCTTGCAAAAGAGATGCAAAAAAATGATATGCTGGCGCAGGACACAAAGCCTGATGAACGGGAAATCAACTCGGAAATTGCGAGTGCGGCGTCAATTCTCGAATTCTCGACGAGCCAAGGATATACTTAGATGTCCCCATCAAGAGCATACCAAAAATACCCTGTTGGTAGGATTGAACATGTTGTTGTTTTTTCTGAGAGAAATTCGAAGTGTTGATACACGATGTATGTAAAAGCGCTTATCAACAGTTCATCAGTCTTTTGCAGCTGTCCCTGATGAGTCGTGACAAGCTTGAAGACTTGATACTTGATCAAGTCTGATTTCTTGTACCAAAAGCTAATGATTCTCTTCACTCAAATTTACCTACTTCATGAGTCTGGGTTCTGAATCAGGCTAGCAGACTCATTAAGTTCTTCATCTCTTAAGAATTGACTCTTCATACCTCTTCACTTGAGAACCAATTGCACATATAAACCTCGAAGAAAATTTATCTATTGCTTTTTTCCAAATATCAATCACTTAAAAACAAACAACTCGCATTAGAAAAAAAACTAAAAAAAACCTAAACAGTTACACAAATTGAAAAAAAATAGAATGATATCTCAAGTTCAGTTGAATGAACCAATTTTTTTTCCAACTCCTTTTATTTTATTTTGCTTTTCTTTTACTTTTCTTTTACTTTTCTTTTACTTTCATCATCATCATCATCATCATGATAATCCCACAATTTTTCCAGTCTTTAAATCAATATCTTGTTCAAAGAATCCTGGTCTAGTACTCAAACCTGGCATCGTTTGCCTATTGGAATCAAATCAAATCAAATCATTGATATACCGTCAACTTCAACGGCTTGGGTTTTTGTAAAAAACAAAACTACTTACATATCACCCACAATAGGGTATAAGAATCCAGCACCAGCGGACATCTTGATCGTCCTGATCGGAATCACAAATCCTGCAATACCCAACCCCCCGAAAAAGTTTTTATGATTTAATAACGACAAACTGAAAATTAAATCTAGAGTATAGACAAAAAATGAAAAAAGTACTAAAATCACTCACCCTCTGGTCTTCCTTTCCTCTTAGGATCATGACTCAACGACAAATGTGTCTTAGCCATACAGATCGGGAATCCACCAAACCCTTGTTTCTCATAACTCTCAATCTGCTTCTCAGCTTCCTCTGAATATGATACACCAGAAGCACCGTACATCTTCTTAGCGATCGTTTCAATCTTAGCCTTCAATGGTTGATCAAGTTCATAAAGGAATTTGAAGTTTGCGTTTGATTCTCCTTCACATGCTTTGATCAAGGCTTTAGCTAAATCAATCGCTCCTTCTCCTCCTTCAGCCCAAAGATTACAAGCAACGGCTGCGTCAGCCCCAGCTGCAATCGCTAGTTTTTCTACTAACGCGATCTCTGCTGGTGTGTCGGCACTATGAGAAAAAAGACCAATGAGAAATTTAAAGGGGCAGAATCGCCTTGCTTAGAAACTACTCACGTAAATCGATTAACGGCCACAACTACATTAATGCCCATAGACCTGGCATTCTCAATATGCTTAGCCAAGTTTTCACATCCCTTTTCGAGAAGTTCAAGATTCTCCTCCAAATAGACATCCGCTAATGGTTTACCAGGTGTTACTTCTGGACCTCCACCGTGCATCTTCAAGGCTCTGATAGTGGCCACTAAGACAACTGCATTAGGTCGAAGGCCTGATACTCTGCATTTGATGTTACAGAACTTTTCCATTCTAAAACACGCATGTCAAAGTAGAAAGAGTCAATAATGATCCGACGTTCAAGAAGTAAAGAAATCCAAACAAACCCAATATCGGCACCGAAACCAGCTTCAGTGATCACGTATCCATATCGATCTTCAGGTTCACCCGGTTCAATACCAGCCAACTTCAACGCAATTTTATCTGCCAAGATCGAAGAGTTTCCATGGGCGATGTTTGCAAATGGACCGGCATGAACAAAGACAGGTGTGCCCTTTGATTTGATCAACCAAGTAAGCATAAATCCGAATGATCAAGATCCATACATAATAATTCCTCACCTCAAGGGTTTGCATCATGTTAGGCTTGATCGCATCTTTCATTAAGACGGCCATCGCACCGGCGCATCCGATATCATCAGCTGTGATCGGCACTCCGGATTTGCTATCAGCAACTACCATTCGTCCTAGCCTTTTGGCCACAACGAGAGGGGATTAGATTGTGAGTGTCAGGTGTCGGTATGCATCAAATACAATCGCCCAATCAGAACGTACCTTTCGCGCATATCAGCGAGATCATTACTGAGGGCAAGTACAGCCATACACTCGCTGGCAACTGCAATGTCGTAGCCTGTCTTGAGCTCTCGACCCTGCTCTGCGGGTCCTTGACCGATCGTGATTTGTCTCAAGAATCGATCATTGGTATCAACGACACGGTGCCTGATAGACATGGAGACATATGATAGTCAATCTCATATCTATCTCAAGCTCGACTTAGAGGGACTTACCAAGTGATTTTTTCAGGATCGATATCAAGTCGAACAAACTTGGAACGTTCTTCGTCAGTTAACTCGTCAGGTGTTTTGGAGGTATCGATTCCCAACTTTGCCAAGCGTCTCAACATGATCGGCGCAAATCTTCTTTTGCCCTTGATTGCAGGACACAATCGATTAAAAAGAGCTGTGTCTGATTGAGTTGACTCGTGAAAGTATCGTGCATCGATAGCAGCAGCTTTGATCAATGAGCAAAAATATCAGAAAATTTCGTGATGTACATGGAGAAGTAAACAAATGAAGCCTTACCAAGAAGATTGTTAGCAGCTGTTGTAGCGTGGATGTCACCTGTCAAATGAAGGTTGAATTCGTCCATAGGAATAACTTGACTGTACCCTCCACCCGCAGCTCCACCCTTAATCCCAAATGTGGGGCCTTGGGAAGGCTGACGGACAGTAGCAAAGCTCATTTTACCAAGATGTGCACCGAGGGCTTGAACGAGACCAATGGTAGTTGTCGACTTGCCTTCACCCAAAGGTGTAGGAGTGATTCTGTAACCAGGCAAAATTCACAGGTACATGAGTTTTGGTCATGCGGATTAGAATCAACGACAACCAACCCAGCGACAACCACATATTTGCCGTCCTTACGATGCGCAAGTCGATCCAAGAGGTTGAGGCTAATCTTGGCTTTGGAGTGACCATAAAGTTCCAATTCTGAGTCCAGGACACCGATCTCACTTGCCACATGGGCAATTGGTTTTGGTGTTTGAGCCATGGCGATTTCAATGTCACTAAAAAACGTCGCACGCAAGGTAAAAGAGGTCAATCGGGAAATACGCCTAGGGAGAAATAGAAGACTGCATACCTAGGAACCGGAGTCAACCTTTCCAACTTGAGAGGCTTGATACACCTCGAACGGGTTCGTTCAACTCTTCGTTGTGCGCTCAACAAAGTGTTCCCCATCAACATGGCTACAGTCATCGGACCAACACCGCCCGGAACGGGTGTGATCTGAGCAGCCACTGGAGCTGCTGAGTCAAAGTCAACATCTCCTACAAGCCTTTGTCCTGACTTTTTAGTAGAATCGGGGACAAAGTTGGTTCCCACGTCTACTACCACACATCCTTTCTTAAGCCATTCTCCTTTGACAAATTTGGCTTGTCCGATAGCCGAAACGACGATATCAGCTGTCTTAAGCTGGATACAGTAACAAATTGCGTGAACAAAGTGACAGAAACTGTAAGCGCAATGATTTACAAAAATTTACAATCGAGGTGCATAGACTGTTCGTAAAGATGATAAGAGCAAAGAAATCAAGCGAACTCACGATTTCGGGTAAGTTGGAAGTCCGACTGTGACACTGTGTGACAGTGGCGTCCTTTCGTCTAAGAAGAGCGCAAACTGGGCTTCCCACGATATCACTTCGACCAAGAACAACGGCATGTTTACCCGAGATCGAGATGCCAGTATGTTCGATCAAACGAATAACACCCGCCGGTGTACAGGGTGTAAAGAGAGGCTCTGAAGCTCTCGAACTGAGTAATCCGATATTATAAGCATGGAATCCGTCCACATCCTTGTCTGGGCTGACTAATTCGGTGATTCGGCGTTCCCCAGCTGATCCGATGTGAGGTGAGAGGGGAAGTTGAACGAGCAAACCATCAACGGATGGATCAGCGTTGAGACGAGTGATCTCTTTCGCCACCACTTCTTCGCTTGCTTCAGCAGGAATGATGATATGAAGGAATCGAATAGAGCATTCTTCCGCGGCTTTTTGTTTCATTCGAACATAGGTGGTTGAATCGGGTCTAGCTCCTTGTTGAATGACAACCAAGGTAGGCTTAAGAGACGAATCAGCAGCTATCTTGCTTGCAACTTGCTCTCGAAGCTGCCTAATGAAAGAATATCATGGTTAGTGATCGGTGATGATTCCGAATGGTAAAATTCAACTCCACTCACTTAGCAATTTGAGTTCCATCGATGATATTGTTAAGATTGGTAGTCATCTTGTTCTTGAGTGTTGTTGATGAAGTGCTTAATGATCTTGAGGATGGTAAAGGGTAAAGAGTCGATTGAGATGTATGCGTTAGAGTCGTTTGTTTGTAGTTTAATGAAAGCTTAGTAAGTTTGGTGATCGATCGAGTGGTTTGGTGACTTCGATTTGCTGTGAGTCGCAACAAGGATCGATGCATGGCAAGGTCAGCAGGATGTGTAAGAATGGCTTATTGACTCAAAGTTTTTTAAAAAAAATAAACTTCCGAGTTCTCTCACCTTGTATTCAGATATCAATCCGACTCGGCGGTCCTCGTCTCAGCTTTTTTTGGTCTTTATTAAGCTTAACAAAGCCCCTCACGAGCGCGTTCGCCGCGCCCTCGAAGAGGGGCTTAGATCGGACTCGGGATATTTGGCATGTGAGCTCCAAGAATTAGGTACCCTTAAGTTGTTTTTTTCAGTTCTCTACTCCATCTCACCGTAGAAAATGTTGGTGTTCAAGTATGTCATTCTTCATGAAATGCTACACAACATCATACGCTCAAAAGTTGTTATTTCCCAAAGCAAGTGCTTTCAAAATGTGATTCCAGTTTGATGACAAGTGTAGCTGTATGTTTCAGCCAAAAAGTCCGGAACATTTGTTTGGTTGCAAACTCCCAAATCCATGTCCAAAAGTCATGTCGGTTTTGTCTCTGGCAAAAACAGTAAAGGTCATTTCTGCTTAACTGCCAGACGCGGGCGTGTCCTACAGCACACGAAACATAAAGCAATGGAAATTTTTCATGGTAATGGCGTGCGTCAAAGATGCCATTGGAAAGGCCGGGTTTTCACTGCCAAAGAAAAATTTGGTCAAAGAAATTGTTTTACAAAATCCCTGCGCAACGTTCCCTACATATACAAATAAAAACATTATCGAGAAAAGATTACGAATGGCAGATGAACATACGAGGATTCGAGAACGTCCTTTCATCGAAACTTTCGCCAGAGAAGCATGTGCCGCAATGAAGAAACAGGGGATCACATTCAAAGAGGTAGTCAATGCTTTCCTGTCTTCAACAAACCCGGAACTGAAGGAGGCTCGAAGATATTGGGGTTCTGAGAGGGGTTTCCAATCTACATTGCAGATTATGTACTGGATAAAGCAACTGACGCAAAATAGTGATGAGGGAAAGGTGGAATGGAATGTGTTCATATTGAAAGAGGTGAATCCATGATTTCAATTTGCACATTTCAATTTGCACATTTTCAAATTCTACCTGACAATGATCTTGATAATAGGCTCAGCAGCAAATTAAAAAGGAAGTCTGGACAAAACCTCGAATGTTTTACAGTTCTCAAAAGATAACAACAAATTTCTTCAAGATTGAGGAGCTAGGAAAACGTGATGCTACCATAAGGGACTCGATGCCGTTCCTGTGGGATCTTATGTATAATCAACTATCCGCTAGGACCAATAACCAAGAGGAGCTCATGACCGGTGCAGCCCATGACGACATCATGTTAGATGGTGAAGCACCGACTAATGAAGAGTCGCTTTTGGATGATTCTCATGCTGGAGACGACGGTATGACTGAAACTTTGGCTGAGCAAGAGGCTCGGCATGACAAAGGGATTGAGTATGTACCTGAAGATAAACAAACAGCACAGATAAATCGGGCAAATCAGGTAAGTTTCCGTCTTGACACTCATTACCAGCACATCCTTTGTTGCTATTACACTGACGGGTTAGGTGTTATGTTACAATTTTAGGCGGCAACGACAATATGCGCCATGGTTTCTTTTCTATCCAACTATCGTGATAATTCCCTACAACTTCATAATTCTTTGACTTTCCTGGCTTGTGGGGTGTCATGCAGGATGTTTAAATATTTGAATAATATTGGTTTGAGCAGTTCTCGCCAAACTGCCGTAAAAGCAATGAATCACCTATGAACCACAAGGGAGGCTGCGCTCCGTGTGCTGATGTCCAGGTCTTATCAAATAAGTCCTATCATTTGCATGGACAACTTCGACATCTTGCAAAGGATTCACAACACTCGGGTTGAGGCTATGTCAAAACTCTTCCACGGAACGTGGGGTTATATTCAGTTCTTACCCGAATACCTGAAGCAGGATTTATGTAATGAAGATCACCTTTGAAACTACCACCGGGCCATGGAGGATTCCGTGAAGCGACCTGTTCATCTGGAATTATTCCGGTGGAAATCAAAGGACATGAACCAATGGAAAGCGACTTTGAAGAGCCAGCTAGCCACCGCTATGTACAAATACATCATCGACCCAGGAAAAGGTCCTTCAACTCGCCTCGCTAAAACGCCGCCAGCAATTGATCCAATACCTGTAGATGATCGTCACTTATTCCTATTAAGCTTGATGGATGCGGCGGATAACTCGGCAAATGGTGTTGGTCAGGTTTTCGAGGAAATAGCTAAACAGTGTGGCCTGACTCGACAAGAAATGGCAAAATTGGTTCAAATATTTGAAGGTGACCTCAGAACCTGTCAAAATATCGAGAGTCTTCGCAAGAAGAGAGCTCCGGCTGGAACTGTGGTAGGTGCTCTGTCAAGCGTGCTGACGATCCCAGGTGTGGCCCACATCACGTGGAACATCGCTCAGGGGATCTTAAGTCATCATTGGGGCAATAGTCGTGATGCCAATGACACTGGCGCTTGGAAAGCATGGCAGTCCATCGGTGGTTCACTATGTAAACCACCTTCCAAGATGGATTTTGGAACAGTATTGCGAGCGGTTCACTGTATCCACATGGGTACATTAGTTTCCTGTTTGAGGTCAGTCAGGTTGTGAAATCTACGGTTTTGAAAATTTATTGATTAAGATTGTTCCTTTTACTCTTTGAAGGAACACACTTTCTGAATACGAGACCAACCCCGACCTTTCGTAGGAAGGGGTTGCTCAGGCAGTAATTGACAAATGTTACGACAGTTTTTGTAGTCCTGAATCTTTAAGATCGAGCCTTTCCAAGAATGACATAAAAGGATATAATTTGCGACTAAGAATTTGCGACTTTGCCACAGTTGTTGAAGCGGACAGTGCCACGAGTGCAGGTGACGTTGGGCGCCTAAAGTTCATATGGAAGCAGTGGGCTTTAATGGCTCATGGTATGAGAGGTCTCTCTCGTTATGCTTTACACCTAACTCGATTCCTTGTCCTTGTGGAACAAGACTTACCACCTCCGTTGGCCAAGGTGGTCATGCACAGCATGTTGATACCCTCTGGACGGCGGCCAGGACATTTTGTGGGTAACGATCTTTGGCTTGAGCACCAAAATTATTGGCTCAAACATTTTTTTAATCAAAATGTGAGTGAAAATCTCAGTTTCATTCATTAATATGTTATAATATGTTATTTGCTGATTGAGTTTTTAACTGGTTCAGACCAATGGCACCGATGTAGAAAAATTAATTGCAATGTCAATTAATATACCTTTGGTATGTTACAGTGTTATAAACGTCAAATGATCACTCGCTACATACTCAATTTTGTTAATAAATATTTGTATGTAGCTCAGATTGTTAGTACAGCAGCTAAATCTGCGCTGCGGGCTCAAACCAATTCATTGTAGCCACACACACAACATCACATCTCAAACACTGGCCAATTTCGTGCGATCGTGGAACCATCAATATGTGACTGGAAAGACTTCAATCGCTAAGGACCTGTTCATTGATACCATCATAGAAGGAACAAACTTATTACAACAAAATCTCACACAAGATTTAAAAGCTAAGATTTCACGTTATCGATGGGGAGGTCTGGGAAATTTTGCTGGTCCAGTTTACAACGAAGTGGAGCCAGTGGTGTGAATCGAAATCTTATCCCTTCTTGGCTTTCTTTCCACCTCTCGCAGGCTTAGCAGGAGGTTTCCGTTTGTTGGTAACTTTCAAAGAGTTTAGTTTGGGTAATGGAAGAGGATTTTGTTCGGGTAATGGAAGAGGCTTTTGAGAATAAGAAGAGAATTGATCTTTAAATAGTTAATCTCACTAGACAAAGTCATAGAGACTCGACATACCAAATTGGTTTGTCCTGGTCTGACCTGGGTCCTTATGGCCGCGCGAGCGTCTTTCGCTTCCTGAATGGTCTGTTGGTGTGCGAGCAATTGCACTTGCGCCTGGCTGTGAACTCGTAATTCCTCTTCAGTTGGGTTCAGAATAGCAAACACATCCCTCCTGTTACTCCTCCACGCTTTGATTTCAAATAAGATTCCATCGTATGATGTAGGTAGAGGCTCACTTCCGAAGAGAAGGTCTAATGATTCCCCTTCGAGGAACAGTGCATAATTTACACATACACTCCATAACTTGTCCGCTGGAAAGAGATCGTGAGGTGTGTAAAAACTTGATTCTGGATACTCCAGTTCGAATATAGACTTCATTTTGTTGGTGATTTTTAAGTTCAATCGGATTAATCGTAGGTCCACGCGTAAAGGATCTTCAGGTCCGCTTGACCTTAAAGTGGGTAATGAGGCTTCATTATCAAGTTCTTCGTATTGATCTTCAAGTGAAGGATATGAATCGGGGGGAACATCTCGCAGAACTATGTCAGTGAAGTTGGAGACGGTGATTGTGGGCTGCTGAGCGAGAAAGTAGTCGGCGGCCTTGGGGTTGCAGTTTGAGCAGAGACAGGATGGCATACCGGCGTCCTTCTGGCGCTGGATTTTGTTAATTACAGATTGACAAGTTTCTGATAACGGAACGTAACCACACCTGAAATGTGAAACATGAGTTAGCGTTAGCTCGCGTGAACAGACCTGCATGAACTAATCTAACCACATATCGGAGTAGAACAGCAAACGCCACCCGCAGGCAGACTTTGGTGATGGTCATTGCGTTCATCCTGTGGTCATCGTTTTGATGGAGGGGATCATTTAAACTTGTCACAGAAGTCTCGTCTTCAATAGATAGAGGTTGTACCAATAGGATTGCTACCGCCGGTCGCCCATCTCGACCACCACGTCCAGCCATTTGCAGAACTTCCATTGGATCAGTCTGGCCGGCGATGATTACCCTTCGCACCCGTTTCCAATTTTGGCCTAAGCCAAGGGCATTCGTGCAAGTCATTACATTGAATTGTCCAGTCATGAAGCCATGCGCGTTGGAAACCTTGTCGTCAGGGTCGGTGTCAGCGTGAAATCGGCATACCGAGTTGCTGGAACCATTTCGTGTTTCTTCTTCATTGCGACGGGCTGAGTTGATTGATTCTAACGCTACATATGTTTCATTCTGAGTGTGACAGTAGACGAGTGTAGGGACTAAATCAGAGTCGGAGACAGAGCTTTTGGATCCGAAGTACCTCTTTACACTACACGAAATATAATATTTTCTGGGCAGAAAATTAAATTATTGATACACAAAAATATTGAGAGGCCAGGAGAAGGGAAAAAAATGAATAAAAATATGCATCTTGTTCCCTGCGGTGAGAGCTTCACTCTCCATATTTGTCCATATTTTTACAGTCCGTATTGATAAGTGTACTAACAATAAACCTTCATAATCATCCAATTACAACCTGTAACAAGCACTGAAATTTGGCACATTAGTGTTTAGAGAAACTTTTGATTTCTGAAAACACCTATAACTTTGTCAAATCTGCCTCAAAACACTCGATTTTAAGTGCATTAGAAAGCTGAACTCTTCCTCCCGAACTTTCATAAGATCAAGAACTATGTAGCTAGTATGACAATCATTCTATGGATCTGTATGTACAAATGTATAAAAAAGATGATATCTCTCTTAGCAGACCAGCATGCTGTGTGGTCATATTATGAACTATTTGGAGGATAATTCCAGCTTACCAATGCACCCAAAATCGAGCGTTTTGGACCGGAATTGAAAAATTTATGAGTATTTTCAGAAATCAAAAGTTTCTCTAAACACTAATGAGCCAAATTTCAGTGCTTGTTACAGGTTGTAATTGGATGATTGTGAAGGTTTATTGTTAGTACACTTATCAACATGGACTGTAAAAATACGGAAAAATATGCAGAGTGAAGTTCTCAACGCAGGGAACAAGATGCATATTTTTATCCATTTTTTGCTCTCCTCCTGGCCTCTCAATATTTTTGTGTATCAATAATTTAATTTTCTGCCCAGAAAATATTATCTTTCTTGTAGTGTTAGCGTGTTCCAAGGCTTTTGCATACGAGGTAGAGTGACACGAATAAAGCGTATTTCTGGTTGGGTCAGCTCGCCTACATGAATATCAATAGAGTCTTTGGTGATTTTTAGACTAGCTAGTATCTTCTCGAAATGCTGAGGTAGACAGGTTGCCGACATTAAGAGGGTAGGAACCGACTCGGTGGCTAGAAACCGTTCAATTAAGTTACCATACAAAGGACGGAAGGCAGTGCGATCTTGATGGATGTTGTGTGACACAAGACCCTTCATTTCACCACTCAGAACCAGACCCCAACTGTAAATCAAGTGCGCCTCATCTACCACTTTGAGAAGGAGCCTCTCCTGGAATCGTTTTGAGAAGAACATTCTCTCAAATCACGGGTTGTTCAAAAAGATTTCTGGAGACTATCCCAGATGACGTGATCAGAAATGTAAGCCTGACAATACCAAATATCATGATGATCAAACTCTTTATCATAAACTTACAACATAAATGAACTGATATTTCCCAGCCATGATGTCGGTAAAAGCCTCTAGATCAAAGGTAGCTCTTGTCAGATTAATAGCGGTTAGGCCCTTGCTTTTCTTTTCTTCCACCTACGGCGAGTGAAATTTCATGTTAGTATGTTAGTATCTGATGTCACTGACCCGTTCTGTTCATAGCTTACTTGATTGTTTCCCAGCGCATCCAATGGGTTCAAAGTCAATACAATACCCTTGGATGTTTTTGGAAACATCAAATAATATAATTCAGGAATAAGGGATTTTCCATATCCAGTACTTGCAAGAAGAAATGTATCTCGACCTCAACATAGGCTCATGACCGACTTGACTTGTAGCTCTCGGGGATCCAAATTGAAAACAGAGCGACATAAATTTCTGATGACTTCACTTTGCTCTTCGTCGTCATCCTTTAGTAAGGACTTGGCGATAGAAGGGCGATGGGATTCAATTGTCGGTCGAGTGGCCAATGAGAGCTTTCTCATTTGAGGCAAAGGCGAAGCTGAGACATCGCGAGACGGGGTATGAAGTTGAGAGGCCAAAGACCGAGTGTGAGGTCAACTGAGTGAGCCTACTGGGCGTGATTGAGGTGAACGTAAAACCGGGTGACCGCGAGGCGGAGTGATCACGGTCCTGATTGACGCAAAAGTTGGCGATAAGATAAGGTGATCAAGAGAGTTGCAAGCATATGTTTGGCACGCGTGGTGCTACCTACTTGAGGAACTTACGTAGTACGTCTCAGGGTTTTGGTTGTGGGACATAACAGTTTTAAATGCTGCACATAATGGTTTCAACTTTTCTCCGTTTTGGCTCAGCCTCGAAACCTCCAAACCTCGTGGACTGACTGTACAGGCATCCTTAACCTGTTACAGAAGGACATAACGATCCCTTCTGGCAAACTCTCCCAAAATGCTCAAACACTCGAGTTCCTGATGAAAGTAGTATGATGTTGTGTAGCATTTCATGAAGAATGACATACTTGAACACCAACATTTTCTACGGTGAGATGGAGTAGAGAACTGAAAAAAACAACTTAAGGGTACCTAATTCTTGGAGCTCACATGCCAAATATCCCGAGTCCGATCTAAGCCCCTCTTCGAGGGCGCGGCGAACGCGCTCGTGAGGGGCTTTGTTAAGCTTAGGTCTTTATCAACTTTTTCGTCTTAGGTCTCACTCATCTTGGAGGTATTGAGCTGTATTCGGCAAATATTCGGAAGTCTGCTGTTGAGTAGCACCTAGTAGCACACTTGGGAAAACCTTTCTTTCTGGATACAATCCTTCTACTTCATTCCAACAGCCTGTTTGCATCAACGTCCTGAAGTTCTGGCAAACTTAACTCTGACAAAACTAAAGCACAATGTGTCCAACACGACTGACAGTGCTATCATAAACCTGTTTGAGATAAAATATATGAATCTCCTGGTACTCATCAATGGGCATCCAGTGGTTGTCCCTATCTGTGGAAGGAATGAGGCTTGAGTGCTTAATGACATGGGCTAGAGGCACCAGAAGGTCCTCTTCTAAAAGGAACACCATACAAGGAATATGTTGTCCATAGTGTGACAGACTGGTGACCCCCTGGGTCATAATGGACCAGCACTTCCACATGGCCGTTAGACAGCCTATGTCTCCGGCACAAGTGGTCTCATGCAAATCCACAATGGTACCAAAGTCTCTCAAGCAAATCATGAGGTTGTACAATTTGGACTTTTTCAAACAGCGGGCTTCTTCAATAGCCATAGCTTTGAAATAACAGCACCAAACCGTCTCAAGAACTTGTCTGCAGCCCCATGTGGTGGTCATATCCATGTCACCTAATGACTCAATCACTTCACTGTGACAGTATAGATACAAACATGATAGCAATCAGGACTTGACTTTGCAACCATCATCAACTAGAAAAGAACACACCTAAGGAACAAACTAGATTTGCCTTATGCACTATTTGCATTGATCTCATAATAAAGTTGAACTCTTGGGATGCAAAAGACTTGGTATAATCACCTCCCAATTCAAATGAAGAACACCAGACAGCACTATCTTTGCTGTTGTCGGAATTCCCCCCGTGTAAGGCCCATATGCCCTTGCCAAAGCTCCATGTTGTGTGCACCACTCCACATATTGAGAGGACCCCTGAAAGATCTTCTACTCTGTCAATCGAGGGGCTGAGCTTCCCACACAGGCTTTCAACCAACAGATTTGATCCAACATCTCCTCCAGCAACTAGTATGTGCTTCACGTATTCTTCTTTAGACAGGTATATTTGAGACAAGATTAAATTAAAGACATGTGAGACCCCTTTGGCCAAAGAGTCTGGAACATCTATCATGCGCAAGAAATGAATGTTTGGAGTATGAAATTCTGACGGGTTTATTAGGGGCGGAATTAAATTTATGTCCAGCAGGTTTTGTTTCTTGGGTGCAATGGGAAGATGATCTAGGTCTTCTTTGAGAGCATTAGCCAGCTGGGCCTTGATTACCTTCTTGAAATGCTTTGTCTCTCCAGGACCTGGTGCAAAAAATTGATATCAACACCCTTCTGCTTGGCAGCCTTCATGGCAGTCAAAAATGCGGCCAGATTGACCACTTCCGCTTCACAGTTGGCCAAAAGACACGCGCAGACCACAATGTAAGAACACCATGTCCTCTGGAACATTTTTTATGAGGCGTCTATACAAGTATTGTGTATGCGCAAATGGATGTCTACATTATCAAAACACAAAAAAGGCATCATTTTGCAATGAAATTTAAAAACCTGCATACATAATTTGATTCTCCTGTAAGATACAGAGGGGATCCATTGCTTGAATTTTTTTATATCAAATCAATTCGATATCTCATCATATTCATCATTTTGCCTCTTCTTGGTTTCTCTTGGTAGTTGGATATGGTGGCTGGGGATAGTGGACCAAAGGAATGAATGGACGGTAAATATTAAGGATCCCACTATTTTCCGCCCTCAATTTAGTACTCGGAGCCCTCTATCCGGTCCGAGCAGGGGCTCCACGCGAATAATTGCCCCATCTCTCGAAAAAGGGGCGCCAGCAGGGGCGACACCTCTCTTGTCTTTTTTCGTAAAAAAAGTGATTTATTTTCTTTTTGAAGTCTCAGTCTAACTCATGCAATCAATTCCAAACTGCTCACTTGTGCAAAGGTGGCATGGCATAAACATAGGTTGAATTGGCATATAGCATAGGCATAGGAGCAAGCAGAAAGCAAAGATCATATAGCTTAGTACAACAAGCGAGAACTGTGTGGCATACATGATATAGACACAAGAAATAACAACAACAAGACTACTAACGAGCGTGAGATGAGAGATAACAACAAAAAGAAAAAAAGAAACGAGCGAAAACAGAAATGAGAAATAACAACAAAAAGTAAAAAGAAACAAGCAAAAAGGAAACCATTTCCATCTAAACATCTACATCAAGCACATCTCGACTAGCCCATAAATCCAATTGCACTTTGTACCTGCTCATCCAAGCGGGAATTTTGGTGGTAGTGATGGTAGGTGAGAGGGAGTGGTCGTATAAGCCGTATATCTCAGGGAATGGAAACATATTTGACCCACAACCCAAAGTAACAAAATGATCACCGTTGACAAAGCCTAGAATGATTGGTTCCTCCTTGTTAGGTGGAGTGTGAAACGGAAAAAACGTGTAACAGTTGGATTCCACAGGATTGAGTAGAATGACTGGGCATTCATATACGCTGGCAATTACGTAGCCTAAGTAAGGCATACGCATCCAATATTCTTCAGTACATTTGTAACCCTGTGGACTAAGACGTTTCAGCAAATCATCGACTATTTCGGTTGCATAAGGTGCAGTACGGCGAGTTTTCATTCCACAGGGCTTCATCCCAAAGATTGTTGATATTAGTTGCTCGTGAGTTTCTCGATGATTGACCAGCTCATCGCGTAAGTGGCTTCGAACTAAAATGTAAGAGTCCTTGTTGTAACATTTAAGTGCTTTCGCAATGGCGTAGTATCCACAATTGCCTTTGGCAGGTGGATTAAAGACCGACTTGATGTAAGGAACAATTATACGTGGCAGTTGCTTTAATACGTTTTGTTCAAAAGGCTTAACCAGCACATTGTATTGTAAGACACAAGATGAATTTTGAGATGTCGACACTGGAGGTTCGATCTTTGGCTTTTGAGGACTGCCTTTGACTTTGTCCACGCAATCTTGAATTGGAAACACTGCCGCACCAAATTCCCTGCTGGATTCTAAAGTAAGCTTGACGTGAGGATCACTCCTCTCCAAGTTGATATCTTCCGCTATTAAACAGAGAGCAAGCTCTGGGATAAGGACCTGGCGAAGGAAGTAGTCAGGAGTGAGAGGTGCTGATTGTTCCAAACCAAGGTGATGTTGGGAGGTTGGATTGTTGATAAATATTGACTCAAGGGTTCTAATGAAAATTTCATAGCCTTGATATCCATAACTGGGAGGAATTCGCATCAGTTATCAAGATGATGGTGAACTGGAAAATAAAAGCAACTCACTATCCAGGTTGCTCAACATCAAAGTCAAGTAGCTGCACAGCCATGCTGTGAGAACGGCTTCTCCCACCTTTGTTCTTCTTCACGGCCACCTCAAGGTCAGTAGATGGCACGACTCTGTGGATAATATTGCTCAAGATCGGAGCATACTTGTTGATACGGCTGTGGAAACAATGCCAACATCAAATTACTACTTGTTTGTTAAATGGAAGAGCTCGAACTCGGTATGAGGTACATACACATCTAAAACATCAAAATTGATGACAGTTGGCCATCCCTTGGCAATACCAAGAGGAATGATTTCACGTTTGGCGTGATGTAATTGACAGAAATCGCCTGTTTGGGCAAACTAAAGAGGATAATGTGCAAGTTAGACACAAATAAAGAGAACAAAAGTCTTGAGGACTCACAGGTAATGTCATAGCGCCTGCACGTCCAATACCTTTGTGTATGTTAGGCATGGCCAAAAGTGTCTTCTTAAGATTGGCCAGCTTAGTTGAAGGGTGCAAAGGCATCGGGTCATCGCAGAATGGGCAAAGGTCTTCATCATCAGCTTAATGCATATCATCACTTGAATCATCCATAGAATCATCGACGTCAACTAAATCTTCATGTTCAATTTCTGATTCGATTTCCATGGTGACAGGTTTTGAGCTGGATGAAGCAATTGCTGGTCTTGAGATTTGCAAAGTGAGATCGTCAAGCAATGGTAAATCTGAGTCAGAGCTGTCAGAACATGAACCTTTTTTGTTTTTACCGCGCTTGGTCTGAGTTAAGATTGTGTGAGTCGTACTCGATTGGGTTCCACGGTGAGGACATGTGGTTATTCGGTGAGAGGGAGACCTACAACCACTGCACTTGTTCACTCTTTTCTTTTTGAGGTCGTCAGCAATTTCCATCTTGGATTTCCATCGCCCTTGCAAACCTTCTTGAGATACGGCCGGGTGCTTTGAAGTGCTCGCACGGGGTCTGCCTTTGTTATTGGTCTTAACTTCGGCCTTCGTGATAGGGACCAAGGAATAGCGGTTGGTTTCCAGGAGGCCTACTTCGCCAAAAAGCTTGCGGAGGCCGTGTTTGGGCAGCTCCAACAGCTGAGCAAACTTGAGACGAGCAGCTTCAACCAGGGCATCGTGGGTTACTGGAGCAACTTCCATCACGAGGTGCCACTGAAGATGAATGGCGTCTGGCAAAAGATAATCGGTAGTATCGCGGGCCTCTGCAATTTCGTGAGAACATGGAAGGCCCCATGACCCTCGAAATGTGTGAGTACAAGGACGTTGAAGAGAGTCAGGCAAAAGGTCGTATTGAGACTTCAGCTTCTTGATTGCGAAATGAGAAATCGGACCGTGGAGTTCCTTGAAAAACGCCGGCATGCCCTGAACAGTCTTGGTCTTCTCGATACCTACCAAGATTGTAATTTCATTCATCTGATGGTCTTCATAACGTTTGAATGAATTAAAACACGAAAGAAAATCATTGTTTCGACCTTCAAGGAACCGCTTTGCTTGGTAATGGCTGCCTTCGACACGAGAGGTTGAAGAATTTCCAAAGTGAGGTGTTGCTGAAGTGAAAAGAGTGACAAACTTGTTTGTTCTATGAAGCCATGTACTTTGTAGGTAATCTAAGACATTATGAGCTCTGGCGGATGTTGTAACAGCTTCCAGATTGGTGTCATATTCAGCTGTGGTTGTGGATGCGACAAAGGTGTTCCAAAGCTTCATGAATTTGGTCCATTCGTTTTCTGTAAATTTAGACTTGCAATTCTTAGCTATGTTGATGTTGATGTGCCACACACAAAGTATGTGTGTGGCCTCAGGAAAGACTGTTTCAATGGCGTTGAAAAGAGCGGGTTCAGCGTCGGTAGCAAAGGTTTGAGGTAAAGTGTTTGTTGAAGTCTTGTCCTTGTCTTCATATATGACCTCCTTCAGTTGAGTCAACGCCCATTCATACTGGGAAGTGACTTCGCTATTGAGGAAGCACATGGCCACCGTGAAAGATCGGTTAGTATTGGTGGTACCCACTATATGTAATAACGGAAGGTTGAATCGATTCGTTTTGTAGGTACAATTGAGGCTGAGTACAGTGGAAAACCGTCGAGCTAAACGGATGGCGTTGGGACTGGCGAAGAACAGATTCTGAAGGGTACCGTCAGCTGAGGTGAGAGTGCGGTGAGCCCACTGGCTTTCGGTGATGAGATCAAATAGCCCTTGAATGGGCGAGCGGCCATTCAACCAAGTGTCACGAAAGGTCGCCCTGACATTGTGAATGTCTCGTACCAATGGCTGTGAACCAGGTTCGACGTCAATTAGTTGTTGAATTTGTTTAGCTCGACATCCGGCAGATGACAGAAATGATATTCTTTCACGCGTCTGAGGAGAGAAACGTTGGTAAAGGGAAAGGTTGTGCGGTTGTTCAAATGGTGGGTGGTTGTGATGTTTTTTTGCTACCTTCTTGCAATCATGAGTCACGACCCATGAGTCCGAGCGACGACTGAAGTTGAGAGAAACTATGAACAGGCATCCCGTCTTCTTTGTTGAAGAAGACCGTTTCGCAGCGACGGATTTGGCAGCACTTTTCGTTTTGAAACCAAGTGAGCATCCCAAATAGACTCGAATGGTGCGTTTTTGTTTGGTTTTGTGACTTTTGATAGCAAGACCGTAACCTTTGTGTCGAGCTACAGCATTCAGGTACATCAATCCGTTCTCCATCTCAATGAACGACTTTCCATAGATCGGGGGTCAAAGCGTACGAACTGGAATTGCACCTAAATGACAATGACAGTAAGTAAAAATTGTTAGTAATAGTTCGGATTTGATAAGATATGATATTAACTCACCAATAGGGGGCCAGTCCTTGTCGCGTTG
>NW_006768768.1:2117433-2323894 GCF_000204055.1 Melampsora larici-populina 98AG31
GTGCAAGCTTTAGAGGGAAAACCTAATCTGAAATCTCTATACCAAGACAACCTCAAAACATACCACCCTTCTACCACAACCTTACCATATCATACAATTCTCACAACTTCAACAAATACCACATCCCTTCGCGAACCTATACACCAACTCACCCTCCAAACATACCACCCGTTCATCAAAACCTCACCACCTCATCATTTTGTCACTTGTCGCATTCTGTGCTACACACCTACTTCCTCACCACCCCAGTCCAAACCTACCATACCTCTTTCGAAGCTACCCTGCCCAGTGATCTCGCTCACCACTCAAATCGCCAATTATCACCAAGTGACATAAGTCTATACCCGCACCAAAACCACAAACCCACCACCTCAAATTTTCGCACCTGCAGACAAACAACATCACATCGATCGCCTCTTTTCACCGTTGCACTCAGAAGTTTTTGTTTTATTTCTCATAATGAGAGCCACCTCAACAATTTTCAACCACAACAATGTCTGGTATCCAACGAATACACAAGCACCATAATCATATAAACGACTATCGTATGCTCAGTGTTGTTTCTTTTATATGTCATCAAAACGAATTTCATTGCACATTCTATGGAATGTCCACGCCCACCAAAGCCATCCTCATCTAGAAACCAACCAGCGGATAGGCCCCCTTCGATACACACGGCTGTCGCAGAAAATGTCAAAGTTGATTCAACATACCTAAGCTAAGTGCGCAACATCCACACACACCTTCATACCACAACTCTACCACACTAGTCTGATATGAAAAACTACACCTTGTGCATCCTACCCATACCCCACCCACTCTCAAACCTTTTACATCTTCATTCAAGATACCCTTCCAACATACCCCAGAATCCAATGCCACCTCGTCCGCCCAAACGAAAGCCACCTCCCTCTGTCATCCACTCTGGACCTACCACTCGTGGGAGCCGACAAAATCAGAAGAAGACTTATCAAGATGACCCAGGTCCGTACGGCAATGTAATGAACCAGGCAATAACAACCAATGGCACAGTTCCGCTGACATTATTTGTGAGGCACAGATCAATCTGATACAGAAGATAAATCCGATACAGATCAATCTGACTCTGAAGAGGAATCAGACCACAGCTCAGGTAGGTATAATCCACATCCTTCTCTACTCGGATGCTGCAGCATCACTGAATATTGTGTTACAAATAATAGGATCCACAGCGCAGCCATCCACACGCCCAGCACCCAAGAAGAGGAGAAGGAGACGTACCAAGGCTAAGAATGATCACACCAAGCTACCAGACACTGACAACCTGGTAATTGCTGATCCTAGCATCGAAGCCGTAGATGAAGATGGCCTGCCACTCCCCAAAGAACCCACGCAAACACCAACACTCCTCAACTACAGGGAGCTCGCCGACGAATGGACTTCAGACGAGCTCGAACACTACCTTCAATGCACAAAATCTTTCGCACACAGCAGAATACCACCTGATATTCTCAATGAAGCTCGAGCTCTTGAGGATGAATTGATCACAAGGTTAAAGGTGTTAAGCATTGCCGGTGGTGTTTCATTCGATACAATGAAATATGGGATGTTGAGTCAATCTTTTATTGTGGTTAAATCCACTTATCCGGACTGACGATATGATTTACTATCCAGTCATCGTGTGATCCGCCTTGAAGAGCAAAAACCATACCACATCTTCCGCAAGTTCAGCTTGGCCGCTACTGTCGACAACATCAGTATGATTTACAGCAGCTTTCAAACCTTCCTTGTGGTTTCATCAACGCTGACAAGGTTTGACCCCGCTTTGACCTCCAGTGCCACAGACCGCGCCACGCCAACCTGGGGAAGATGAAGATCCCTCGGCGGAACCTCACCTCCTTGGCACCTACAATGACAATGTCACTGCGGTGTGGAAACAAATTAAGCATACACCCGACGAAAAGATCTTCACCAAAGACCTCTTCAGCCGCCTAGCACTCATAGTATCCAATGAGGCCATCGATCTCGGTCCTCACAAACACCTTTCTATTGAAGAACAGGAGTTTCTACCCGTTTTCCATCGGCTGGTTAATATCGAGAAGGTGAAAAAGGATCTCGCTCTGAGTCGCCATCCCAATCAAAGTGCGAGGTATCAACAAAAAGGCATTGCACAAATTGAGCACATCCATTCCACCGTACGGCTTATACTGTTTGGGTTGTGTTCGATGCCCTTTTTACTGATGCATAAATGTGACACTGTTATTTTCAGCTTGAAGCCGCCCATAAAAATTACGGAATGCACTACCATCTCATGGCTGCGTCGTGGAACCCCACCACCACAAATTCTTCAGCAGGGTGGACCAAAGCATTCAGCTCAGACCGGGTGTACCTCACTTCCTTCTCTGCTCCAAACCATCTTCTGGAACAATTTGACCGCTTTGCAACCCGACGTGGAGTTTTGGGCCAGAAGGAAAAGAACACAGGACTTAGTGCAAATGATAAGCTTCGTAAAAACTTCACATCAGCCTTGAATGGCCTTGTGTGTAAGTGCAACCATGCCCTGTCATCCAAGGAAGCATCGAATTAATTTGTTCCTCTTCCACTGTTGATTTCCCACTTTTCCATCAAGCCGATCACCTCCAATATGTTAAACCAAAGCTCATCAAGCCTAGAGTACACATTCATCCAAAACAGGGACAGTGTGATGTATTACTCAGGCGAATCAGTTTTCCTAACGACATCCGCCTTCAGGTGGATCAGACCCGTGACTCAAAGGTTACACCTGAAATGCTTTCAGTTGGACCTGCATCTATCATGAACGATAAAGATTTGATGCAGGCATGGTATGATGACATCTTGGCACGAAGATATACTGTCATTCGTGTCGACAAAGATCACAAAGTTGATGCCGGTGCGGCCTTATGAGCCCTATACTTTTTACCCTTTTTGTTGTTTACGTACCAATTATCTCCCAACCTTTTCATGATGAAATACTTTTGAATGTTCTCGACACACAACCTATCGAGAATTCATCAAATTGAGGTTTTGAAGACAAAAATTCCGCGCATTTCAATGGCTATTTTTGCGTGGTGTTTTGTCCGTTCAATTGCGCGGAAGACATACACGGTCTACTAGAAGACCGTCGGTTGAGCTCTTTCAGATTGAAAGCGGGCGCTGACCAGCTTGTTGTGTCATTGACACACATATCTATCACAAAAGGTAGCCTGGGATGCTACCGCCAAGGCATATGTCATCAACCCAAGGAGCCCGATTATTGATGATACACGTCGGGTATCATCGAAATATAGAGGACCCCTAGGGATTTCGAAGAAAAAAACTCACTCACGCCTGTCTCTCTTGTCTCATCACGTACGGTACCAAAGTAGCACAATTGAAGTCGAACCAACGCGGCACGCCACATCAAACGCTTCAATGGACGCTTCCATCGGGTCTGAATTGGGGTTTGACATTTCGATTGAATCATCCATTGGACCATTTCATTTCCAAAGGGTCAGAAAACATTTGTTAACGACTGGTCATGGACCCTTCCATCGGGTCTGACTTGGGCTTTGACGTTTTGACGTTTCGATTGACACATCCATTGAACTAATTCTTTTTCACAGGGTGCAAAAAAAAATTTCAGGGCCATTCAACTCGATTCAGGTCCTTCAGGTGCGATTTCGATTCGTAGAATCTCCACCTGTGGATTATTTTTATTCGCTTGCAACTGGGTGGCAACTAACCTCACCTCTTCCACATCAGTTTTAGAAACACCATCGACGACATCTACTTTTCTCGTTACACTCAATATCGATTTGTTTCTCTTCGCAATTACCCTCACTCCGAATATACTTCTTTTCCACTGGAACGATTCAATCAAGTTCATTCCCCATCTTTATTCCATTTCATTCCCCCACTCATCCTTGCGTGATACTTGGCATTCATCTGCTTGGCCATGGACTGGAGAAAAGAGAGTAATCAGAGATATCTGGGAGTGGTTTCCTAATGAGGGATAAAATACCCCCGAAGTCTTTGTTGCAAATCTATTCTCCACTCTATGGCCACAGATGATGTCGAGATATCATGGATCCATGATATTTTGGTCAAATCCAAGCTGACGTTCCTTCCTATTGTCTGCCTGCGTTCGGTCTAGGTCTGATTCAGTTAGGGAACCGGCACGACAAACCCCTTTGGCCATGAGTCACTCAGATCTCTCAAAGAAGAAAAAGAATCGCTCCAAGAGCAGTCGTCTTCACAGCAAACACCAGAGTAACGCTCGACCTCACATGCGTCCTAATCCTGGCCCATCCAATCATTTGCATCGCAGCAAAGCCCGCACCTCTCGATTCGACACCCTTCGGAAAGAACTAACAGAAAAATTAGGGCTACCTAGCGACTGCCGACTATACTTTTTGAAGAAATATGAAATGAATAACCTACCTGAAACTCCTCGGTTAAAAATCACCCACCGCAACTGTGTAATTCTTGACGCCGACTCTTGGAAGGTTTTGCAAGTGATCCGATTCACACCTTTCTCACAGATGACCGAAGAGCAACTGAAGGAAATGGATTTCACCATCAAAACAATTTACAACCATGCTTTGGCTTGATCTACCGTCAAAATCAATCACGCAATGAAAGGTATTAAAGAACCCGGTGAGATGTATGTCGCCGGCTTCAGGGGTGCCTCAGACAAAGGTCGCAAATTTGGTAAGTACTCTCTGCCTTTTCAACACTTTGACGAATTGGATGGTTCAAATGAATGAATATTTATCTTTTGATATGCAGGTGTGACCGCTCTCAGCGCGAAGACATCAAAGAGCATGGAAGCTATTGCCGAAGACGAAGCAAGGATGGATGACTTGGCACAAATCAACGACACCCTCGCTGAGTGGATGTCCTCATTATGCATGAGAGCGTTTCAATCTAACCAAGACCTAGCGCTTGATTTCTCAATCCCGTCTTTCGCCGATAAAAAGTGGTCGGAATCACCGAATGCCAATGTCATCGCTTCTAGTATTGCCGTAACTCGTGATGGGTTTAACAACAATCCTCATCCCGATTTTGACGCCACCCCATATGCATATGGTTTGTTTTCCAAAATTAATCGTGCCACCGGTGAACTTCATTGGGTTGAGTTATCTGAGTATCTCGGGGACATCGAAGGCTGTTTTTTCATATTGGATCAATATCATGTTGAGTTGTGTCTTGATGAATGTGACGGAGTAGTGGAGAGCTTATGGGCATCGGATGAACTTCATCATACCTCGGCTTCCACCACATACGACGATGGCTGGATTCCAATACGGCCAAAGCATTCGCCAATAACTCGATTTGGCTGCTCACTACAAATCAGCGTGTCTTTGGTTAAACGTATTGAATGCCTGCTGAAGATGAAGCAGGGAATTATACAAGCGATCGGTTATCAAGTGCTATGAGCAGGAAATCGTTAATAAATCGTCCAAGTTCAAAGTCCCTATTCTTGTACCTACAAATCCAAAACACTGGAAAAATTAGCATACTACCCCTCCTGTACTTTCATTTCTTCTAGTCCTTTAACTTCAAACATACTTCAAATGTTTTTTCTCCTCCACCTTCTGTCTTGTCTTTTTGTTTCCTTTATTAGTCGGGTTTAGATTGCCAACAATCCAACATTGTTACTTTTTGTCTTTGGTCCTATCCTCACTGAGATTTAATAGTATTAGGTACATCCTCGTACTGCGTTGATGTCATTTTATTAAAAACGTGAAAATTCGTAGCGGAATTTGTGTCATGAAATAGTTATTTCATATGGTATCAACCCTCATCATACCTGTGTTATTGTTCTTAGGTGTCGAAAGAACGCCTTTTTGAATATAAAAATTCTCAAGACCTGATACTCATTGAAATAGTACATGGTCTTGAGAATTATAGTAAAGATACAATTCCTGTGTTTAAAAAACATGCACACAAGTTTTGCAATTGCCACCAAAAAAGATGCAAGATGGTCTCTAGCAAATGAATACATATCAACCAAAGCATGAACCCATCCGCTATAAGTTTCATGCGTCCTCAGGCACACTCTCACAGGCAGTTGCCGTTAGTAATCCTTGTTTTAATCATGATTTATATAACTCCGACTTTTTCAGACAACATGTCTGCACTCCATAGCAAAGGCTATGAAAAGGTATGCGGAAGCCGGGTCAGCGGCTTCCGTGTTGCAGTTGTATTATCACGGATGGTCTCTTATGATATAAAATGAAATGCCTAAATGTTTGATCTGTGATAATTATGATGAGGTAGTTATCATTAATCAAATGAAATGTCTAATTGGAATCGCAGACTGCTGTTTGCAGTCGCCAGTAAATCTTTTCCGAATGAAAGATGATAAATGTATCAGCTTTGGTTCAATATATTTATTATCCTATCGTCACAGCTTTGTTTCTAAGGTTTGTTTGCATATATTTAGAAATGGTGTCCAGTAAGCTAATCGGCGGCAATACATATCTTTCTGCATACATTGGTTATGATGTTTACTTACTTCGATTCATTCCATGCATTATTGGTTTGCATATCAATACAATCGGTCTCCTATGCGGGAAGTAAGGTTTCGGTGGTGTCATGATCCTATGCGCGAGGTAAGCCATAAGGCGTTGAATATGAACCTTGCTATTTATTCCTTTGGAAATAACTGCATCTCAGTGAAGGATAATTATTGTTCCATTGATTGATCTATTAAAGATTGCTTCAATTGATTGATCAATTATAGTTTGTTTATCTTTACACACTTTGGGTCTTATGCGTAAGTGACTTGCTTCCCACTGGTTCATGGTGATGAATCTCAATCAAAAAGTCTGTTGCAATATTTTGACCAATTTCTTTGAAACTTCCCTCACGTACCCAAATATCATTGATCATTGATCAGTATAAGTATATATATATATACAATAGTTCCATAATTCGAAACATCTGGTGCGATTGTATACCTCTTTATTTGATGCTTCCTTCGCGTATCTGATTCATTTTTATCAGTTTCTATTTGCTCTAGAAATATGTCCGAAGGTGGCTATGATTCAGACCGATGGGCCAATGGGTCACAGAGTTACTGTCGAACTCCATCTCCTGGTCAACCCAATGTCCCTTCATTCAACCATCTCAAGCCGTTGCAGGATGTAGAAGGCATCCTGTCTGATGTTCAACGCCTTGACCTCGACAACAAAATCACGCCTCAAGAATATGACACGTGGTTAGTTAGTGTGTGCAAAGGCATCGACAGACTAACCAATAAGGCCGATTACTTGCTACAACCTCCACCGGTCCTGGCCTCCATTCAAGATGTCATAGACGACCAATGCGCCTATGCAGTCGTCAAGCAATCCGTGGATCCATGTATGCATCAGTGCCTCAACTCTGCTTCTGGCCAAGCCACGATGCCCTACGATGGGTGAAGTGGTGGATTGGGATGGAGTAGTAACAGATCTTTGTAAGTAATGCACACTATCTCTATTTGCATCAAACTCATATCTCTCATCTGCTGACCTACCCTGGAACCAATCTTATTAGCGTATTTGTTTGACAATGTAAGTCAATACCCAATGATTGAGAATCATTGTTTATTGCAACAATCCAGAACCACTACTAACGAATTACTAACTTGACTTGCCATCCTAGGACTAGGAACGTGGCATATCATTATTACAATTTGACTGTATTCCAACACTTTGAAAACTGCTTATTGCGTCCAGAATGTTCAAAATAAATGGGCATATATACCCATTATGAAGTATCACGGCCACATGTACGATGTGCTTTCACAATTGCACAGCTCACTCTTATGTAATGATAAACCAATGGTACCATTTCTCCAACATGGGGAATTTTTGTATGTTTCTTATCCAAACACTAACTATAAGTAGGTATTATTTCAAATATGTTTATCAAAGTTATATTTTCCATCCACTGGACCAAAGACTTACTATAAGTTGGTCTCCTTTAAATGATGTTTCTAAAATTAATTTTTTCATCTGCTGGACCAAAGACTTACTATATGTTGGTATCCTTTAATTGATGTTTATAAAAATTAATTCTTCCAGCCACCAAATTTCCAACAAGTAAAACAAATTCACGCCAATCAAAAGGTTCTATATTACAATCAATGTAGCAATCCAATCAGGTTTTAAGATCAAGTTTTCATAATAAAATTTGTACGATAACATGAGATGGAATTCAAAGGTAATAACTTTCAAACATGTTCATATTTAAATGCATCACATCCTATAACTTTCAAATATGTTCATATTTAAATGAATCACATCCTTTCACTAATAAGTCTTTATTAGCATCATAACTTGAGAAGATATGAAAGGTAATGTCTTTCAAACATTTAAATATTCACATTCAAACATGTTCATATTTAAAAGCATTAAATTCTTTCAACAATAAGACTTTATTAGCATCCTAACTGGAGAAGATATTCAAAGGAAATATCTTTAAAACATGTTCATATTTAAATATTTACTTTCAAACAGGTTCATATATACTTTCAAACACGTTCATATTTAAATGAATCACATCCTTTCAACAATAAGTCTTTATTAGTATCATTACATGAGAAGATATTCAAAGGCAATCACTACTTTCAAACATGTTCATATCTAAATGGTGAACATCCTTTCAACATAAATTCTCACCACTGATGTTTTTCAGTGGTGAACATTATCAGAATTGATGACATGACTATGTGACATGTCAAGGACATGTCACATAGAGACGTATGCTTTTGGAAATGTAACACTTAATCACTGTCGAGACAGATGATTGAACTTGACCTCATCCTCATATTCTATAACACTTATATCAAACTTGCACGCTAAGCATCATGCCACGATTTGAAGGTGTTCACCAACCATTCAAACCCAAAAACCCATACTGGAACAAACCCGCCAAAACCGAGCTACAGAAAAAGTATTTTAAAAAGATGAAGAAGGCGGTGAATGCCCAAAAGAAGGAACGGGGCTCTACCTCTCAAACCCACAATAATCCGTATCGCGAAGGTGGTGACCACGATTATGAGGACATTGGACTTTTGCACGATATGAATAATGAAGAAAGATGTCCCAATGCGTTTCCTGACTTCATTAATGATATTCACGAAGCTCTACTTGAAGTCGAAAGGCAGGAACGCCAACGTCAACTGGAAAAAGCTTTACACGACATGTTTGGTGCTTATCTGGAATGTGGAATGAAGACAAGCGAATGGGGCAATCCTGCCACTTGGGACTTTGATCACAAAGCTCAATGTCGATGTCCACCAAGTCAATGGCGGGAAAGGAATGTTGACCTTGTTGACCTCTTAAGTGAGTTTGATATAATGTAAATTTAATTTAATTTCATTTAACTGATCCATCCTCTCATTGAGGGCAGCCCGTCGAAAGGCTCAGATTCGGTTTTGTCCCTGTTACCAAAGCGATCAAACCCGACTGATTCTCATGGGATACATTGGGGGCTCGCCCAAATATCCACAGACCGCCTTTTCCATCAGGCTTCTTCGATTCTTCCATACCCTTTGGAAGTTCTGTACAGTCCGAATTGACCCATTTGTGCGAGCGCTCGATGGTTTCCTCAATGGGTTCAATCCATTCATTCTTACCAAAAATGACCAGGTCAGTCCGATGTTATTAGTTTAATCAAGCCTCAGGATCCGAAAGGATTCAAACGTTGACTAATGCTGTTCACTTCAGCCTTGGCGATGGCACACACCATTCACTTGGGCAGTCGACGCCTATCGACTCTTGCTGGCGATGACAGAATCCGCGATTGATGAACAACTTCGCCTCACCGCGCTGGACAAAGTTGCTGAAAACTGTCCTCGATGCTTTGGGCCACCAATTCCACTTGAATCGCCAGCCTCAGAACCGGATATAGTAGTATGCATGGATGGTAATTTTCAGCATCGACGTCACATAGCTGCAGGAACTAAAGCAGGGAAAGTAGCTACCAAGATGCCACCTCTGTTTCTACCGGACGAGACAGTGAAACAAATGGAGGCCCGGCTGAACGGCCTTCCTGAGGATGAGTTTGTGAGAAACTTTTCGAACTGTTCATTCATATCAACTTATAGCTTTCTCTTTACAAGCTGACGTATGCTCATTTGTATCCAGCAAGCTTGTGCAGCTCAACATACTGCAGCGAATGATACTCGCGGTAAAGGCCATTGGGGAGGTTGTGACGAGACGGGTCTAATGGCAATGGTGTGCCGTCACGACCACTCTCTCCGCTTTGCTAACATTGTGCAAAGTGGTGAAAAGTAAGTTTTTTGCCTGGCTTCCTTTTTCAATATAGAGTAATAACTGAACATGGGATCGATCAGGCTACACTATAGCTACAGTTTGATTCAATGGATACTGGACTTGACCCGAAACCATGGACTCACTCCTCGCCGAGTTGCCTTTTTGTACGACATTGGATGTACGATGCTTGCTGGAATAGAGAATGTAAGGTTTATTGTGGCCAAACATTCATAATCGTACTAAAAGCACGGTTCGACAGCGTGGAATGTTTGCAGATGAACGGGCCCACGGGCGACTCAAATTTGGCACAAGCGTATTCCACGCGTATGTGCATCGGTGGTCTTGCCAGCTGCGCTGGAATCCCCGGCTTAATCTGGGGTTTGGACTTTCTGATGGTGAAGGAAGCGAGAGGGTGTGGTCTGGCCTGGATTCCCTCATACCTCCACTCAGGTACGCCACCGCACAACACCGGGTGAACGCGATCCACATGCGTTCAGCTCATGTCAATTCACGGCTGCGTCATGAAGCGGGTACGCGAATGTTACTCAATATTTGTATCCATACACATCATCCCACTGACCATCCCCTGCTGTTCGATGTATCACAGTTTATCATCTAATAAGGAAGACAACTGAGGCTAAGAAGCGCCTTGAAGAGGCTTCAGAGACCCTTAGGACGCTGTCGACCCCGGGCGAGGGGTGCCCTGGACGCGATTCTGCCTATTTTGAGGCCAAGTGGATGGCTCAACGAACGCGACAGCTAGATGCAATGACTGAGAGACAGCAAGCAAAAAGAGACAAGATAGCTCTGTTACTCGGTCTGGAGGAAGGCCTTCATGTTACTCTGTAAGTGCAGCCTAGCAGCTTACTAACAGTTCGTGTCATAATAGACATAATCTGACCCATGAATTTGGGTGCTTGAAGCGCTCGACTCGCCTTCATGGAAGATACTGATAGAAGAGCAAGAACCCAAGCTGAACGAAATGAGCTGCTGGCCCTTCCTAGGACTGTGGCTGATATTGAAGATTGGATTGATGCTGTGGCGATTCAGCTTGGGGGTGCTGAGTTTCAAAACATTTTGGGTGCCCAAAGTATGTCTCCATCGGCCTTTATGAGATGAGATCACTGATGCTAACATGTCTGATTTATCTCCAGAGAATCAAAAAACCGCACTTGTAGCGCTGTCTGTTGCGCGGGGGTGCTTGTATGAAGCGAAAGTCGGAGTAATCGAATCAAGGCTACGGCGTCATCGCAGCTCAGGTGACCAACGATTGTACGTATTTATCCAGACCCGACCTGACGCATATGCCATCTCTGCCACCAGGAACGAGAGTACAGCAGCAGCACGCACGCCAGTGTAGAGATAAATTGAGAGATCTACGGACCAAATACAACACTTAAAAGCGACGTGTTCTCAAGTATCACACAGATTACCCAACAAGTGAACGTGTGGAACTGCCAGACTTTGAAACAATCGAAGCAATGGAGACGGATGATCCCTTCTGGGACCGCGGCGAAAACGTGGTACAAGAGGGTGACGAGGCGGAAAAAGGCCGCATTCGCCAAGGTATTCAAGCCTTCTTGGCCCATAGGTCAGCTAAAGAAGAGCTGCGTCGTCTCGCGCGGGAAGCTTGCCAAATGATGAGTTGGGCCATTGAGTATCATGGTCGAATTATGACACTCAAGAACAGTCTTGATCAAGGTAATCGTGTTGTTACTGTGACTTATGTATATGATTGCACGTCAGGTTGATTGTTTTAATTGCGACTTGTATCCAGAGTATACTCCTGCAGAGAAGACTCAGAAGATGGCCCTTTACAGGATTGTGGCTGGTCGGGCTTGTCAGTTGTGGAAGAATTGGCGAAATCTCAAAAATCAGCTAGAAGATACTCGTCGTGAATTGCCTGGCTGCGACCAAGTGGATAGAACGTTAGGACAGGGTTGGAGTAAGGTTTGTGATTGGGTAATTGCAGAAAGGGCTCAGTTGACGCCGGAGGTGATGGGGGAGGAGCCCGATTTTTATGAGGAGCGGGAGGACCGCATTTATGGTGATGAGATATGGCAAGACTAATGCTTCGTGCTTTTTCATGTAATTATTTTTGTTGACTCATATAACCAACCGATTATTTGCTATCAATTGCATATCCATTACGAGATTTGGTACAAGTGTATTGATTTATACAAAAATAAGGGTTTTCTGAGCTAGCTGAAGAGGCTGGCTATTCGAGCCACACCAGAAAGGTCACTCAACCAGACTACATTTGTTAACAACAGCTGTACATAGATGAATGAGGGGAACCTATGTACAATAGCGATGCAACAGGCTAATCAACTTCAACAGCAGTACCGTGGGAAGCATACAACAACAGATATTCAGCAACTAAGATGGGGTAGATACATTTGGTGAACATGTTGAAATGGGATTGATACTTAGTAACCCATGAAGCTGTCTCCGGCTTGGCAAGTTTATACCATTCTTGCCACGGCTTAGGTATAGGAACACACAGGGAGGATACTAAAGAAAGAGACAAGAAATGAAAACCTTTTCGATCATAACAGAGGTATATAGGAGGATTATTGTTCACTGGGCCTTCCAAAGGTAATGCCGAAAAGCTTTCATGGCCGTGACCGTAAACACAGAAAGGCCGCTGATAAGTTGTTGCAATGAGGTACAACATCTGGGCGGAATCGAGCCACAGTGAAGGTGTGTCCAATACTTGTTTCCTGTTAGTTTTGAGGACCGATATGTGTTCTGCTACTCCACCATCTCCTCGCTTACGTGCTTTGAAGTGAGAGTTGTAGAAGTGAGTTTTGGACTGTAACTCTGCAATCAGTTCATCCCGCACCAGAGACCATTTATCTTCAGATCGGCCCAGACTGATTGCAATCGCTCGGTAACCGCAACGGCCATCACCAATTGGGTTGGAGACTGATGACACATATCCATGAAGCCAAACGGGAACACGAGGGTCCTAAGCGAGAATTATATAAGAGATCTGGATGTATGTACGCTAAAATGAGACAGAAACAGCAGGTTGAAGCCTGACGTACACACTTTTTTCCCCGTGTGGGTACGTGCAGACCGGCGAGGACCTGGCACTGAAGACGTGTTGGTGTCAACCTCGTTGTGCCTACTAGATCTTCGAAGGCTTGAGCTTTGCTCCACTTGGCCAGAAGCCGATGCGAAAGCAGCAGCAGCCTTTCGTTTCTTCACCTAACATAGGGAGCACGATATGGAGTGTAAGCTGCATGCGATAAACACTATTTTAAACTAGATATGACACACTTTGTTGGATGCAGGCGGCGTGGGGCCTATCGGGGGGTTTTCTTCTGGTGGATTTTCATCGCGGTGGGTTATGCTTGTTCCTGTCGCAGACGGTAACAACGATTCCAGCTGAAAGCTCCCGTCATTATTGTCAATGTCGCACTCTGTAGGCAAAAATTCGGTTGCAGGTAGATCACTTTCCAGCGTGGTGGTGAGGGAAAGCACTGTGGGTAAGGCCTAGAATGTAAGTTCGATATGATTGACGTAAAATCACTACAATTTAGCCTCGGAGTACAATTGCGAGTGCTGAAGGGCGGGGGAACGATACTTACCATAGGCTGTTTGGTCGATGGAAGTGTAGTGGGAATAAGAGTAGGTGAAGGCTATCATATTAAAATTTTTAGTCACTGAGTTGTACACCTGAGCGCATATTAATGTGAGCTGGCTCACCAAAGAGTCAGTGTCATGGGTATCCTCAGAGTCATAATCAACCAATCGTTCCAGATCTAAAGAAGAATATGGGGCGGCTGGAATCTTTGATGCGTGTGTTTTGGGTTGAAGATGTGATGAATCGAGGCACTGAGGTAATATAAGGTAAGTCAGTTGAGAAGTTGAATAGCGGAGGCTGTGGGGCGGGGCTGACTGGTCCTGGTGAGATTACAACGTGTGTGTTACCAATGATGGGTTGATCTGAGACCTGATCTGCCTTGGAATCTAGACTGGGACTTGGATCGAGCGCAGGTGTCAAATTAAGGGATGTTGTATCGAGATCAGTTGTTGTATCGGGAGCAGTTGTTGTATCGAGAGCTGGTGTACTTGGTTTGAGAGCTGGGGTTTTCTTGATGATTTTATTGTGTTTCTTCTTCATGACCAGGGGAGCTTTGTCTGTGCGCTGAGCAACAGGCTTGATAGCAATTCGAGATGAGAGTGATTGTTCAGCATTGATTGTTGATGTTGTCTTGATCGCTGCCGATGACAAGGCAGAGTCTGTTGTTGATGCACAGGGGGTATTCAGCGGTAGGTTTGGGATGGTGGCGCTGTACTTCTGAAGTACTTCCTCGATTTCAGCAAGTGCTTGAGGCCGATGAACGTCTGAGATCTGAGATAATTTGTGCGAAATCTGGAGGACCGTATGTAAGCATTTGACTGGCCAATAGGAGCAAGTGAATAAACAAACCTGAGTTGATCGTTGTTTGATCTCAGTCATGCTCTCAGATAATGTTGCCTGATGTGTCTGGATGTGGATTGAAAGTGGTGCAATAAGCGTAAGATCATGAGGTTGGGAAGTTATAGATTGACTGACGGTTGCTCCAATTGGACCGTGGTTGTGTCCGGAGTGTTTGATATGAATGACCCAACTGCCAACTGGTGGTAGCGATTGAGTGGAATTCTCCATTACAATTGCCTGGAGATGACTGGGAACACGGGGAGCAATGATCTCGGACACAGTCAAGGAGAAAGGACAGTCGGTTTTGCGGGATGTGGAATGAATGGAAGGTTTCCGTCCTGATCGATGGCAGGTGTAGCGTACACTGGTGTCGTCTGAAGATCGAATTGTGATCTTGTATCCGTTTGCAACGGCGTGAGCTTGGAGCTTGTCATGAATATCGGATTGTGAGGAACCAATGAGGTTGAGTGGTGGCGGTTGAAGGCTGGGAACGGTGCTTGACAAAGTAGTTGGCATGATGCGGTATTGATGGTGGTCCTTGAAATTGATTGTTTGACTTATTCAACAATGGAGGAGTTGTAGTGAGGTGGGAGGAAGGTGTGTTATTGAGCTATTGGTCGGGTTATGTGAAAAGTGTAAAGATAATAAAGGGTGGTGGAGTTATGTTTTGGTTTGTGTATGTAGTAGTGTTATGTATACAGGGTGTTAGGATGTCGTGGTCATTTTTTTCAAGTGGGTGATGTTGAAGGGAGGTATAGTTCTGATTGGGGGGTGCGTGCATATAATTAAGATGGGTAGGTAATTACACAGGGGTAGGTTTGTCAATTGTGAGGTCAGAATATATAAGACCAGGTGGATTATTGTGTTGAGAGGGTGAGTATATGGAAGGGTGGTGTAGTGGTAATGAGGGGTGGTGTGTGTTGTGTAAGCGTGCGAGGCTGATGAGGGCCTCCCTAAGGGAAAAGTGGGACTTAGCCAAATTTGGAGGTCACCAGGATCCTTCTTAAGATGATGCATCATCTTGGCAGGGGGGATCGAACCCCATTGGGTCATACAGACGTCTGTATGGCCCAATTGTATAGGGTACAAACATAACTGTACAGGTGTGAAATATTGTGTTTGAGTGGAGTTCAGGTCAAAGCTGATAGTATCTGGGCCAATCAAAAGGGTAAGGTAAGGGACCATGAAGGATGAGCTTGGTTCACGGTTTTGAAAAAATCTACAATTGGCTGATGAAGATTGATAGGAGACATACCCAGGCAAGTGTGTAGGTTAGGAAACAATTTAGTAGGATGATTGGATAGGGAGCAAACCATGAGAAAATCTCTGTAGCCCTTTTATATTTTTTGAAGACTGTCTGTGTTGCTGTCCATCCGACTTTTCATCAATATTGTGTCATTGAGCCCTATGTTGTGGTCTCTCATTGTGTAAATCCATTGGTGTTTGGAGTCTCCCTGGGATTTACATAAGAAGTTTCATTGTCTGTGGACTGCACAGTGGAATGACATCACTGCTGCTACAACAATCAAACACTTATGTACATGTATTGGTCAACTTGTTTGCAATCAAGATTATCAGGTCTTGGGTGTGATGAGAGACTAGTCTCCGCTTGTTTCACTTTTTGGTGTGCATGGATTCATTTTTTTATTGCGGAGAAGCTCATTTTTGCGTAACAAGTATGCGCCTTGATGCTTGACCACCCACTTTTCGCTTTCTGCTTGGATTGTGTGAATTGATTGGTGTCTGGAGGCTCCTTTGCTTCACATAACAAGTTTCATGGTCCATGGAATGCACAGAGGAATGCAATGCAAAACAACTTCATTATTTATTGTGGCACCAGTGATCAGATTTCTGGTAACAGTAATCATTTTTTTGTCTATTGATGTAAATTGATTGGTGTTTGGAGTCTTCCTTGGCTTTACATAAAAAGTTTCATGGTCTGTGGAATGCACAGAGGAATGAAATCATTGTCACTACAACAATCAAACACTTATGTACATGTATTGATCAACTTGTTTGCAATCAAGATTATCAGGTCTTGGGTGTGGTGAGAGACTAGTCTCCGCTTGTTTCACTTTTTGGTGTGCATGGATTCATTTTTTTATTGTGGAGAAGCTCATTTTTGTGTAACAAGTATGCACTTTGATGCTTGACCACCTGCTTCTTTCTTTCTCGGATTGTGTGAACTGATTGGTGTTTGGAGGCTCCTTTGCTTCACATAACAAGTGTCATGGTCCATGGAATGCAGATGAATGAAATGTAAAATGACTGCATTATTATTGTGGCACCAGTGATCAGATTTCTGGTAACAGTAATCATCTTGTTGTCCATTGATGTAAATTGATTGGTGTTTGGAGTCTTCCTTGGCTTTACATAGAAAGTTTCATAGTCTATGGAATGCACAGAGGAATGAAATCACTTTCACTACAACAACCAAACACTTATGTACATGCATTGTTCAACTTATTTGCAATCAAGATTATCAGGTCTTGGGTGTGATGAGAGACTAGTCTCCGCTTGTTTCACTTTTTGGTGTGCATGGATTCATTTTTTTATTGTGCAGAATCTCACACTTGCCTAACAAGTGTGCGCTTTGATGCTTGACCACCTGCTTTTTGCTTTCTGCTTGGCCTGTGTGAATTGATTGGTGTTTTGAGGCTCCTTTGCTTCACGTAACAAGTGTCATGCTCCATGGAATGTACAGAGGAATGAAATGTTAAATGACTGCATTATTATTGTGGCATCAGTGATCAGATTTCTGGTAACAGTAATCATTTTTTTGTCCATTGATTGGGAGGCAGGAGACATATTTTCTGTTTTGCTGAATTTTCAAGGGCCAATTCACTATATCCCCACCCTATGCACAAATGGTCATGCTTGTCTTGGCTACATATAACCGCTCTATCAAGATCCATGTAGTCCACATGAGGGGTAGAAGGCAAGCAAGAAGGAGAGCAAAAAGGTTCCAGTATTGCCTCCTCAATCTGACATATTTTTGGCAAAGGAATGTTGAGATAATCTTATATCTTACCTTCAATCATTGTGAATGTGATTCCTTTTGAAATTCTGTTGATCAATTTTGCACATGTTTGTTTGATAGATACAAAGATTACAAAGGTGTAAATGTATGTGATGAATGTGAGAGAAATGAAACAGTATCTACATGGTTGAACAAGGTTTGGCTACAGGAAAGGGTGGTAGGAATTGCCCACTTGGTTTTGTTGAGACTCATCAAAAACATAAAGCAATGGCATTTGCATAATTGGGTGTATGATGTGGTTTGATTCAGCTTTAATGACTGCCATTCACATTTTCATCAAAAACAAAAAGCATATAAGTAAAGAAGTTGATCCAACATGGTATCACACGTCATTTCATATTTACTCAACAGCTCATGGATTGTGAAATGGTAACATCATCTAGTGGGTGTCAAAAAACATTGTATGCATTTGAATGGTGGGGATATGGTAAATTGACCCTTGAAAATTCAGCAAAAAAGAAAATATGTCCCCTGCCTCTCAATTAATAGACAACAAGATGGATTGTGATCCAAAAGTTCAAAAGCAGAGTGGGAATTACCAGGCCACAACCAATCAACCATTAGATCTTGAATGAAATGGTTGTATTGCCCTTCAGTTGTGGTCAAGTTGATAGTTTGTCTTCTTTCCTAGCATACCCAATCTCCTTGGCTTGATTTAAATATGGGGGTTTGTTTCCTTTGTTTACGGTTCAATAAAAGGTGTTCTGATGTACCACCAGCATTCAAATGAAAGCTTGTGTCATGCTTTATTTGTGGTCAAATCAAAGGCCTGTTTAGTTTATGCACCAGCGTACCATGACCAAGTCTCTTTCTATCCAAGATTCACCTTCACTTACTTCTGATGATATAAGAAATGCATATAAAAAAGCATCACTCTTACCTCATCCAGATCAAAAATCAAATCTCACAGAGTCAAACAAATTTCAAGCAACAGTTGAGCAAAACCCACCCTCAAAATTTCTTTTCTAATCAAGGTTTTATCTTTAATCTGTGTTGTTTTTGTGGTTTTGCATAGTTTGAAATTCAGAGTGCCTGATTCTTGTTATTTTGCATCAGATTCAAAATGGCAAAAAGAACACAATATTTTGAGGAATGAGTATTTAAAAACCAATTTATTTCAAAACAAAACTCAAAAAGAACAAACCAATCCAAATCCTTCATTTTTCAATTGAATCTTTCATACTTCTAGTACAAATCCACCAACTCAATCAAAAGAAGAGACCCTTTGACATGATCCAAACCAAACGTTTTCATCAATCTGTAAGTAACTTTCCCTAACCTCCTCAATCTTCACCAAAAGATCTGATGTCTTGATTTGATTCAGTTGAAGCTATATTAAAACCAGAAGTCAAAAAATTCACACCATTATGGAAATATTTAGGAGCAGCTTTGGGTGCTACATTAGGATTTATAGTAGGATCTATACCAGGTTCAGTTATTGGATTGTTTGCAGGAGGTCAATTAGGTTTGATTTGAGATGCTAAAGGGAAATCAGGTTTGGCTGTCTTTTTATAACTTGATTTGATTCAAAAAGCTACAATCCTTGAAGGTTTAGCTATCAAAGTCTTGGTCATGCTTTATCTTAAAGTCTCTTGTTTCCATGACTTGTCTACATTCTCAAAATGCAATGTAGGCACCCAAAAATTACACCTATGTCCTTTTTGGGAATGTAGGCGCTATCTTTGAGCGCCTAAATTGAATTTCCTATGTAGGCGCTCAAACATAGTGCCTACATTTCAAATCAGACATGGAGGCTCTTGACGAATCAATTGGATGCAAAGTTATGAAAGGTATGCAACAAATAGACAATTTTGGGGAGAACAATTGTGGAGCGATATGTGATGACATGTTTAAAGTCATCAGGGGGGAAACATGACTGATAAATTTGCAAGAAGTGCAATTGTGAACAGTCAAGTGTATCACAATGTACTCATATCCCTCAAGCAACAGCCAATTTGGTGAAGCTGTGTCAGATAAGAGGAAGCAGCTCCAGATTTTGTCTCCAGGGTTCTAAAATTCCATGGTTCCCTTGGTACATGATCAAGACCCAACTGGAGAGCCATTGGATTTGGAGTGAAAAGAAGGAGATCTAATTTATATTGGTATGCAGGAAGAGCAAGCAATGGAGCGAGGTATGTGAGGAAGTTGAAAAGAACTTTTAAATCAGGGGAGGCCACTTTGTTGATGAAAAGTGTTTCTTGCTGAAGATATGTTCAACACAAGCCTATCATCATATTTGCAAGTTCAACACTTTTACAAGACCCCAGAGCAAGATGCACAATCTCAGGTGTATCTTTCCGCTTTGTTTATGGAGCCCTTGAGCAATTGATCTGCTTCAGATGTAAACCCATATTCAGTTACCGTATACAGTCAACTCCCTCTAATTACATACAGCTTGGCAGGTGGTTTTTCTTGCACTTATAGACCTCATTTTGGCTGGAAAACCCCTTTTTGGCAGCAAAAAATCCTATGCACATGTAGAATTATTCACTTACAGGAATATCAGCTTAGAGGGAGTTGGTTTGCTTTGTTTTTATATCCCTTCTTGAACTAGCTAGCATGATCTGATGTTCAAATCTCTTGTGTGTTATACTGCAGCTCAGTTACATTCATGATACTTTTCTCCAGTTCATTGAGCCTGAGATCTGTCTCTCATGATAAGAGAGGGTGCTTCAGAATTTTTTGCTTGTAACATAATGCAAAATAAACAAAATTGACAATTGTCAACAGGGCCTAATGTAGACAAAAAGATGAAGCAAGAAATCATAGAGCAAATCTCATTTAATAGGTATCTCCTCTGATAGGGATGCAGTGAATAAACCAAATTCATTCATCTTATTTCCAGTTAACGCATGCAATCACATCAGAACATGTGCCGCTTCTTTCCACCAATCCCCAAGACTGATAGATGAGACCAAGAGCATCTCAAACAGGCGATTCGATCAAAATTGGTGAAAAGGTCAAAAAAGAAAGATGACCTTGACTGACGACGAGGCTACTTGGATTTGTTTACCTGTAACATTTCGTGCATGCTATTGAGGGTGATAAAAACGGCTCAGAGACTAGATAATTGATACAAGATTGGGTGGATAGTGAAAGAGTAAGATGACTTACTCGGGCCAGGTATCGTCCCGCGTTGATAATCGCATCGGTATCCGACCGGGGGACCTCCTGATGGCCTGGGCACAGTGCAAGCTGTGAAGAGGAAAGAATAAAACCACAAATCAATGACCAAGTTTTGAACTTATCGGGCGCATCTGGATGACAAAACGAAAGGATTGCGCGGAAAACTAACTGTAATCACTGGTGTCCCAGGCGTATTCTGGACATGGTACGGTCCTCTCATATGTACCGGCATGACAAGCCAACATAGGACGTTCTAAGGCAAAATAAAGTATCAGTTTGAGAAAGAATTAGGTGTACCAAACATTGAAATGTCGATGATGAAAGCGGAAAGTCGATGCCTACTTTCGGTGCATTGGTCACATTCATAAGCCCTAGAATCATCACCCATGCAGTCTTTTTTGGAAGGCAAAGAAAGAGTTAGAAACACATTTTGTTTGCAAGAAAACCGTTTGATCATTCGACTCACGATTTTTTCCTCGTGGTCCCAATCTATATTGGAGGGTACATTTAACTTCACCCATATATTCGCCGACACCTCCCGAACACAAGCCAAAATCTAATCGTGTGACACAGATGCCAATGAAGATGATGAAAAGTTTATGACAAGATAGGAAGGATAACATGGCAATATATGACAATAAAGGCAAGAGTGAATGGGCAGATGAGGCGATACTTGGATACGAATTGTAAAATGGAGAAGAGTTTTGCAGTTAAACGAGAAATAAGCTGAAATAAGCTGCTTCAAATGGATTGGATGGATTGATCTTGGTTGAGAAAAGAAATGATTTTGAATGTACACGGAGAAAGTCAAACAACTTACCTCAAGAGTCAAGAGTCAACATGATGACTTTTTATAGCTTTTGATACAGTCGATCTCAGAAATGTTGGAAAAAGCCAACATTTCGAGGTGAGGTCGGGGTCCGTGCGCGGAGCGGTGACACAGAGATGATGTGACATGAGGTGACTTTTTCCTTCGAAAAAGTCATGGCACATGTCGCTTTGATTTTCACTAACCTCCACTCGACAGCTTCCATCGAAAGGTCATCATGGGCACCCCATTTTTCTCGATTCCCCCCAATCGGTCCCCTCCATCGAATCCTACCCCCGTTCCTCAGCTCCAGATCACCATCCCTAACCGTCAAAACATGGGTTTTCAGCACTATTCCGAAGACATCAAGTCGTTAGCCATCCAAATGGTCATGGATGGTCATAGTCATTCGCATATCAACCGAACGCTTCGAACCAAGATTTCCTACAACTCCTTTGCCCGATGGAAGGCCTTGTATATCCGAACAAACCGAGTCGTAGCAGATCCAGCTACTTACAAACAAAGAGGCCAACCTCATGTCCTATCCGATGATCATCTGATGGTCTTGAAAGACATCATTACACATTCACCTGCCTTGTACCTCGATGAGATTCAACAACGTCTCAATCAAATCACCGGCCTAGATGTTTCCAGAGCAACTGTTTCACGTGAGCTCAAGCGCCGACTCGGATTATTTCTGCTTGTAACTTGTGGTGTTCATCAAAAACAGTCGCTGGAAGAACGTGTCAGGTTTGTAAAACGTATTGCAAATATTCCGGCGGAATACCTAGTTTTCATTGGTAAGTCTTCCAATATCTTTCATTATATTTGATTTTCTGGACACGTACACTTACATGATCACTGATGTAACTGATTATCTTTATGTTACACTCGATCAGACGAATCGGGTGTTGTCGGTCGAGATGCCACGAGAAAGAAGAGCTGGGCTCCTACTGGGACTCGTACAGTCCGGGAAACCCGCTACCAAGAAAACGACCATTGGACCATTCTTCCGGCCGTTTGCGAGGCCGGAATGATCGCGGGGACAGTGGTTAAAGGACCAGTGGAGCGTGTGCATGTGGAGCTGTTCTTAGCTCGGAAACTGGTCAGATTGGTTCTTCTCTGAAGCCCTGGTGAATGAAAAATTGATGATGCTCTCCCTCTCGAGAGCAGCAGCTCCCAGTGATGAATTCTTACCCCGGCCCTAATTTGGTTCTGATCTTGGACAACGCCAAAATTCATCATGGAGGAAAAATCGAGGCCTTATGCAAAGAGAAAGGAATCTTATTAATATATCTGCCTGCGTACTCACCTGACCTTAACCCTATCAAAAAAGCATTCAACTGCATGAAGAAGCGTCTGCAACGAGAGCAACGCTGGCGGTTCGAGAACGACAAGTGCAGTTATATCCTAGGGGTGGCCGGCAGAGTGATCACCAGGAGGCTTATGCAGCCGCTCATTGTTTCGAGCGGCTATGTGACCCAGTTTTATTGGTACCGTTATAATCTACAGTTTCCTGAATAGAAAGGCCCAGGTAAGCCTTGTTTGATTTTTGACTTGTTTTCACCCAAAGGTCGACTGGGAGTTTTGATTTTGGTTGTCCTTTTTTTCACCGTTTGTGAATATTAGAATATTTCGATTATATGAGTGCCAAAATAAAAAAAAGTTGGTTAAATTGGATTGATTTTTTGAATCACATAACCTATGTTAGATAGAAATTAAACAACCAAATATATACAAATTTGTTTTTGTTTTCAAATAAAATATAATCGCTTTCCTCAGTGAAAGCGAAAAGATAGTTTTGTTTGTGAACTATCTTTTTCATCATTATTCAAAAAATTTAATGGTTAAGAATTATCCTATTTGTTGGTTATCTTAATTGTGTATTTCATTTTCCAAACAAAAAAAAAGTATTTTCCTATTCCCAAAATCTTAGTTCCCAAAGTGAACTAATGTGTTCGCTTTTGGATGAACTTTCAAATTATCCTAAAGTGAACAACAAAAAAAATTAATCATTGTGTTTCCATAATCTTTTGTCTTCGAAGGTTTGACCCAAGTTTGTTTTGCGAAAAGAAAAAAAAGGTGTATGTTTTCTTGTTTGAAGCAATAAAAGACTTATTGCTTCGGTTTCGCGTTTTGAAGCTTGGATCTCGGATAACCAATGTAACATACTCCGAATTGCCTTTTGAAAATATCATCTTGATATTTTCAAAAGGTATCAAGTCGATATTTTATTATGTGAGATATTTGGAAGTTTTTGGTCGCTTTATCTTGTGGGACAAGATGATTCGATCATGTGGTAGCACACTTCAAACTTTGCAATTTCATTTCAAATACACTTCTTTGAAGATAATATCATCAATCGACAAATACCTACGTGTTTTGGGTAATATAAAGAGGGAGACAACTCCTATGGAAATAACAACGGAAATAAACCCCTTTTGTAGGTGTATCATTCGCAGGAAAATAATGAAGATAAATAAAAATCCGGAGGGTTTATCGCAAGAAAAAAAAAGTAACCTCTCCAGGGCACAGACCACCTTGTTTGAGTTATCTAAGATAAAGAGAAAATCCCATAACCAACCGTCGAATTTTTCGAGTTTGAAGACATGTCACATTTTTGTAGAAACAAGATCAATTGATAACAATCAGCCGGGTCGAGACGTTAGATGATCATGCTAGAATCAAACGGTTCTTTGGGGTTGTTCACTTCTGCACTGAGGATGTATTGATAAAAGCGACGGGCGCAGTTCATTAACCTCATAGCGCTTCCTCGGTTGATGCCCATGTCGATTAGGTCTTTTAGACCGGTCTCTTCGGGATAAAGGAAAGCGTCGAAACGGTCGATATCGTGATCTAATAAAATGGCAGCGACCTCGTCGTGCTTCTCAACTCGAACCCCGGCGAAGGCCATGTACTCCTCCATCGTGGCGTAGGTACGGATTCGGTCTAAATCGTATGGATCTACAGCTATGTCATAACCTTGAGCTTCTGAAATGGTGCCAGGGACAATTTTTGCAGGTTGCTCCGTTATGCCATTTCCAGGGCTCAGGGGGGTCTGCATAGCGACGGGCTTCTTTAAATCGGTCCATTCAAACCCTTCGGCTTCTGGGGGCACTTCCAGCGTGACTTTCGAAGGGTTTTTAACCTGGCCAAAGGTATCAAACGGTTAGTTTTCAATCATTAAAAAGAATGAATCAATATAAATGAGTCAATCAATAGCAACTTACCATATGCTCCGCCCAAATTCTCAACAATTGGAAATTCATCGGCATTACTTTTGTGATGTCGTTGTGCTTGTACACTCGCCATCCCTCGGAGTTGTTATTATTTGCAGTGCTATATTTTAACATTAAGGCGGCCAAAGCGGTATCCACTGGGTCAACTGGGGTGGTATGAGCGAGATCGGAATTCGAAGTCTCCACATTGTCATTGATATTTCTAGCCTGTAATTGATGTTGACCGATAGAAAGCATCTGTAGAAGACAAATCCCATCACATTAACAAATCATGTGATATTTAATGCTGAACAGAGATCAAAACGTACCTTTTCAGCCTCCAACTTCTTTTTGTTGGGATCTTCCATTAATGTGTCAATACCACTAGTCCGCTTTGGTTGACTCGCAACAGCCTTAAAGAAGGCCTTGACATCCTCATTGGATGTCAACTCCATCTCCGCTCCTTTATTGTAAATATCGTGACTATGAATGTACGCTATATAGTGAACAGAGTTGGTAGAGTCCGCCGCTTTGAAAATGAAACTGTTTCCTTCCGAACTTTTACCCATTTGATCCGAAAAAGCAAAAAGATCTTGCTTCAAGTCCGAGAAGGAGTAATTGTTGATATTGATAGCAAATTTGCGCGCTTTGAAGGTGTGACTGAAAATCTTCGGTGCTCGATTCTTAGCTACCGCCGGGCCTCGAGCAGGATCCACACCTTGGCGTGAATGAACTACATACTTGAACCACATTTCGTGCATAAGCTCTTCAGGTTCATCTAAAGAATGAATAAAACAAAACATTCAACAATCAAAATCCAAAGATCAAAATTTGAAAGAAACCAAGATGAGTTACCTAAAGTCATGTTAGCAGCTTCCTGCTCGCCAGCAGCCGGATTCTCATGATGAGCGTCATTCCACAAATCAGATGGTGATGGTGGTAAAGAACTCTCCCGACTAGGTATGTGATGGTCCCCAGTTGGAGGAATGACACCGTTAGTCGAAGTTTGAGAAACTTGGGATTGATTCAATCGAACGCTTTGACTGGAGTGTTGTGCATCCAAACTCGAATATCCGAAGGGAAACATAGGATCACGTCTGCCAGGTTGAATGGTTGTAGTTGGAGATTCTAAAACCACAAAAGAGTCTTTGGCAGGAGTTAATTCCCTGGTTTGATGATTGAAATCGGACGGTGTTTGGACCACTCGATGGGCATCGAAGCTGGACAATTGAGAGGAATTGGGGGCAAGAATCTGATTCATCTGTTGTGAATCCAAAGAGTCGTGTCGACCAAGGCTTTGAATCGAGGGCGTTTGGTTGACAAGGACATTCCTTGGTCTAGCTCCTATTAGAGCAGCGAGCTGTACAGAGAGTCTATCGAGAATTTGATATATCCTGCCACATCTTGCCATCAGCTGTAAGTTTTCTTGTTTCCTTTCGCGTGATGCAAAGTTATGTGATCAATTCCTAACTTCACTAAGTCCCTCTCGGACGAGCGAGTAGTCGAGATTAGAATCAATTCATATCTGTTGATCACGCTGGAGTCGCGACTGGGGCTCGGTCGCGAGCAACAGCGTGGGACTACACCACAGGGGTGTTTTGCCCGCCTGCAGGCGGTCCATCCAGGCCACCTGGAGACGGTCTGCCCTTCTGCAAAGGTAGGCGGTCTCCAGGTGGCCCTCACGCGCGACGTCTGGCAGGCACCTGCTGGGCTCGCCGGTAGGCTGGCTTGCTTGCGCCCGCTGGTGGGCTGTGATCTGCCTTCCGTCCATCAAAAAAGCAGTTGTAAACAGTATGTACATTAAGGACAGAGCCATGCCGTAGTCCTCAAGCAGATACTTCAGAATTTCCATGAAGGATTTGTTACTTCGTATAATTATATACAAAAACAAGCGACTCCGAGTTCAAACCTGAGCCAGGATCATCACGAAAGACACCAATCATATCGTGATATTGGTTTCACAAGTGATTAGCGACTCTTGATGTCCTCCAGACTCGAACTTGACAATGATATCACGTAAAAACTACACTTGGCAACCTTCTTTCCAGGTCATTGATCGTTTTTTTTGCAAAGGTTTGACAAAATTAGCAGGCAGACAGGCCGCCACCGCGTATTTGGTCTGACGATGGCCCAGAGGCCGACTACGGCCTCGATTTCTCTTGTCCATCTTCAGGCGGTCAGTGGGCCGCCGATCGATGGCCTGCCAGCCGGTCTACAGGTGGCCCTCAGGAATGACCATTCTCAGACTAAGAAAGGCCATTTCTAGACTCAAAGCCCCTCCGTGGTGTACGATGCAGGAGTTTAACATAGGATCCCGGTATCCCCACCACCCCGGAAAGCTCCTATGGAACCATCCCCCTGGCATTAAATCACCAGCACTTGGGAAAACGTCCGTCGTTGGTGCGTAAGTTGAAAATTGTGAGATTTTGCCGCTTCGAGCGAAGTCGCACAGATCAGTGAATTTGAGATTCCGAAAGTGCAATGTCCTAAAAACATTAGGAGATACGTTGGTTGACATCTCGGTGAACCTCGGGAATGGTCTCATTCGACCGCCATTGGTTATGCGTTTGGTACACCCGCGTCTGTGTGGACGGGGCACATCTGTTTCTGGCGTCCTCGCAATTACAACACAAGATTGCAAAAGGTGCGCGGTTGCTGAGCGTTTGGCAATCACCTGAGAGGAGATGAGACGAGAGGCGCGCGGAAGCGCGGCTGAAGTTCGCCACAAACGTTGTAGACAATGTTAACACAGAGGCGTATTTCCTTGCAACTTGAAGACCGGCTGCTGCTTTGTCTTGTTTGCCTTGTTTGCCTGGAGCTCAGGGGCTTTGTTGACTTACGATTATTCCTGTCCTCACAAGTTGTGTCACCGCGAGGAAGAAATCTGACTTAGCGGTTTTCACTCTTCGACTTGCCGTTCTCTCGTAAGGTCAATCTTGGAGCTTGTGGTTTCTTTGCTTTGATTTTAACGCGCTATCTGGCATCAATTGTTTTTGGACACAGTGTGGACCTAATGGCACCAATCAAACCTCGTAGTACACCAAAGGCAAAGCCCAATCCCGACTTCATCCAAATCAATAAGGAGCGGGATCCCCACCGTTTGACTGCTGTTGTCACCGGGCTTGAAGCATTCCCTCGCGCCATCAATATCCATGACTGGCTCCCCTTCCCCCTTGTCCACGTCGCTCCAGCTCCAGCTGGTTTTGATTTCAATCCGAATTCGAATCGATTTGTTCGCAATACATCACGTTCACCACCGTGGTTTCCTGATCCTGTCGTCCGGCTTACGCTCCCCCGCGAAGACAACATCGAAAACGACGTGATCTTTGCAATGAAAGCCTCTTCTAACTGGGTTGCTCAGGGCAAGAGGCTCAACGGCCGGCGCAAGCCACCTACCAATCCTAACGACGGAGACCCTGATCCGCCACCTATTCGACACAGTGGTCCCGTTCGTAGACACGAGTGGACAAAGACTTTCCTCTGCAACTCTTATGGTGATCCATCTCAACGCGAAAAGCTTCCCGCCACCGACGCTACCCGCCAATCTGCTGGTTCTTTTAAAGTTCGATGTCCCGCTAAATTCAGTATACGGAAAACCCTGGAAGGTGAATTGGAGTTTGAGTGGTATTGGATTCATAAGAATCACAACCCATATTCCATCGAGGATATGCGCTTGATGCGTACCCCTGCTGTTGTTCGTGAATGGATTCGCAAGCGGGTCATTGAGGGTCTGAACTGGCGCTCTATAGAAAGATTACTTTCCTGCCCTGATCTGTTTCCCGTAAGTCTTTAGCTCGCACTATACGCGTAAATGCAACACTCACATTTGTCATTTACCAGGACCCCAATTGTGCTAGCGGCATCATCCCCGAAGCTTTCAATGTCGACTATCAGAAGGTAGCAAATATCGCTCGCCAACAGGCAAACAAGATTCGCCACCTAGACCACGACGTCATCACATCCATATCACTTTGGATGGATAAACTCTCTACAAAAGGTTGGCACACATTTAAGCGGATCGATCGTGCAAAAAAACAAGTCCAAATTGCCTTCTTCTCGCCCTGGCAAAGAGAGCAATTGTTGCAATTCGGCAACGACGTTATCTGTTTTGATTCTACCCACTGCGTCTGTTCTCCAATCCCGGAGTGGCCTCTGAAAAAAATGACGCTGTTGACCTTAGTCATTCGCCATCCGATCACTGGCAGTGGGATACCGGTGGTTTGGTTCTTAACTACCAACGAGAAAGCGTAAGCATATTCCTCAATCCCCCACTCCTCCTACTCACTTACCATTGGTTGCTTGCAGCGAGACAGTTTCCGCGTTGCTCTTGTGGTTGAAAGACGACTTCGACGTTCATCCGAAAGCCTTCATGACGGACTGTGCGTTGTCTTATCAAAAGGCTGTTCGGCAAACCTACGTCAGCAGTCCGAACCCACCTCGCCACTACTTCTGCTTGTTTCATGTTTCAAAAGCAATCCAAGCAAAAGCTCATGATTTGGTGTGTCCTTCTTACACGCATTCATCACTCTTCATCTCTATTAATACATCCAGCCACATATACAGCGCGGCCTTTGTGATCCCGATGCCATGCATTCCGCCGCGATGGCCGTCATCTACTCGCCGAGATGGCAAGACGCTTGGAAGGAGTTTGAGCAGACCTACCGGATCAAGTGCAAGCCGTTTCTGCACTACTTTCATTACCAGTGGTACGAAAATGCCCCGCATTGTATGAAATCGGAACGTACAGTGCCGATGCAGGGGATTCATACTAATAACTTCAATGAGAGCCATCATTGTAGCCTCAAATACCATTTCCTCGGCCGCACCTCCTTACGCAGACCCGACGATTTGATCCACATTCTAGTAGACAACGTCGGGCCTGACTTCCACCAAACTGTACTCAAAACTACTTTAGGATTCCGAACCCAACACTCGACCAAATTCCAGAACGTCGCCAAAGGACTGGCAGCCAGCTACACCGACGCCAAGCTCAAAGATCTCTGCGTCCAGATCATCAATGAGTCCAACAACAAGGTTAGTAATAGATCCATTTTGCCGAAATACAACACCGCGCTTACTTACCAACGCTCCACTATTGTAGTGGGTAGTGAGCAGTTTTACTCAGCCCGACATTAAAAAGTACATGATCAACACTAAGTTGCCTCAAGGCGGACGCATGGGGTTGATCAACAACTGTTCATGCCCGTTCTACAAGTCTAATAAGTCAGCCTGCAAGCATATGTATGTACTTGCTAGACGTACTTGATTCAACATTTGCAAAACGGAGGTTCAAGATATTGACAATGGGATCACTGCATTCGAGCCACGTATGGTAGTTGAACCCGTCAACATCATAGTCGGCGTTGCCCAGTCTTTGTCTGCTCCCGGCTCTCGTGGTACCCCTCCTTACCACCCGTATAGATCTTTCTCCGGAATTGCACGTACTCCATCAACCACGGGATTTCCCGGCGAAGCTGCGCGATATCCTCAAACCGCACCGGCACCCTACACGCCCAACTTCAATCAACGATCAAGTCCGCATCTGTCTTCGCCTCACAACCCGGGATCCAACGCTGTCCCATCACCTCCAACAGACACTACCAGCGACTCATACATGATGTGGCTGCTTAACAGCCGGCTCCAGTCGACCCCAGCCCAACGTGGCGTCGCTCATCACCCAACTGACCCGTTCCCACCTCCTTTTCCGCAGCGGGCAGCTGCTAGTGGACCGATCACACACCACCCACAAACCTATGGCGGTTTCCCTCAAGCACAACAAGGATCATCATCCGCCGCGCATTCTTCAAACACTGGCAGATCAATTCATCGCCCAAACCCAGTTTATTACAACTCATCGTTCTCAACAGAGCTCTCAACACAAACAATCCACGCTCCTCCTCCTACACAAGCAACTTTCCACATTAACCCTTCTGAATTGTCCTCACAATTACGTCAATTTGCGCCGTCCCCTGCTCCACCGCCTCCGTACGAACCTCGCCAAACACAACCTTCAGTTAGTTCTACACCCGCCCCAGTTCGCATGTCCCAAATTGACGGCCTATTTGACGAGTTTTACGCCAATCGTAACAATCCAATTGCAGCCGCACAAACCGCCACAATGACGGCACACAACGCGCCGATTCCCGGGACGTACGATGGATCCCCCATGCAAATGCCTATGTAAGTATCAGCAGGTCCATCATCTTAAATAACTGCTAACGTGCATATCAACACAGGCACGCGGACCACGCCACGACCCGTCGCCAAAGCTCCAACTCACAGCTTGCAGGCGGCGTGGCCGGCCCAAGCTCCCACCAACTGGAGCAATCGCTAAGCCACCAATCAAATGACTCCGGTTTTTTCCAAAGCAGTGAACTCCACACGGCTTGCGACGCTGCTGAACGCCGTTTTCAACGCCGGGATCACGCCATAGACTCGATCTTTCGCGATTTCCGCACTCTCGCCAGCCAAGCTAACAACCAACACCGGGTTGACATACACAACCGCCGTGACGAGGTTGTAGTCGAAGAGTTCGCATCGGAAGTACGGGACTTAGTGCGCCGCTTCACGGCGCTACACACCGTTGAAAAGAACAAGAAACAACGTCGCAATTAGCTCACCGTTCTTCAATCGTCACTCATTCAGTTTTTTTCTCAATTTTCATCGTCACTCATTCCGTCTCTTTTTTAATGCATCTAGGCAAGGTGCTTCTCACTCTTTTCTCTCATCTAGACCGTTTTCACAGTTTCATCCGTTTGTCTTCTCGGCTCCAGAATCAAGGTTTGATTGTGCTCGCTTCATTATGTATTCTTACTACAACAACTCCTTTCGTTTTCCTCCGTTAATTAGTGCTCTGTCCTTCCTTTAATGTACTTTTCTCCGTGGCTCTTGTGCATTGCAATTTCTGGTTCGTGCACAATTCATTGAGTCGCAAAGGCGAGGATCGTACCTCGTCTGATCGCCCGCGGATGAGACCAATGTGTCTCATTTCCGCGGGGTCGGGTATACGGACAACGAACCGTTTGTCCGGGCTTCAAATCGTCTGTCCGATTTGACACCGCGGCGGTATTCCTTTTGGAAGCAATGACGCAAGTCAAAGCGCCATGTGCTGGTGATTTAATGGCACGCGAACCATCCGATGTAATTCCAGCAATTTCTCACTGATCAATACCTCAAAAATCAACTTTTTGAGGTCTTTTGTAATGATATGAAATATGTAAAAGAAATTATGTAATAGCGAAGAAAGTTACAAGAATTCAAATATGTAAGAACAAATACAGCCATTCCGATATTAGTTGTCGCACCCTTTTGAAAAGAAAAAGTTTGTGAGCTTGAAACCTAAGTTTTAACCGGTTAAAACCTGAAATTGCCTTGAATTACAGCTGAGTTTGAAGTTTTATCAAGTAAAAACTTAGGTTTCAACTTTTTCTTTTTCAAAACAGAGCGACAAGCAATATCGGAATGGCTGTAGTTGTGTAGTATTGGAATATGGTTGTGATGGAGATAATTATCTACATAGATGTTAGAAGAGAATAATGTGTATATAAGAACTTAGTAGAAGATTTGTAGTGTTTTCCTTATCGAATTATTAACGTAGTTTTATCACTCAAACTAAAATCCAACGTGCCAAATAGTTAAGTTAATCTTAACATGACCTTGGACCTGAGCCCTTACAGTATAATTTGATCATTACCTCGTCTTTTTCGATTTTTTCTTTATTTTTTTCTGTGTATTCTGTTTATTTTTTCTGTTATTATAAGTATTATTGCTTGCTATGTGTTCAAAGATCTAGTAGTAAGATTTAGTTTATCGATTTTTTTTAGTTTCTTTATTTGTTATGTTATGTCCATAGATAAGTTTCAACTAAAATTTAAAACGTTTATTCTCAAAATTTTTCAAATCTCATTATTATTTACGTTAAATTGTGGTACCCCTGTTTTTATATGGGGGAATTATTACGTCATATTCGTATTATCGCGTCTTTTATCACTTCTTTATTTTCCTTTTCTCCTCAAACCTTTCTCGTCATTGGCTTTATCATCAGTTAGATTACATTTGACTATCGAACGGTTATCAATTTTTTTCCTTAACCTTTTACAAATCAATTATCAATTCACCTCAAGATTTTTATTGATCGTCTTAATTATGTCTTTACCGCGTCGTAATACTGCATCAAATGCTGAAGGCGTTTCGCATGAAGGACTGTATGTTCTCTCCAATGAGGAGCATCTGTTTGTTACTTGCTATTTAGAACCTCGCTTAACTTCTTTTAATACTTCGGTCAATAATGTGATTCATGAACAATTTGAGACTCAAAACGGTGAAACTGCGGCTAAAATTGATGGATTAATCAACGAACGTATCGATGCTCGTAATTCTGAGGCTTCGGGGAAAATCGATGGTTTAATCTCTGCTCATATTGACTCCGCCAAAGAAGACATCTTGAATCAAATTCGTTCTGAGTTCAATTCTAAATTTAACGCTGCGGTCTCTATTTCCACCTTTGAATCTGAACTACGCTCTAAAGTTGATGCAGGGTTAAATCAAGTAAAAAATGATTTAATGATTACCTTGAATCATCGATTATCTACTTTACCTACTTCTGTCAATCTTACTCCTTCAGTCACTCCGATTGCTCCTGTGGAGCCTCCTTCCATTCCAGGTTTAACTTTTGAGGGTGATTCTCGAAAAGTTATAGGTTTCATTACCACGGTTCGGGATTACCTGGTATCAACGGCTTCTTGTTTTTCCAATGAAGATTGGAAGATAATCTGGGTGGCTCGGCATTTTCCATTAGCTTCCAGTTCTCATGACTGGTGGTTAAGTTTGCTTCGTTTAAATGACCGGAAGAATGGAGCGCGTGATGATTTTTCTGCTGTTTCTCCTCCTTTTGAAATTGAACAATAAGGGTACACAAACATTACAACCCATTTGAAAAACCCATTTGAGAAAAAATAGAAAAACCCATTTAAAAAATTATTTTTTTGAACAGAAAAATAAATTGGGTCCCTCTGGAATTTTCTGTTCAAAAAAATATTTTTTTGAATGGGTTTTTATATTTTTTCTTAAATGGGTTTTTCAAATGGGTTGTAATGTTTGTGTACCCTTAATTACAGTCTCTTTCCGCCTTTTTTAAATCAATTTTCGACAAGTTTGGGGACAAATTTGCAGAAGATACTTTATTCATTGAACTTCAAGGATTACGTCAAGGGAAGACCCCAGTAGGCCAATACATTTCGAAATTCAATGCTATAGCTTTTCAACTTCAAATTTCGGAAATTGTTTTGAAAGATATGTTTAGTAGAGGGTTACGAAGTGATTTACGAGAGCATGCTTTGCATTTACTGGACTGGAAGAAGGGTGCGACTTTGGAGGCTCGTCAAGAACTTGCAACATTGGCTTCTGAGCAATTACACGACATTGGTGTTCATCGTGCGACTTATGGTTCCTCTCAACCTGTTCAAAAAGTCATATCTTCTCCAGTAGTTGTTAATGTTCCTCGCGATCCTAATGCGATGGATATTGATATCAACGCTGTGGCTTCAGGTACTAAGAAAACTTTTCCGCCTTTACCTGCGGGTATTTCCTGGTCTTTTTTTAGAAATTTTTGTCATTCGAATGTAATGTGTCATAGGTGTCTTAAACCTTATGATCACACTCATAAGAAGGACGGTAAAAGCATTGCTTGTCCAAATTCACCACCTGCTTCGACTTGTGACATCGAACTTTTCATTGCTTGACTTCAATCTCAATCCTCGTCTGTGGCTGCAGTAACAGCACAAAATCCTTCAAATCCCTATATTCATGTCAATCATCATCAAGCCCCTTTTGCACCTATGAATTTTGTAGATGTCAATTCTGCTTTTCATCAAGTCCCGGTCCATCCTTTGTTTTACGGTCCTCCACCACACATGTTTTCACATACGAATCATCCTCAGTTTTCGAATTCTCAGTTTGGAAGACGAAATTTTCATCCCTCAGCTCAGTCTCACCCTGTTCGACAAGTGGCTTCGTCACCAACCGCTCCTCTGCCTGCACCGGATCCAGTTCAACAAGTTTCTGCATTATTTTCTGAATATCAGAACATAAATGACGGTATTGTGGATGAGCCTAAAGCCACCGAGAATTCTTCCGTTTCTGCTGTCACTTTTACCAATTCGGCGAAAATGGATACTTGTTTAATCCTTTCCGTCGTTCTTCAAACCAATGGTCAATCTTTTCAAGCCAAAGTGTTGGTGGACTCCGGGGCGTCTGGAAGTTTTTTGGATAAAAACTTTGTTCAATCTCACAATTTCCCTTTGCAACTTCGACCCTTTCCTTTAAATTGCATTACCTTTGATGGTTTGTCTGGTAAAGATGGATTGGTCACTCATTTCTGGAAGGGAGGTTTGTCCATTTCTGATGATTCTAGTCATCTTTTTAATTCAACTATCTCTTTGGATGTAACGGTTTTGGGGGGATATGATGTGATTTTGGGGATGGATTGGTTGAGACTTCATCATGGTTGGGTTGGAGGCGTTGGTCCGTCTTTACGTTTGGAGTCGCCGGCTTTGTCCAAGAATCTATCTTTAATTGGTGAATCATCTACTTCAACATTTTTTCCGATTTCATCTTCTTTTTCAAATCCCAACATCTTTTCAGCATCTTTGGATTCGGATCCTTCAATTCCTAAAGAGTTTCTCCGGTATGCTGATGTGTTTAAACCGCAGGGGGATTCGTCTTTACCACCTCATCGAGATTCATTTGATATGAGTATTCGACTCAAGGAGGGGGCGGTACCTACTTATTGTGGATCTTATTTGTTGTCTAGGATGGAGGAAGGGGAGTTAAGGGATTGGATTGATGGTCAATTAGCTAAAGGCAATATTCGTCCTTCTTCCTCTTCTGCTGCATCACCAATTTTTTTTGTTAAGGTTCCTGGGAAGAAGAATAGGCCGTGTGTAGATTACAGATCACTAAATTCAATGACAATCCGTGATAGTTTTCCTATCCCTTTGTTGGGAGATTTGTTGACTAGAGTTTCTGGATGTAGATATTTCACTAAATTAGATTTAAAATCAGCTTTCAATTTTATTAGAATTAAGGAGGGTGATGAATGGAAAACTGCTTTCAGAACTCCATGGGGACTTTTTGAATGCCTTGTGATGCCTTTTGGTTTAGCAAATGGGCCAGCCTGCTTTCAGAGATTTATTCAGTCGGTTTTGTCAGCGTATTTAGGTATTTGTTGTTTCGTCTATATTGACGATATTTTAATTTTTTCTAAAACTCGTGAAGAACATGAAGCTCACATTTCAGCAGTTTTGAGCAGGTTGCAGCAGCATAAGCTCAATGTTTCGTTAGACAAATGTCAATTTTACCAGTCAGAAGTAACATTTTTGGGTTTTGTGATTTCCCAAGAAGGTTTACGTATGGATCCAAAGAAATTAAGTACTATTGCTGATTGGCCGTATCCTGTGAACGCTAAGCAATTATACCGTTTCTTAGGTTTTACCAATTTCTATCAACGTTTTATTCACAAGTTTTCCTCTATTTCCGCTCCGCTTACGGCTTTGACCCAGAAGAATGTCGATGTGGTTAATGGATTGACAGCTTCTGAGTGTTATCTTGCTTTCAAAACTCTTTTAAAATCTTTTACTACAGCTCCTTTACTTTCCCATTTTGATTTTGATAAGCCTAGGGCTTTGCAGGTTGATTGTTCGGGTTTCGCAATGGCTGTGATTCTTTCACAACCTGACAAAGATGGCAATCTGTTACCGGTTTCATTTTATTCTTGCAAGCTTACTCCGGCCAAACGAAATTGGCAAGTTCATGATCAAGAACTTGGGATCATCGTGGAAGCGTTTGAGGAGTGGAGGGCTTGGTTAACGGGAACTCCTACGGCGGTAACTGTGTTTTCAGATCATGCAAATCTTCGTTATTTTATGTCATCTCAAAAGTTAACCCCACGACAGGCTCGTTGGGCATCATACCTCAGTTCTTTTCACTTTCAAATCTTGCATACCCCAGGGAAGATAAATCCTGCGGATCCTTTGTCGCGTCGTCCTGACTATGAGGATGTGAATTCTGATTCTAACAGAATGACACTTTTGAAACCGTATATGGTTAAGAATGGTGTTTCGGTGTGTTCTATTGATACTTCTTTTATTATTCCTTCTCAAGCTACTCGAGACCTACTCATTAATTCATATAAAGATTATGAGGGTCTTGAGATTGCTACTCCTCCTCCACTTTTTACTTTCCGTGGAGGGTTGTGGTGGTTTCGTGATCGTTTATTTGTTCCTTTACCTCTTCGTCAGCGCATACTTTCTTCTTTTCATGACTCCGTAACAATGGGGCATCCTGGAGTGGCTCATATGGTTAGCACTATCACTCGTACGTTTGGTTGGAAGACTTTGCAAAAAGATGTGATTGATTTCGTTAAAAGTTGCGATTCATGTCAGCGTGCGAAACGTAGCACTCAGGCAGCACAAGGGCAATTAATCCCGTCAAAGATTCCTGATAGGCCTTGGAGCACTATCGGAGTAGATTTCATTGTAAAATTGCCTGTTTCCTCTGGTTGCGATTTGATTTCAGTCATCACTGATCATTTTTCTAAAGGGGCACATTTTATTCCGTGTAAGGAATCAATGTCCGCTCCGCAACTAGCTTCTCTTTTCGTCTCTCAATTTTTTCGTTATCATGGATATCCTGATAAAATCGTCTCGGATAGAGGGTCTACTTTTGTATCAGCTTTTTGGACAGCGGTACAACGGCAATTACGAATTCAACCTGCTCCCTCGACTGCCTTTCATCCTCAGACAAATGGGCAGACGGAAAGGACTAATCAAACTTTAGAAACATATCTCAGACATTTTATTAGCTACAGACAGGATGATTGGGTAGATTTACTCCCAATGGCGGAATTTTGCTTTAATAATTCAGTTTCATCTTCAACAAAATTATCTCCTTTTTTTGCGTGGCAGGGTTTCCATCCTCGCGCGAATAGTTTTACAGAATTTTCTCGAGTACCTCATGCTGACAAGTTTATTGAAGATTTGGAAGCCGTTCAATTAAATCTTCTCGTGTCATTAAAACATGCAAAGATGGCTCAAGCTGAGATGTATAATAAACATCGACGACCAGCACCATCTTACTCTCCTGGGGACCTTGTGTGGTTATCAAGACAAAATATCACGTCTGCTAGACCTTCATCTAAACTTGATTTTAAAAAGATTGGTCCTTTTCCGGTAATAGAGATGGTGGGGTCAAATGCGGTCAGACTAAACTTGGGGAGTGCATATTCTATACTTCATCCTGTGTTCAATATTTCTCTCATATCTCCTTATTTTCCTCCGGATTTAGGTGGAAGACAGCAATCAAAAATTCATCAATCAGTTTCAAATTCTGTGGCACCTTCAAGAGATTGGAGACATGTTTCTGGGATTTTAGATTATAGAAAGAAGAATAAAGCGCCTCCAGAATATTTAATATGTTGGTTAGGAAGACCGGTTTCGGACGACACTTGGGTTTCTTTACCAGACATTTCATCAGATTTAGATTTATTCCTTTTAAACTTTCATGTTAAATATCCTCAATTTCCAGTTCCTTCATCTTTGTTAGATTCCAGATTTTCAATGGGATATCAAGAAGCTTTGGGAGAATTATAGGTGGACGGTGATTATTATTGTAATGATATGAAATATGTAAAAGAAATTATGTAATAGCGAAGAAAGTTACAAGAATTCAAATATGTAAAAACAAATAGTTGTGTAGTATTGGAATATGGTTGTGATGGAGATAATTATCTACATAGATGTTAGAAGAGAATAATGTGTATATAAGAACTTAGTAGAAGATTTGTAGTGTTTTCCTTATCGAATTATTAACGTAGTTTTATCACTCAAACTAAAATCCAACGTGCCAAATTAAATAAATGTAAATTCGTAAAAACCCCCCCTTCAAGCAAAAACTCAGCATTTATGCCTCCCCTTAGGGCTAGACACATAAGTGCTGAGTTTCTGCTTGAAAGCCGGAGCCTACAAACATACATCCACCATTACACCCCTACTGTTTCAGCCACCGATGGTCGTAAGGACGACTTCCTGGTTTGCTGTTGAGGGGTGTGGGGTCTCATTTGCTGAGCATACAACCTCCCCTTTTATACTTGATGATTCCGCCTTGCTCTTCAACCTCTTGATGTTGGCTCCTTTGGTCTTTGGTTGCATTTAGCTAAGTACTTCCTTATTCGAATTGTATTCATACCATCTTCCTACCAGTCTTTTGATTGACACTTGCTTATTTTGATTCGTATTTGTACTCCAGTTACCACTCTTGGCCTCTGTTCCATTTTTTTTGGTTTCGCTCCTATATATCTCACTAATCCCTCAACAACTCGCATTCACTCTGCTCAATATTACAATCATCATTATCCATTGCCGGCCATCCCTCTCAATCTAATATGCTTATCAATGAACGTACCAATCTATCTCGATTTCCCGCTTAGTAAAACTCTCTACTCGACTCCCACTAATCACTTTTACGCAATACATATTCAGCTTCTTTCGTTCTACCTTCAACCGTTCATTTGAGACCCTCCAAACTTTACCATTTCCAGACCTTCTTCTTGGCTCCCTCTGTCGCGCACCTCTGTCAACTTTACAATGCCGATGACATCCAACTGCCTACTTTACAACACTATCATCAAACACCCCACATATACCTACCCAAGTAGCTATCAGTTAATCTTATTCCGATATGTATTACCAATAAACCTACAATTCAACATTGCTTTCCCACACAGTAAAGCTTTCTACACACATACTCTTGGCCTGCTTCAATCCATATTCACCATTTCCTTTTTTGATCATCCAAACTTAATGTCGTCAGTATCTCTTTTAACATATTTTCAGAAAGATAATCCTTTTCAAACCCCATTTGAGTTTCCATTTTTATGCACGTTCATTCACCATGCTGATGATATATCCCATCAACATAATTTACTACACTACAGGACTACCACTGAACAGCTCATGTATCAATCTGCAAAAAACCTCTTACCTTGCTTACACATGCTGTTAACCTTCATTGCTCCTTTTCTTGCATCATTCATTTGTAGCAACATATTCTCTTTCCTCTCATTTAGCGCAATCCCAACCAATCTACGTTCGACCGAGACATTCCCGTCCAATGGATCCAATTTGATTGCTCTCTTTACTGTACTCAGTTGGTTTCTGGATCTCACTGTATCTGAGTCACATCAGAAGATCCAAAGGCACCAACACTGAACCAATCAGATTACCGATCAATTCGTACCCATCATTTTAATTTATTATCACCATTCTCAGTCTTTAGATACCTTTATCAAATATCAAATACACATTCAAATCTCAGACAATCAAGGTCCAAATCTTTAGAGTTGAAATTATGATTCAAAAACTCGACATCAATTGTTAAACTCAGATCAGAAAGCAATCCAAGAGATCAGAAAGCGATCCAAGAGTAAGAATTTGATCTGAAAGATTAACTGAAGTTAAATCAGCTGTTTCATATTTCAATTCCGTGGGATGATCAAGATCAAGAGTTTCCAAGTATCCAAAAACACTAATTTCATGTTTTGCTTCCCTATTTCATTTGAATGATGAAGTAAAATTAACAACAATTGGTCAATAACCTGAATTTCAGATGAATGATCGACTTGCCTCCAGTTCGTTCCATTTATGATAAGCGAATTCTTATCACGTTTCTTACGTCTTGAATTGAGATTATATAAACTTAAATTAATCCAAAGTGTAAATGATTCATGCTTTTCTGTTTGGTCATTAAAAACTTCATTGAATGAAATGTGATTGGGAATCTTAGATTTACAATGTAATACTTCAATTCCGCTGTCAAAGTTTACCCAAAGGGTTTTCTTAACGGTCAAGAGAATTTTACACTACAGCTTTTACACTACATATGAAGTGTAAAAAGGTTGTAGTGTAAAATTCTACCTGGAACCGTACAGATACAATTTTACACTGCATTTCGGCGAAAATTCAAAGTGCAAAAAATCAAGTGTATTTTATGTAGTGTAGAATTCTATTGCACCACCGATGAAATGCATTTTTGCACCTCATCTTTTACACCTCATCCTGAAGTGCAATTCCTATATGTGCAAAATTACATTCGACACACCTCATATCGAATTTTACACCTCATCACTTTGCACTCCATTATTAGTGTAAAAGCCTGAGGTGTCAAAGTCTGAATTGTAACAGTTCAAATGCAATTTTGCACCTGAACTTTTACGACTTTTACACCTAACGTTCGGATCTCCAATATGCAGTGCACTCGAATTCCAACGACTTTTACACACCACCTAACGGTTGGATCCCCAATATTCAGTTCCCACCCTCACCCATTGGGAGGATGAATGAACAAGTGGACGTACATACCCACTCATTTTTCATTGTTCTTTAAATTGAATGAGATGAACAACGAGTGCACCTGCCAAACCCCAGTGTCTCAAGGACCTCAATCCCTTTGAGACGTAATTCTGGAAAGAAAGGTGCCTATATAATTGAAGCTTTGCCAAGTTAGGCTAAGGTAACATAATTGAGTCTAAGATGGGATGAGTTCATGTGGTTCAATTTGTAGGGATTTTTTTTACTTACAGAGACTTGTCAAGTGTTTCAAATTGTTTCTCTTTTCGTATTGTTTCCCTTTTCTTGTTCCCCCTCATAATTTTTTTCATTATTTGCAAACATCCCTACTTGAACTGGCCTATCTATCAATTCACAAATCAATCAAATACCCTCTTTAAATGTCTTCTGAGAAAGCCTCCCCTCAGACGACCCAGACTCAACTTGATCCGGCCATATTGCAAGATCTACCTCACGATCAACCACCTGTAGCTCCTATAGTGAAGAAACGTCGTAAACGTACAAAGACCGGCAAGAGATTCAAAGTTCCAGTTCCCTCCAGCGGCAAACATCAGACATTCATCGATATTGGATGCGAGACTGATGCTCAAGGCTATCCCATATATCCAAACAACGAAACAGTTTTTGTTAAGAAGCCTAATGAAGACATTACGAATTTTGGGCATATAGCCTATCCACACACTCAGAAGACATCAGGCGCGAATGACGACAGACCTTGGAAGACAACTTGGTACACATGTCTAGGACTTTTGGACTGCGATAACAAAGCATGCAAGTACGCGGCACCTCCACCCACAGGTGACAGGAAAGCAGCTGAACACATCTTGAAGTAAGACATATCCTTACAACATATCCTTACTGGATGGCATTTTCCATAAAATCTGACGGAGAATTGTTCATCATTCACTGCTGTAGGCACCCTAGGTGTCCCGCTGCTGAATGCCAGGGTCAACACCGCTGGACAACTTGCACCACAACCAGCTGTCGTGTTGATCTTGAAAAAGAGACGGGATGGGCTATTCTTCGACATTCAGGCACACACTGCCATGTCTGGCCTGTGTCAAAGAAGGCGGACCCATTAGCCATGGAGAAATTGACAGCGGAAGTTGTCAAGAATCCAAAGGCTGGACCAATGGTACTACAGGTGAAATCCTCTCTTCATGATTGTTCATACAATCAAATCAGCTGAATAATCTTCTATTTATCCATTTATGTGTCTGAGCTAGGTTGGACAGGCTGGTGAAGGCCGGAAGATAACACCCTCAGTTGATAATCTCCATCCAGCATTTTCACATCGTAGTCGCCTAGGGTATCTGCGACGTACAATCCTGTACAACACGGGTATCATGACTGAGCAGGAGAGCAAGGGTGGAGGAGACAGTTTTCCCTTAGATATCCAGCACTGGGGCACGTAAGTCCCACTTAAATTCTTCACCACGCATCAACAGCTTGGCTTGACATTGGTAATGGAAACAGTAAAGGTCTTTGGTTGATTTCAATGGCCCTAACTGGATCTAATGTACATGTTACATTTCAAATCGAATGGATGGCTCAGCAGTTAGTGCGCCGTGATCCTGAAACAGAGAAGGTTTACTCTGGAGGCCTACTTTCCGACGTTACCTACCGTTTCTTCAAGAATGGCTATCTCCTGACGACGTCAATGTACAGTGACCTTCTGCACCGATGGATACCCGTTCAGCTTACATGGATGGCTAGGCTTGATGTAACTCACTACAAAGGGCATTTCACACTGCTCATGAAACAGATGTGTGATGCGGACATAACAGCTTTTGAATGTGATCAGCTAGTTTGACAAGTTGTGGACTTCTCTTCTGCGCAGAAGCAGGGATTTGTTGGTGCCTATATGGATGTGTTCAACAAACGAGACCGTGACAAAGCCATGTCAAAACTAAAGGGGTGCTGCGAGCACTACCGCCAATCTATCACTCGCATCACGCGTAATCGTGGGGTCGTGCCGGCAGGTGACAATGTAGGTGTCACTCCACCGTATCTCATTTGGATTTTTACTCATTTTTCTTTGTTTCAGGGTACATTTGAAGATATGGCACTCAATCTCCTTGAGCCTGATAAACCAAATGGGCTCAATCTTGCTCAAAGATTTGAAAGCCTGGCAAAGGCTTACCCAGCGGCTAAACCTTGGATCGCCTGGTGGAATACGGCTGATATCGAGGCAATGCTCTTCTGCGCCCGGCGGAGACTTCCACTTGATGATCCTCCAAGATATGATGAGTGTGGAAATGAAATAGATGAACTACCTGAAACAACAAATGGCCAAGAGTCTATGCATAGACAGTACTACATACTTACGTATGTTTTTTGTCTATTTTTTACAGTCATCATGTGTTGTGATCCATAGCTGATGGTTTTTGAACCGTAGTGATGGAAAATGTACCCTGCTTCAGGGCCTGATTCAACTTTTACTCTTTGCAAAATCACTGGAAAAAGACTATGATCAGCTATTACGAGGTATTCCGGTGAAGTATGGGAACAATTGGGAAAGTGTTGTTGAAACCATGGGTTGGTCCAAGCAACGAGCTTCTAGGCGCCCGGAAGCAAATGATGGCCGACCACCAGACACTAACAAAGTGTTGTTTGGAACAAAGAAGCTTGGTCGACCACGCGGCGCGCCTAATGTGCATCGTGATCCTCATTCATCTTACCAGTCTTATTGGGCCTGTAACAATGAAACCGGCAAAAAGAACTGCTGCTGGGCAACAGCTTCTTTGGAATCTTTCTTTCCTCTTTTTTCACCTCTTTGGATAATAGGCTCTACAGGAAAAAAAACAGACATCGTGACTAAACTAACCCGACACTATTCCGCAAGGGTCTCGTCAGAAATTCACGGGGGAAAGGGGATGAGGTCAATATTATCTCGGGGACTAACATCTCTTCAAAAGGCTGCTCAACAGCTTTCACCTTCATTTGTAACCGACCGATTCGCCTCAGCCGATCTATTCATCGATTATTTTCTTGTGCCAGCCAGGGGAAAACCCGCCTCACCTATTGCCAAATTGTTTCCTCATCAAGTCATCAAGGAGTTCCGTTGTACTCAGTACCCAAGTCATATTCAAAATGAAATTGTGACCCAATACGGAATATCTATCACAAATGATATGTTCCATGATGCAAATCTCAAGTATTCAGGTATTGAAGAACTTATTCAAATGTGGGTCACGGATGGGCTGTTCAGTACAAATCCACGATGCTGCACAGCTTTTCAGAAGAGTTTTAATGAAAACCCAAAACAATTATCTCCCCTGATGTCTGATGAAGATATTGAAGTTCAAGTTCTCAAAGAAAACCCCGCTAAAGATGTACCTACTTTATACGAACGTGCACACCTTGACTTCAGCAGTTCACCTATGCATGTGTACTTTCATCTTGCAGGTGTCATGGGCCTTGCGGAATCTGATAAGCATAAATTTATGGGCGATATGAAATGGCCTGAATGTTTGGAATTTAATGGCAACAACTACAAAATTGTCTCAAGAGGGTTTTGGGGAGAAGGGCATTTTTGGTGCAAGGTAGTTCGAACATTAGATGGTGCCACTGGAGTGTATTATTATAATGATCTGCTCGACGATGGTCGCGCACAGCTGCTAGGTCGAGACATGGGTCTTATATCGGGTGCACAACCAAACACCAGCTGGGTAATCTATTCGCGCCAGCCCACACGTGAAGAACAAACAATCATTGACAATGGTATAGCTAGAATTGCGAAGAAAAACCCCACAGGCGACACACCATTTGGCTCGGCAGATGACTTTGTGGAAGTTGAAGATCAGATAGCTGAAATCATGGTTGAAGAGCCTGGTCATGAGGTAATCGAGGATAGGAAGTGAACCTTGCAATGCTGGCATTTGACATTACAAGCACAGGCACGTTCATGTTTTTGTTGTCTCATAGCTGGTAGATGTTCGCTCATATATAATCATATTTCCAGCCGGAAAAAAGAATGAAGGTGAAGGTTGATAGGAACCAGGACGTGAGTGAGATGCAAGAGAGCGCAGAGGGTGTTCCTGTAAGGTAGTTGGATTGCTAAGTGAGGAGAAGAGTCTCTACTCGACACGATACAAGAGATATAGAGAAGTACAGTATAGACATATTCTCAGTAAGCCTTATAAGGTTAAGGTCATAACATCACTCCCCCTTTAATGTCTCGACCCCCTCTTGCAGGCCAGCATCTTTCCCCAGGCTGGCATTAAAAAACCTCTTGGGAAAAAGCCTTGCCCTCACTGCTTTCTCCGTGCCCTTCTATACCGATTTTCAGCTTGAGGATACTTTTTATTAAATTCTTTCACCATATCTTGCGCATTTTGAAGATTGCTTGATGGTTCCCATGAATCATGCTCTTCTCCATAACCCTTCCAATTGATTAAGTATTCTATTTGATTACCTTTTCTTCTTTTATCAAGTATTTCGTGTACTTCAAATTCTTCATCATTATTTATTATTATTGGCGGCATTGGTGATTTTCCTTGACCTTCTACTTCACTTTTGTTGAATTTTCGTAGTAAACTGACATGGAAAACTGGATGGGTTTTGCTCATAGCCTTGGGTAACTTAAGTCTGTAGGCGTTAGTTGATACACGTGACGAGATTACAAAAGGCCCTAGCCAGCGGTGGGAGAACTTAGCAGTAGGTCTGGATGTCGACAAGTGCTTGCTATTTAGCCAAACTTTGTCACCGCTTTCCCACGTTGGTGTCTCTCGTACTTTCGCATCATGTTGCTTCTTCACTTCCTCCTGCGTTAAGTTCATCGTATCTTTTAGTTCGCGTTGAACTGTCTTGATTTGATCCATGCGATGCTCTACTAAAGGTAGACACTGTTCGCTGGCCCCGACGTCTGTGAAATTAACATTAAAACCGTAGTTAGCTTTAAATGGTGATATGCCTATAGCAACATGTTCATTGTTATTATACGAAAACTCCGCGAATGGCAGTAAATCAAACCAGTCATCTTGTTTGTACGATGTAAAATGCCGTATGAAGAGTTCCACTGCCTTATTCGTGATCTCAGATTGCCCATCTGTCTGTGGGTGATAAGCCGTTGAAGACTGCGTCTTGATACCTAATCGTCTGTGGAAGTCTTTTGTGATTCTCGAAATGAATATATTTCCTCTGTCGGATGTGATCGTCCTTGGTGTTCCGTGTAGTCGCCACACTTCTTTGATCATTAGCTTTGAAAGCTCGTCTGATGTCATGCTCTTTTTACAGGCAATAAAATGGGCCATTTTCGTTAATCTATCGACTACAGTGAGGATGCAGTCATACCCTCCAGATTCAGGCAAGTCAGTTATCATATCGTAACAAATGTCGAGCCACGGGCCCTCTGGAATCGGTAAAGGCTGCAACAATCCATATGGCTTTTCAGTCCTGGCTTTTACCCTTTGGCATGATTGGCAGCCGTCCACGTATTTGTTGACAAACGCCTTCATCGACGGCCAGTGGTACGCCCGCTTGATGAGTGTTAAGGTCCTCATTCGTCCTGGGTGGCCCGCCAGCTTGCTGTCGTGCCTGGATCGTAAAATCTGAACTTTCAAATTAGTGTCTTGTGGAACAACTATTTTATTCCTGAAATACAATAATCCATCCACTGTACAATAATCTTTAATATGTTTGGATTTTGGCATGTCATTGCAAATCTGAATTAGTTCTTGAAGGTGTTCATCGTCTTGAGTCTTCTTCTTGATTGATTCAATAATGTCTGAGTCTTTTAATATCAGGCCATTCAGCTCATTGTCGTTTTCATTTTCCATCACATCTTCGCTGCTTTCCTCAAATTGGTTTTCATTCTCAAACCACATATCTGCAATTTCCAAATCATCTAAGAACACATCTGAAGGTAAATTCTCGGGTTGCAATAATTGCCCAAACGTTAATTTGGTGCCTTCTGGTGGTACGAAGTCCGGTCGTCGAGACAATGCGTCTGGTTTAGTTGATTGCCTTCCAGGTCTGAATCTTATCTCGAAGTCAAATGTGCCTAACGTCTCAGCCCACCTGGCTTGCCTTCTCGTCAGCTCTTTTGTTGTCATTAGTGATTGAAGATTTTTATGATCGGTGTATACCACAACATTGAGTCTGTTTGGGTTGCCCTCAAGATATTGGCGCCATTCTTTGAATGCTGCTACTACCGCGAGGAGTTCTTTGTCGAAGATCTCGTAGTTCCGCTCGGCCTGTATTAATGACCTTGATAAGTAAGCAACCGGGTGTAATTCACCATCATCTTCTGATACTTGAGAAAGGACCGCTCCTAATGCGTAGTCGGAGCAATCGCATTCCAACACAAACGGCTTGTAAGGATTTGCTATTTTCAGTATCGGGGCAGTAGTGAAAGCGGTCTTCAGGGTTTCAAATGCCTCATTTCTTCCTTCTGTCCATTGGAAGTCGACACCCAGTCTTGACAACTCGTGCAGCGGCTGTGCAATCTTTGAAAACTGATTGATGAAACGTCGATAAAAGTTTGCAAATCCTAAAAAGGTTTGGACCTCTGAGAGATTTTTTGGAATTGGCTAGTCTTTAACGGCCTTGACTTTACTAGCATCCATTTTAATTTGATTCTTTGAAATAATTAAACCCAAATAAGATATTTCCTGTTTTGAAAATTTGCACTTTTCGGGTTTCAACCAAACATTTTGTGCCTTCAATATATCAAGAACTTCTTTTACTACTGCTTCGTGATCAACTCCCGGGCCTGTATAAATGAGTATGTCATCCTGGTATGCCGCTACGTTTCTTCCTATATGACCTTTCAGTATGTCTTGTATAAAAAATTGGAAGAAACCAGGAGCTCCTGTCGGACCAAAGGGCATTGTGAGTGGCTCAAATTTTCCGGCCTTGCAAATAAAAGCCAACTTTGCTTCGTCTCCTTCTCTAACTCGAAGGTTGTTGTACCCGTTACGCATATCGAGACTTGTGTATCTGTCGGCATCCAGTAGGCTATCCACCAATTCCATGGTTAATGGAAGAGGGTATTTATTTTTCACCGTTACTGCATTCAATTTTCGGTAATCAAAGCATGGTCGTAGATTACCATCTTTCTTCCCCGTAAACAATACCGGAGCTGCCCAAGGCGAAGTTGTTCGTCGGATCGTGCCATTTGCTAGTCCTTTAGTCAGCATTTCATCCAACACTTCGCTTTCCTTTGGCGACAGAGGTATCACTCGTCCAGCCTGAGGCGTTGCGCCTGGAATCAAATCAACTCGAAAGTCGTACGGTCTGTGAGGTGGTAGGATGTCTGAATTTGATTTTTCGAACATGTACAAATACTCGTGATAGCATTCGGGGACAAGTTCAGAAGCTTTCTTTTGAGGGATGTCCTTAGATTGTTCCGCTGCCAATTTTGCAGATAGGTTCCACGACGTCTTTGCTGCGTCTATCATTGCCGAGGGAGGAGATGTCGATTGCCGTAGTCGTGTAGCGATAGGATTTGACCATGAAGGTATTGCCCGAGCACTTCTTGAGTACATCTGTAATGGAAGATGTCGACGCTTGTTGGCTTGTTCTTTCATAGTTTTACAAGGAGGAAGTATACACGTACTCTGCGGGGGTTTTAACAAGTCATTGCAAGACTTAACCCCCTTGTCACTGTGCCTTGCGTGCCTCTCAGGCTCCAATCCTAGTTGGGTCTTCGAGGGGTTTTTCGGCGTGGACGAAGCTGTAGATGTGACAGCTGCAGGTTTGGTTCTTTCTTCTTTCTATGTTCCGGGTTCTGTTAGGCGTTCTAGGAGGTGTTCTGGCTTGCCAGCTGCTTCTTCAATTTTGTCTAAAAGTTTAAAATCGCACTCACATTGCGGGGGTGTGAATGAGTTTTTAGGCTCCACCCCCTCGTCGAAATTCCTAGCTTGCCCCTTTGGCAGTTCCGTTGGACTCCTTGAGGCTGATTTCGGTTTCGACGACACTGCATCTGCAGCCGCAATGGTGAGTTTGTCATTTTGCAGCTTGCTATTCTTCCAGTCAATAAGATGATGATTTTCTTTGATCCATGGCATGCCTAATATGATGTCATATTTGTCTCTCAATTCAGTTACTATGAAGGTCGTTGGGGGTGAATTGCTTGAATTGATATGGAAATCACCAGTGTGAGTAATCTTCGACTCATGGCCACTGAATCCAGTGACGCTTCTGACTTGGGATAAAGGCTCAGTGTACAATTGATTCTTTGTGATGAAGCTTTTACTGATGGCTTCATGAGTTGCTCCGCTGTCGATCAGAGCTCTCGCATTTATGGTTGTGGCACTTTTAACATCAAAGATAGTAACAGTTTCAATAATTCTCGTGTCTTTTATTTCAAGTGAAGTAATGATACTATTTTCTAATGTTAAATCTATACCGCTCGAGGGAGGCACAACTAGCACTCTCGAGCTTCGCCATTTTTTGACGATTCAGACCTGCTTTCGCTCTTCTCTTCTTCTTTTACTCCATCTACTTCAGCTAATCTAGGCCTGAATCCCCCTCTTCCTCTTCCTCTCCAATTGCCTCTCGTACTTCTTCTTCTTCTCTCAGGACAATCTCCTATGTAGTGATCACTTTTCCCACATTGATAACACACTCCTGCCATACTCCTTCTTTTGTACTCATCATTTGTAATGTTTAACCTATAAGCTGAACAGTCCATCGCATCAGGATCCTTTGGTGTCGAAGAGGTCATCGGAGGAGCATTGAATCTTGACTGTTGAGTTATTTCTTGATTTCTTTCATTAACTTCGTTGTTGATCTTGATTGCCAACTTCGCCATTTCCTCCACTTCATCAAATAAATCTCTAACCATATGGACTCTAATCTCGCCTTTTAAACCCTGCTTAAATTGTGAGATAAGAACTGATTCAGGCCATTTAACAATTAAGGACAACTCAGAGAATTTGATCCAGTAATCAGATACTGATCGTGTTTGCCGTAGAGCACGTATTTCTTTCTCGGCTTTTGCGATTCTTTCAGTGTCGAAGAACGTGGCCTTGAAGGATTCAATGAATTTTTTCCAAGTAACCAAATGCATTTTGTCGGAATCAAGCAATTGGTCGGTGAGAGATTGACCCCATAGGCTTGCCTTTCCATCCATATACGAAAGTGCAAATGCTACTTGAGCTTGCTCATTAATGAAGGCTGCAGCGTTCATTTGCATGTATAGACTAATCTGATTTACAAATACTTCTGCCTTTTGGCCTTTGGCACCTTCAAACTTATTCGGAGTGGTGATTTTCGGCGGTTTGACGTGTTGCATTGGGACCGAGGTTGGGGCAAGGGGAGCCGGTGTCTCAGGTTGGGCTTGCGAGATAGGGTCTGTAGCCATGTTCACGTTGTTTGCCCTAGATTGCTCTACACTCTGTTGTAAATCGAGCCATTTCTTCTCAGCTTCCTGCCTCAATCGACATTCTTCATTCAATCTTCGATTCATTTCTTCCATCTTCCTCATCAACTCTTCAACATTAAGATCCGACATGGTGCTTTCTGCTACGTCAACAAAGGATTCAGAAGATTCTCCGTGTTCAGATAAGCTTGGACTACTTGGTAATGCGAAGTTCGGCGTTTTGGCTGATGTGATTAAGATCAACGGAAATAAGGTTTGAGCGGAAGATTAAAGTTGTTGTGGTTGACTAGTTGGGGATAATAAGGTTTTGATTGAATTACTTTTAAAACTTTAAAATTACTGGATCTTCCTCTGAACTACTAATAATAGATCTTACTTGGGATTTCGAATTGTTCTTCTACTTGCTTCTTCTTTTAGTTTCGCTTCTTTTTTCTTTGCTTCTTTCAATTTTTCTTTTTAGCTTTACTTCTTCTTTTTATTTTATCTTTTCGATTTGAACTTTTTCTTCTTTTGATTATCTTCGTATTTTCTCTTGGATCTCTTAATGATAAGACTTAGCAATATGATAGGAACCAGGACGTGAGTGAGATGCAAGAGAGCGCAGAGGGTGTTCCTGTAAGGTAGTTGGATTGCTAAGTGAGGAGAAGAGTCTCTACTCGACACGATACAAGAGATATAGAGAAGTACAGTATAGACATATTCTCAGTAAGCCTTATAAGGTTAAGGTCATAACAAAGGTCAGATAGCAATTAAGGATATACCTCCACCGGCCACAGAAGATGTCAAGCCGATATTGAATTGCAAGCCCTCCAAATCAAAATCAAACGGAACATTGATTCGAATTAAGCGTCCTGCACCAGAACCAAGCTCACCACCTATCAATAAGAAGACAAAGGCAAGTATGAAACCCAAGGCAAAGAAGAAGTAGTGATCTCTGAGCTTTCAGAGCCACTGGTGATTTTGTTCCATTCTCATAATTTTTGCTGGCTTCAGTTTAGGGGCTTTCTTTGTTTCCGTTACTTGATGCTATTTCTTTTCTTTTCTTTTCTCTTGTCCTTCTTCTTATATATCATTTGGCTCCTTAAGAATTTTGTGTATGTCAATTCCCTTAACTCTGCTTTCTCGTTTGTGTTCCCTTTCTATTTTGACTAGGCATGTTTGTCAATTGTTTAAAAGAAAGAGTTATACGTGAGGTCTCTTTTATGCACATTGGTTTATTGATGTCGCACTTCCCTCCAACATACGGCAATTGAAAGAACATGTTATAAACAAGACAAACAGTTTATTCATTTGGCACACTGCCTTTAAACAGACATTGATTGATGTGAATGAAAAAGGATAAACAGCTCGTTTATTAATTTGGCACACTGCCCTCCAACAAACGGCAATTGAAAAAATGTGATAAACAATACAATCAGTTTATTCATTTGGCACACTGCCTTCAAACAAACAGCGATTGATGTGAATAGAAAAACAATACAATCAGTTTATTCATTTGGCACACTGCCTTCAAACAAACAGCGATTGATGTGAATAGAAAGAACAGACAATTGGTTTATTCATTTGGCACACTGCCTTCAAACAAACAGCGATTGATGTGAATAGAAAAGAACAGACAATCGGTTTATTCATTTGGCACACTGCCTTCAAACAAACAGCGATTGACAAAAAGGAATGGACAATTGGTTTATTGATCTGGCACACTGCCTTCCAACAAACGGCAATTGATGTGATTCGAAAAAAGATCGGCTGTGATTTTATTTTGAGAGGATTAGGATAGTGGCAAAGTTGTCTACAACTCCAGTATTTATATGGCATCAACAAAAAGCACGAGTTGTTGAAAATTGAAATTTACTTTTCAAAAGGCATAAGTTCCAAAAGCATGAGTTGCTTTTCAAAGAGGAAGGGTTGCTTTTTAAAAAGCGGCCCTTTTTTAAAAAGCAAGAGTTGCTTGTCAAAAAGCAAGAGGTGTTATGTTTCTATGGACTGTTATGGTCAACTCGGGTTCGGTGTGGTGAACTGGTTGAGAAGCTGCTTGGGGATCCATTCCTCAAGCCAGGGATGGGCGTCTTATATAGACGTCCATCTCTGCAAAGATACAAATAAGGAAATAAATAAAGGATACAACATGATGATGTCAGGGACATCGAGATGGGAGTGAGGATGGCCGGATCCGAGGATACTTGGATCCGGTCGACAACATTGAAGGACGAATCCGGGGGATTCGTCAAAAGAAAAAATGGGTTACATTTTAAAAGCGCACAAAGTAAAAGAAAAGCTCGCTTGAAAAGCGTGAATACAAAAAAGGAATAGATGACAATAGGAACAGGGGAATCAGGGTATCACATCACCCCCTTTTTAAGACTGGAAAACTTCCTAGTTTTCTTTATTGTTCTCCCCGTGTTCGAGTTCGTCTTTCACTACCTCTAATGCACCTTTTATGTAATAGAACAGGGCACCTAAAGCTCTTGCGGAGAATTTTCTTAAGTCTCTATTCAACTCTTCTTTGTACAGTTTATCATGTAATTTTATTGCTAAGTCCACGAGATATTCTTCTTTTCGCGCTAACATCTCTTCTTGTTCTGGATCGACACTTATGTTATCTTCTTCTGGCAAGTTCGTCGCGTTTGTGGAGTTCGCGAGAGGCATAGAAGAATTTGTCTGATCCTCCTTTATAATGTTTTAAGCGTACGCCGTTTACTTTAGCATTCAGGACGTGGCCGTTTGCTGTCATTAGAGAGTACGTACCGTTTGGGTAGCAATCTCTAACAATAAAAGGTCCATCCCATTTGGGATGCAACTTCGAAGGTCGTCCTTCGAAGCTTCGTAGAACTCTATCTCCCGTTCTAATGGCGCGTTTGACGTAGGTTTCCTCGCTTTCGGTATTTCTGGCGGTGGCTCTTGAGTTGAGCTCGTCAATAAGCTGTGCCCTAGTCTTTGAATGTTTTCGAATAGCTATATTGCGTTGGCGATGGATTAACTCTAGGTTTTCAATAGAGTCGTTGAATTTAATGCTTACTTTTTCCGAAGGTAACCTGGCATCGCTACCGTAAGCCATAAAATAGGGGGATGCTTTCATAGAGTGTGAGTACGAGGCTCTATAGGCAAACAAGCATGAGTTTATGTATCTATCCCAGCTCTCTTGATGATATGGGCTACACATTTTTCGTAGTGCGTTGAGGAGCGTTCCGTGGAACCTCTCTATCAAACCATTTGCTTGCGGGTGGTAAGCGGTCGTGGTGATATGTCTTATGCCATGATCCAGCATAAAGTCCTTCAATTCCTTAGAAATAAATTCTGATCCGTTGTCCGTGGTTATTTCGACAGGAAGCCCGTGATTCAAAATTATTTCTTTGATCAATTCTATGGCCGTGGTTGCCGAAGTTCTCTTCAAGGGTTTCGCGTATGCCCACCCCGTACCGTAGTCTATGGCAGTTACAAGGAATTGGTAGCCATTAGCAGTTTTAATCAATGGGCCTACAAAATCCATTCCCCACTTACGGAAAGGATCTCCTCTGGTTATAAGTTGGATTGGTAGTTGTTGTTGTGTTGTAGGGGAAGCATGTATTTGGCAAGCTGCACATAGTGCTACTGAGTTCTTGACTGTTTGACTTAAGTTGGGAAACCAGTAGCGTTTCTTTACCGCTGTTAGGACATCGTCAACGTTCCGGTGTCCTAGGTCCTCGTGAATTTGGAACGCCATGGATTCCGCTTCAGCCTCATTGGTTGCTACGATGCGTGGTACCGTACTCAAATCTTCGTCCTCAAATAGCACAAGATGGTTATGGATGAGTCGAAACAGTCCATTCCCAATGGTTGCTGGGTCGATACCGGCTTCGATTTTCATCCTATACTCGACTAAAGTCTTATAAGGGTCGCTTTGTTCGTCGATATTGAATAGTGGCTGGGCAACTTCAGGTGGATCTGGATCAAATTTGGTGTTTGGTTTGCGGGAGAGTGAGTCTGCGGCAAGTTGCTCCTTACCGGGTCGGTAGATAATATGTGCATTGAAGAATTCAATCTCATCTACAAAGCGGGCAAGGCGTCGATTAACAAATTTCTGTGTTTTGAAATGTTTCAGCGATTAGTGGTCTGTTCTAACTAAAATCGGCAAACCTTCAATGAAGCCTCTGAAGTGCTTTAGTCCGTGTACAATGGCAAGTAATTCTCTTTCTTGAGCGCTGTAATTCTGTTCAGTTTTACTTAACTTACGTGATTCGAATGCAATTGGGCGAAGGTTGTTATTCTTTAAATTTTTTGCATACTGATTGAAATCGAAGTCGCCGGATTCTGGTACGTCTGTTTTCTCGTCCTGTTGTAAGACGGCACCAACATTTGTGCCTGATGCGTCGGTGTCTAAGACAAACGGGCGGAAGGGTGTAGGGTGGCATAGTGGCACCGTTCGTGATAGTGAGTCCTTTAGGCTTTCAAAGGTGGATTGTTGTCCTTCCCCCCACTCAATCAGAGTCCCCGGCTTCGGTGATCCTTCTGTCAACTTGTAAAGCGGGGACGCGACGGAGGAGAATCCCTTAATAAACCTTTTGTAGTATGTGCAAAGGTTCAAGAAGCCTCTTACTTGTGAGATATTCGTCGGTATAGGCCATTCCTTGATTTTGCTGATTTTATCAGGGTTAGTTTTAATTCCATTTCTGTCGACTACGTGGCCCAGAAACAATAGTGAGTCTTTGCCCCATTGGCACTTCTTCGGTGAAACCACCAATTTATGTTTCCTTAAGATTTCAAAAACTTGTTTAACATGTTCGATGTGCTCTTCCGGGGTCCTAGAAAAAATGATCACATTGTCTAAATATACTAGTGCGAATTTGTCGATGGCGTCCCGTAGGACGTCGTTCATCATTTCTTGAAAGGTTGCAGGAGCGTTGCACAAGCCAAAGGGCATTACGCACCACTGGAAGTGTCCCTGTTGGCACGTAAACGCCGTCTTTTCCTTGTCTTGTGAGGCCATGGGTACCTGCCAGAATCCTGATTTCAGGTCGATCGTTGTGAAGCATTTCGCGCCTGATAGGAACTGGTACGCGTCGTCGATTCGAGGCAAGGGATAAGCATTTTTTCTAGTTACTTTATTGAGAGCTCGGTAATCAACACATACTCTTGTAGATCCGTCCGGTTTTTTTACCAAGAGTAACGGTGAACTCCAGGGTGAATCTGTCTTCTCGATTATACCTTGTTCCAGACTTTCCTCGATGAACTGTCCTATCAATTGATGTTCTGGTGGAGTGAGGGGCCGGCCGTGAGTTTTGATTGGGCTGCTATCACCTGTATCAATAAAATGTTTATGCTTACGGTTCACTTGTTCTATTTCTTCCTTGAAGCAATCTGGCGCTGTCTCCCGTGCACATTTCTCCAGGATTTCATGCAGCGCGTCCAGGGCCATAGTGTGCAGGTTGCTGAGATGAGGCCTTGGGATGAAGGTGTGAGGATGTCCGTTCTTGTTGATTTTGTATTCCATGGTTTCGAAATTGATTGTGGGTTTATGTTCTTTGAACCATGGGATCCCCAAGATCAATTCTACGTTTGGTAACGGCAATACATAGGCCTTGATGGTGAACCGAAAGAAAGATCCATTGTTGCAATTGTCGATTTCAAGTTCAAAGGTCGCAGTTTTAGTCAACGTTTCGTGGGCTCCGTTTGCTAACCTTACTTTTTGTCCATTGGTGTCTTCTAATTTGATCCGGTTAGGGCTTAGTTCCATCATTTTTTTGAGCTTTGTTTCCGAAATGTAATTTGCTGCTGCACCGGTGTCCAAAATTGTAGACAGAGGGTAGTTCCTAAAATGACTTGTGTAACATGGTAATGAGGAATTTGATTCGGCCTGGGTTGCTAGGTCGACCATGTTGAGCTGTAAAAAGGCATCGCCCTCGTAGATCTCACCTTCCTCAAGGGTGAGGATGGCCTCGCCGTCATAACTTCCTAAGTCTTTAGGTCCACTCCATCTTGGTCTCTTGTTGGCCGAGTTAAATACTCGGTTCCATGTCTCTACATCTTCTAGTTCTTTTTCGCCTAATTTTTCCCTGTCTTTTTCTTCTATAGGTGAATGAAAGGGGGTATCGGTGAAACCGAACCCATCAATTCGTCTTCCATCCATTTTTATGTCTGGGTATGCGAGGTTCCCATCACCTAAAGGTAACAGGTTTAGTTCTTGGGTCCCTCTTGGGCTAGATAACGATAAGAGTTTCTCTTGATCCGGGGAAGCGGGCGAGGATGGCAAGTTCGACATATCGATGTTAGAGATCTCGGGCGGAGTTGAGGGTGAAAAAGGTGGACTTGTGAGCATATTTGGGTAGTCCGAGTATCCCGAGGTTAGGATTGGGTCTGGGTTGATTATTATCGGGTTGTTTCGGCTTCCCTCTGTGTCCTGGTCTTCCTCGAGCGGTCTCTTCATGATGTTATTTACCTGTTCCGCGTCTAAGTTGAAGTAATCGATACCTTTAGAAGTGGTTTCAGGACTATCTTCATTTCCGTAGATCAAACAGGACTTACAACATCGGTATGATAGGTCCTCAGCTTGTGCCTGGAACAACTTGGTTAGAGTTTCACGTTCCTTCTTCAACTCCTCATGGAGTGAGGTGCTCTTTAAGGCCTCTTTGTAGTTTCTTACTTTTGTTTTCAAGTCTTCTCTTCCGTCTAGATGGGGGCTGTCAAGACTGAGCGATGATTCTTTTGAGGCTTTTACCATTGTCCCGTCTGGCCCTAAGAAGGGGGTGGTTTCCATCTTTGGAGAACACCCGGGGTCCATGTCTATCATTAACAGACTTTGTTTACGACGGTCACCGTTACCATAACTAGGCTTCCTAAAATTTGGTTTAAATGGTTGTTTTACGTTGGTACAGTCCCTAGCCAAGTGTCCTTTTCCGTGACATTTAAAACATTCGGTCTGAGAGGTGACCTTCATTTTGTCTATCAAGTCTAGGTCCATTGGTCCCGAAGTATTTGTGACTGGAGGGGGACGTCCAAAACTAGAGGGCCTATGATGGAAGGAGTTCCGTGACGAGAAGTGGTAGTTCGAATGATGATGGCTGGTTCTTCGTTCAGGTAGGAATTTGTTATCGTTGGGTTTAAAGCTTCGGTTATTGACTTTAATATTTCGGTCTCTTTCACGGGCGGCGGCGAAGATTACTTCCATATCTTCCTTTTCAGTGAATTCAGCCTTGTTTGCGTGTTCTCTAATAGAGACTGGTAACTTATCTAAGAAGGCGAACTTTCGGTCTAAAAACGAATACTTATCGAGCGGGATTTGACAGGATAGTCGGCGAAATCTAAGTATGTAATCATTGAGGTCATTGGGCTTGTAGTAACATAGTTTGATTTTTTCGCGGATCTCGTCGATGGTGAGTGCAAAGTTGTATTTTTCGAGGAATTTCTTGCGAAAGTCTTGATAATTTGACATTGTTCCTCCCATGTCCTCTCTTACTTTATACCAAAACATTTTTGATTCTTCATCGAGGTATGCGCCGAGCATTTCACCCCATTGGTCTTCGGGATATCAATGGATCCTGAAGTTCGATTCTAAGTCTAGAATCCATAACTGAGCGTTATTGCCGTATCCTTCGAATCGGCGAGGTTCCGCTCGGAATGCGTCTGGTTTTTGGTATCTGTTATCTTGGTTCTTTTTGAGTTGTTCGATGATAGTTTTCGCATCGGCTAGTTCTAGGGCCTGTTGTTGGTATGCTTGTTGGTACTGTTGGCGTAGTTCGGCTATAGCTTGGGCGCTGTTTTGAGCGTCAATGTTGTTTTGTTGTAGTTGGGCTCTAATAACCCGGATGTCCTCGGCAGGGACGTGGATGAAATTGTTTTGTTCGTCCATTTTTTTGATTTTCTATTTTTCTAAGAATTAAGGGTTCTTTTAGTTAATGTTCTTGTATTTGGGTGGTAAGACTTGATCAGAGTCTTCAAAAAAACACGTACGTATAAGAGTTTTCTGGTTTCTTTATATGGACTTTGAATACCTAAAAAGGCGGCGCGCGGTTTTATAGGGTTTTAACTGTTGGGTTGTTAGTTTCTTTGTGTGGTTGTTGATTCCTTGTCTCTAACTGTTTCGAAGAGGGAGTTGTCGATGAGAAAAAGAAAGAAGTTGAATCACTAGCTAGGAGATCCAAGAAATTTTTTTAACTTACGACTTGGGAGTAGAGATTGGTGAAAATACGAGTGCTGGTTGGCTGGTGTTGGGGTCGGTTAAAGCGGATAGGTGAGCACTGGATGGAAGGTAGGTTTCACGAATCAATAAGGGTTCCTTTTCTTCAATGTTTGGTTAGGTAGTTCTTTTTACTGTTTTTTAGAGAAAGGAAGGGATTACTAACAAATAATTATTTGTTATGGTCAACTCGGGTTCGGTGCGGTGAACTGGTTGAGAAGCTGCTTGGGGATCCATTCCTCAAGCCAGGGATGGGCGTCTTATATAGACGTCCATCTCTGCAAAGATACAAATAAGGAAATAAATAAAGGATACAACATGATGATGTCAGGGACATCGAGATGGGAGTGAGGATGGCCGGATCCGAGGATACTTGGATCCGGTCGACAACATTGAAGGAGGAATCCGGGGGATTTGTCAAAAGAAAAAATGGGTTACATTTTAAAGGCGCACAAAGTAAAAGAAAAGCTCGCTTGAAAAGCGTGAATACAAAAAAGGAATAGATGACAATAGGAACAGGGGAATCAGGGTATCACAGGACCTTTACTTTATGTGCGCTGAAAGGTACAAAGCATATCTTCACATTTTTCTTGTAAATGCGTACGTACAATCGCAAGAAAGAGCAAAGTGTCATGAAGGGTAAAGTTGTGGAGTGCAAAATTGCACTTGCACTTTTACAATTTATACTTTTACACCTCAGGCTTTTACACTAATAATGGAGTGCAAAGTGATGAGGTGTAAAATTCGATATGAGGTGTGTCGAATGTAATTTTGCACATATAGGAATTGCACTTCAGGATGAGGTGTAAAAGATGAGGTGCAAAAATGCATTTCATCGGTGGTGCAATAGAATTCTACACTACATAAAATACACTTGATTTTTTGCACTTTGAATTTTCGCCGAAATGCAGTGTAAAATTGTATCTGTACGGTTCCAGGTAGAATTTTACACTACAACCTTTTTACACTTCATATGTAGTGTAAAAGCTGTAGTGTAAAATTAGAGGGACCCTTTTCTTAAGACCTTTCGTGGTTTTGAAATTGAGGAAATTCAAACTTGTTTCATACGTTTTTTTATAATCTGATGAAAAACAAATCTCAAGCTATGACAATCAAATCTGTAATCAATTTTTTCCCATGTATGTTTTCACAGAAGAGAGGTATCTTTATAATATCATTTAAATCCATCTTGGAGGAATTCGAAATGAGAACATTGTACTCAACTAGAAGTTTATAATCCACCTGTTATAATCACAGGATTTGATTTCGATTAAGAATTCAATGAATTTTGATCTAAGCAGTTCCAAAGTCACATTCGAAATCAGCTGACCTTCTGTTTGATGAAAAGGCAAGAGCATTTTAATTGGTAATTAGTTGCTATTTTGATGTTTGTCTATGGTGACAATTATGCGAAAGGCTTACATACCGTTGAATTTCGAATTTGAGATGATAAACAGTTCAATTCTTGGATGCTGAGTTGATTAAAACAAATCTTGAGTAATTCGATTGGTAGGTTAGTAATTTTTGATTTTCTCATTCCTTGTCGTTGTTTTCTTATTTAGTATATTCAAGGCTCACTAAAGGAAACATATCCATCTGTGAACATTTCACTGATCTGTGACATTTCTGTTTTCATCTAAATTCGGAAATTTGCGGATCGTCCAATCTGCATGAGCACCAACATCCACCACCAATCGGCCGGCGCCGTGGAAGCGTACATAAACGTTTGCAAGGTACGCTTGGCGGACGTGCTTCTCAGCGGAACGCGGTTGAGTAAGCACTGAGCAGTTCAGCTTGAAAGGATATCAATTTCGGATCACGGATTGCAAACTGTGAAAGGGCCAACTTGTAAAGTCCCTCAAACTGAACTGTGGAGTCCCATGAAGACCCACACCCTCCCTCACCCCGCTAGCGGTCTGCCGTGAGGATAGGTTTGCGTTGATTGCTAGTATACGAAATCCACATTAAACTTGCATGGTACATCTTAATTTAAGCGATGGTCGACTCCTCGAAACCCTCAAATCAGTCTGAAGAAATGGATGACCACTTGGCCTGGTACAACGTTCGACGGGTCCGGCCCAATTGATTCCAACGGGTAATCAATCTTTGATAAACGCCAAACCAATTGTCATGTTCTACACCTCAAATCTCAAGATTTTGTGTGAAATTTGATCTTTGTATGGTTGGGAGCCTTCGACTTTCTTTGTTCCGGAACCAATGGCAGACAGACTATTTGTCTGTTTTGATTCAACAGCAATGATCTTGAGTTCAGAGAGATAAGAACACCAAATCTAATCAAAAGCCAATCATTCGAGTGTTGGTTTGATTTGGAGTATCTGACGTGATGTTTGGGACAACCAGCTTTATGAATGAAGAAGATAACTTTTTATCCCAGCAAGGTCTTTTGTTCAAAATGCAAACATATGTATGCCTTGTTGAATTCATCAATACTCAAATGGACTTCTTATGCTGATAATTCTGAATCTCAAAATGATCAGGATTCATCTTTTGAAACATTCAGAATACTTAATCATTACATTGGAAAATTTATACTCAATCAGTATAATGGAATGATATAATCAGAAGACATATATGGAACATAATAAAAAGATGAAGCTCTTGAACCTCATCATCAACCCATCATGATGATTTTTGCATCTATAATCAATATTATTACAAGTATAATATGACAAAATTCACAACCATTTGGGAGAGATAATGCTGAACTTTTTAAATATTTATCTGGAGCTTTGGAAATCCTATGAATCAATCAAGAGTACATTGGTTGATTTCTTATCAACCTAAGTAATACTTGATCAAATCAATTCAAACATTTAACACCATGGCAAAAATTGACCCACAATATCCTGCACCTTTAGCGGCTGATCTTCTATTTGGGTTTTCTGATATGACTGTGTTAAGAGAACTCGGAAGTCAAGAACATGCACTTTCAGACAATTTATCATACAAGAGTACACTTTAAGCTTTATTTGATTTAGGTTGTTCCACACTTTTGGTTGAAACATAGTTAAACCTTGTACCTCAATCAATTCTAGCTAAACTTAATTGGGCATGAATTGAATTGATCAATCCATAAAATTATTAAATCAAGCAATTAGTTGAATCAAGACAGAAATCATAGAAGCATCAAATCAAATAGAAAAAACTTTTAAACTTTTAATGGAACATTAAAAGACTCAAAGACTTGAATGGATTAAATCCCTTTGAGCAAATTTTTTAATAAAGGTACAAGTTACCCTTGCCTTCACCTTCCAATTAAAATGAAGTATTACATCATTTGAACCTATTCCTCTTCGCCGAGTCTATCTACCCTCAACAATGTACTAACTTTGCATATTCCCCTATTTTTGACATGAGCTCAGTTCCTCTTTTCTATGTCTTGTTTAGTTTTCATGAATCTGTTCTATACCTTTCTTTTTACATTCAAAAATTCAGTTTGTTTTTTGTGTTGTATAAACACTTGGTATTTTTTTGAACTTTGGAAAAATGATTTTGCTATTTTTTTGAATCAGTTTTTTATTTGATTGCTGTTTTTTGGACTTTTTTCCTTTTTTTGGTTAGTTATGTTTTCAAGATTTTCTTTTTCTAAGATACACATTAATTTTTGAACTTGATTGAAATCAATGAATTCACACAGGAATTTGTCAAGGCTTATGTTTCATCTATTTTTTCCCTACTGTATGTACCTCAATAGTTGTATGAAATTAAGCTTCAAGACTGTATTCATCAGGCTTAGGGGCGGGCAAGCCCGCCTAAGGTCTAGTAGTTAAGTTAATCTTAACATGACCTTGGACCTGAGCCCTTACATCTTTGATACCAATTTCATCGGTAACATCGAGCAGTTTTCAAGCTTATTTGGGCACTTTTGTACATGTTACATTGGCGACATGCTGTTTTTCACGAAAATCCCTCCTTGACATGCCATTTGATACAGAATTGATACCTGTATGGGCTGTTTTCATCGGTATGTTTTTTTCAGATTTCGCCGATTGATACGTTTTTCATCGGTAACCTAGCCAAATTCTCAACCCTCAATTAATACGTTTTTCATCGGATGGTTCTGTAGGGGCTTTCCGGGGTCCTGTACAAGCCCCACCACCCCTCACCACCCCTTTCAAAGCTAGTGAAAGCCTTACTTACCAGTGACACAAGCTGTGACAGTAATGTCCAGCCGCACTGAAAGGTCTCTGGATTTTGTTTTCTCAAGTTTGCTCACAAAATATCCTCTTGGCTCAGCAATTCACTCATTCAATCAAATTCAAGTATTGAATATGAATAACCGGATGCCGTGAATGAATATTACTCCTACCAATTGAAAAAGAAGACCGATCGAAAATCAAGATATTGAAGATCAATAGGTCAGACCGATTCAAAATCAATATGTACCAGAACAATAGATTTTTCTTTTGTTTACTGAGTTTCATCAACTGAAGAATCAGTAGCTCTTTTTAAAAAAGCTTGCTCCAGAATTTAAAGAAAACATTGTTGAAAAACTGAAAATCTATGAGCAACTGTAGATTTTTAGTTTTTCAATGAGGATTTTATTAGTTCTGGAGCACACCTTTTTCAATCTCATTTGGAGCACACCATTGGTCTTGGTGTTTGATCCGATTCCCACTAAGCTTAACTAAGCCGCGCGAGAGGGGCTTAGTTAAGCTTAGATTCCCACTAATCAGATTTGAAAACAGACGGAATTTATGGCTGCCACTAGATTTTGTAGAATTGTCAGACATTTAAAGGCTTTTGCCAGTAACAACCATACATAAGCTCGGTGAGGTACAAACCTTGCTCTCAAACCTGGATTGAACTAACTGTGTAGCCTTTCTTGACGCCTTTCTTGACTTGTGCAGCGTGCTTCGCCTCTGGTTGGGATTCCCCCTGGGATTCGGGAACTTGATGGACGTCCTGGAGGCTGGAATCTTTAGGAACTCCTGAAAAGCTCTCATTTGTGCTTGCAGCCCACGAGGCTTGTCCCAAACTTCCAACGTTGGACCAGGTTTTTGAAATCCTTCAGACTCCTTCGGCGGCTGGCGCAGAAGTAGCTCAATCGACTATACATACAATTCTCTTGAGGTCCCCGGCCGGTCTCGACTCTCACCTGCACCGCCTGGTCTCACGCCGAGCTTGGTTTTCCATTTCGCAAAAAGATTGTTTATGTAATGGTGGCTCAACTCAACATGGCGTTCGAAAGTTCGAAAGTTGAGTATTGCAAATTCAAACCCAACTCTCAAGATGAGTCAGCAGGGTAAAAACATCACAGTGACATGCAGGGAACTCAGTCCGGCGGTCAAAAGGGGGCTCTTCTCTCTGCACCTCTCAATTCTCAATATATATACTTATAAGGTCGGGAGGGCAAAGTAAGTGCGCATGACCGATAGTAACTGCACAACAGTTATAAAGCTGACTCACTTTTCATCGTAACCTAGGCGTTTGGTTTGGTGAAGTGCAGTTTCTGCCTTGAATGCGCCTGGTGTTGTATTGCGATAATTGTTGTTGGCCCACTAGGGCCCAGTCTCCCTGAAAAGCAAGGAACGGCAGATACAGTAACTGGGCTTCAGCCTTCAGTGGCGTGCCTTGTTCGCAATCATCTTTGCTTCTCCAGGCAACTTAAACGTCTTTTGGCCACTGGATCTACCCTGCCCTACCGATATTTGAGCAAGCATACGGTCATCGCAGCTTTCCATCACGTTTATTCTCTTAGTTCTTTTTAAACTTATCATTCAATTTTTTTTGCAAGATCACATTATTCCTCACATGTACAGTAAACCAAGTACTGCGTTTCCGTTACTACAGTCTTGAAAAAGTTCTATATATTTACATCTCAACTATTTTGAAAGCTCCCGAAGAACCTTCATCACCTATCGATACTTCAACCGTTCCTCGGATTTTCCAAGAAATTGACGAAATGTTTTTCAAGAACTCACCATCGATCTTTCCTGAAGATCGAAAACTTCAACCCAAACGAGAGACATTGAAGTTTTCGAGTTTATTAAGCTTACCCAACCGAATTATCAAACCCCCGGTGGTACCGAAGGCTTCCTCGTCCGCCGATGCTCCAAAGAAGGAAAAAAGAAAGTTTGAGTTCGGGAAAGTGCGAACGTGGTCAAGGTGTTCGATGACAGAGGTCAGTCAATCCACTCATTTATGTTTACTCATTAGATTCATTACTCTGCACCGAATTTGCATTCACTTTGTTGACGTGTCGTCTTATGAGTTCAGGTCAAGTTGAATGATATCCTTTTCGGACTACATACACCGCCCTTGACGCTCGGTGAATTTGAGGACTACCTCCTCCATGTTGAACATACCCCGGAAAATCTGTAAGCTTTTTCTTTTCGTAATACCACTCGATACATCTAGACTAATACATCCTATGTGTCCTCTTTATGATGAAGGTACTTCTATTTTTGGTTAAGAGACTACACTACCCGCTACCATCAATGGGGAGCTGGTCGAAGTAAGCCAGACGTCAATAATAGTATGAGGTTGACATTAGCTGAGAAGCGTGAGGGTCAGTATACTCCTATGTTTACGTTGACTTCGTCATGGGAGGTGTACATCTGATGTTCCACCCAACTCTTTTCTGCACAGCTTACAATCAATTGTCGCAACAAGAAGCCTCTTCCGAGATTGCCAAAAACGGATTACCCGTAGAATTGAATGAATCCCTGGAAATGGCCATCAGCACGTTCTTGTATGGTCAGCCTGCGAAGCGCCACCGTTCGCCCTCGAGCATCGAGCTTGAGTTGAATCTTCCAGCGGATGTTAAAGATCGAATCAAGCTTGAGTCCACTCTGAGCGGTCACCCATCTATATTCGATTTGGTCGAGAAAGAAGTGATGAATATGTTAGAAGAATCCATGAAACGCTGGTTGGTCCTCAGCTCTGGAAATGCCGACCGACTCCGGTATGTTGCGAACACAAGCATCTCTCATTGAACAATACATTGTCAAACACCGGGCTACACCCTCCGCTTTTTCTTTGCTCATTCGTCATATCTTTCCTCTACATTCGCCTTTCGCCTTTTCTCGCCCTCGCACTCACCCCTGTGCTGGCACATCTCATTGTTTAATTTGATTTTATCATCATGTCGTTTTTTCTCATCCGGAAATTGTCTCAAACCTAGTGTTTGGTTTGCGATCGCTCTTGGCACCATGTGTGTTATCATAGCCATCACCGGCGCATTGCTCCTCAATTATCTCACGAGCTCTCCTCGTCTCAGGCTTGTGACCACCCCACTTTTCTGGTTAGGCATCATCACCTTGACTTGCGGACTACATCGTACCTGTCCCGTCATCTTTCTCTTTGGTTCTTACCGGCAAATCCACGCCTGGGAAGCCGTCCGCCAACCCGAGGATTCGCCTCTTCCAGCATCTTCCGGCACGCATATAAACCTCCACAACGCCATCACACTCCCTAATGCCACTCATGCCAAACCTCAAAATTGGCCCCGCAAGAACCAGAGCTACCAGCCTCCACCTGCTACAACAGATCCTAAGAACCTTCTCACCGCATGGGACTCCGTTTTGTCCGATGATCCGAACATTTTAAAACCTGCATTACTCTCCTCTCAACCATCTACCCCTACACTGGATAACCCACTTCTTTCACGCTTGAATAAATTTTTTATCCCGAGCAAGGATCTCAAAGCTACGCCAATCTTTGGTCCAGTTACTCGAGTCTTCAGTCCGCTGGTGATGCGTGCTCAACGGAGGTACGTTTTTACCGCGGTCGCTTGGGCTACGTTGTTTACAACCGTTTGGATCCCATTTTGGCTCTTGATTCCCTCGCCCTTCCAACGTCATGATTAGACACCTTTTCTCTCTGTCTTCGTTTTTTCGCATCTCCTCGCTTCACTGATGCAGTGTTGTACTTTTAACTTGTTTTTGTTGACGCAAGATCTCGGAGATTATCCTCCATTTACTCTTTCCTAGCTTGCAAAAAAAGGTTGTAAGATGTTTATAAAGACGGTTGTTTTGGGACACCTATCATTATCATTTACACTTGTAGTTTTTTCTTCGCTATTCTTGTCATCATTCAACCTCTTGATTGATTGGTCATCATTTTTTTTGTTTAATTTCCCTCTTTGATGTTTTCTCTGGTATTTTTGTGTGTGCGGGGTTACGGTTCGAAATCTTATATCAAAATTACAACCACTGGCAACAGGTTCTGGTCACCTCACATGAGCCAAAATCAAATTTTTCATTTGGTCAATTAGCTCCATCATACCAATTCAAGCACAGCTTACAAATGAATGCTTAAAAAAAATGCCTGGGTAACCACCACCTATAAATATCCGTGTAGCACGTTGACGTGCACACACGGAGAGTTTTGAAATAAATCTCAAAGTCTTTTGGTCAGATTGAGACTGAGATTTTTGTTGAGCACCCTTTGTGCTTTGTGATTTGTTTAAAGGATTTGCAGAATCCTTTGTTGTCAGTGGGGGCCAACTGACTTTCAACCTCCCAGGTGATAAGGGGGAGATGTACTTGTCGTGGAACCTCTTTGATGGGCCATTACAGGGTCCAAGGAAAGTCTTTCGTGTGTGCACGTTGACGTGCTACACGGATATTTACAAGGTGCACAAAACAGCTCCATCACAAAAGTTTGACTCATAATTGAAGCAGAGAATATGTCAGACTGTCCTTATTGCACATGTGAAGGACGTTGTTTGGAAGCGGTTGGATTGAACCATGGGTGGCTCCCAGCTAAATGCACTACTCAGTAAAATGAATCCACATGGAGGTGCAGGGCTTGAGGTGTGTACCAATGGAATCAACATTTATGACATATCAACTGTCTAATTAAAACATAGGAACCAAAATTGAAACATCAATTTTCCAGAAAAAGTAGAATCCTTACTTGCTACCACGGCTCAACTTTGTGCACATGTCTTGGCAAAAATACTTGATTGCCACAAAAACAAATCTGTGGGGGGTGAGGCAGTAGACACACTGGCCAGGGTGGGTCTCTGTATGGTGAGCATAGTGCTGGGTAAGAGCAAATAAAGATTGTTGATCTTTGCTCTAGAAAGTTGATGTTCAATCTCACAGCTGGTGTGACTTGAGGATAATTGATGAGTGGACATTTTTTTCTCAATGTTTGCATGCTCTTTTGGAAAAGCTTTAATTGCCTTGCTCAAAGTGTATTCTCTAGAGATGTTCATACCCTAGGCACTATTGCTCCTTAGGGCACCTGTAATACTGACATTCAAAGACTTTGTGGTTTCATTTGAACTGTTAGTTGCATGTTGATTTTCAATGGAACAGACTGCACTTGATATATTCACTCAGAATGAATGCTGAAAGCATGAGGCATATAATGGAGTTATAAAGTAAGGGCATTTAAATTGAAGCTACATGAGGTTCTTGTAAAGTCAATGATGCACATCTGTTTGAGTATCTTGACTCTTTTCCCTGCATGAACAAGATACATATGTTGAAATTCTCTCAAAGTATCAGTCCTCTGATTTGTTACTGTATTTGGGATCTGAATATGTCAACTTTGTTTACTTCCTGGTTCTAATTTTCAGACTAAAATGCCAAACTGTTCAAGTATATTTGAAAAGTCCCGGTGCAAGGGTTTTTGTACCCACATTACAAGGAGTTAGATTAAGACCATCAGGGCTGAAGGAAAGGTCTAAAAGTAGGAAATAGCAAGAGTCTCATCAAAATGATACTTTTCATGAAAACATAGGAGAATCAAGCATAGACATTAGAGCCTGACCAAAGTTTCTACCCTTGAGTTAGCCTCTCTGTATCAACAAATGAATAAAACGTATTTTGACTCCTGGTTTGTGCTACAAAAACTCTACATTTCTTCAGGCCAAGAGATTTCAGGAGTGTGGGTTTATCCATGCTCCCCCTGATCAAAAAGTGCGTTTGTCCAATCAAATTAGCAAATGTACTACAGTCAACGCCCGAACCAATCCGACACAAAAGCCAGTATCGTATTGGTATTGTATTGCCAATCCGACATCAAAAGTCGGATTTCTCCATATTGCTTCACCCAACCCGACATGAGAAGTCCCCTTTTTTCATATCGGGTATCGGCGACGCGATACAGGATGGAGGCGATTTGGCTTTTTCCTACTTAAAAAGCCTTGCAACCAATTTTTAAGTACGGTATCGGCTCGTATCGCTTCAGCGACACAATATGGCCGACCGAATTTTTGGATTTTTTTTTGTCCTCATATTGTATTGGGTATTGGTCTGAATATATGGGTTGGCGGATACGACATGGAAACCCTCCGAAAAGTCATATTGTGTCGGATTGGTTTGGGCATTGCTACAGTTGAACCAGTCTAGTCTCAACCACAGGCCGGCCCCGGGTCCGGCCCCAAGACCCAAATTTTGGCCTCTCCAGAATACCTTGGAGGCCCTCCGGAAGACCAGACTTGAGCACTTAAGTATTGAGCTTAAGTACTTAGGTACTCAAGTTAAGTACTTAAGTACTTGGGTTGAGTACTTAAGTCCTTACGTACTTAATATTAGGCCGCCTAAGGTACCTAGACCCAAATACTGAGGTTTTGGGGAAAAAAAATCAAAAAGAAATGGCCCATCAGATCAACTTTTCAAGTCATTCCCGACAATAACACCATGTAAGAGCATCTCCTATTGTCTCGGTAAACGGCTTTGGTACGGTAAAATTCCCAATCGTGTCAAAAACATCGGTACCCACAGAATCCCAGCCAATCATATGTAGTACAACTCATCCTCAAAAACAATCGCACTCTATCAGACTATCCCACTACACCTGTATGTACATCACCATCAAACATCAGTTTGGAGGTGTTGGTACCTTTGTGAATTCTTCACTTTTCAGATCAATTGTCTTCAAACAATCATATTCACAAAATGTTTGTTTTCTAATTGATCATTTTCAAAGTAATCGTTTTCAAATCGATCGTTTTCAAAGTACCATTGTTTTCAAATCAATCGTTATTGAATTGATTGTTTTTGAACCGATTGTTCTCAAATCAATTGTTCTCAAACCAATCATCTCGTTCTCAAAGTTATTGTTTTGAAATCAGTTATCATCAGATCAGTTGTGTTCTTTGCAAACTGATTCCTCTCGAATGGATGTTTGTCTGATAGAAAAATTTCCAACCATAAGTTTTTGAAACCCCAAGTGTGAGATTTGCAGTTCTTTTACCAAATGCACAATAGTAGGAATGTGGTGTTTCTGTACTGTACTTTGTTTGAGATAAAGCAACGATAGTGGATTTCCACTGTTCTGTATCTAATGATACTGTACCGAGTGAGTATGTACAGAAAATTTACTGTAGATTTACTGAAACAATAGGAGATGCTCTAATAAGCCCAAAAATCACTTTTTACATGATGTTTATCAGTATGAGTCATGTGTATAAATTTCTGTAATGAAATTTTGTTTCTGCAGAGCAGTTGTGGTTGAGACTAGACTGGTTCAACTGTAATTGTCATTTTTCATTCGGTGTCTTGTATCAGGTTAAACAAGAGAGGCCCATTGTGTCAAGGTACCCGGTGTTGGAATCTTTTTGAATTAAAGCTTTGATTGTTGAAAGAGCTCTGTAGCCCATAAGAAATGTGTCCACAATTAACTCTAATACTGTTACAAGCGAGTGAACAATGCTTAGTGAATAATATTATTATGTAGAGACACTGCAACAATAAGTGTGTAGTTACATACAATGCTGTTGCGGACAAAAATATGGCTGAACAACCCTTGGGGTTCTGAGATGACATAATATGGCGGTGCTTAATCGCAGTCATTCCCGCTCCAAAGGTACACACTATAAAACCCAATACCACGGTAAGTCAGAAAAGCTCAATGTTTTGTGACAGCGGTATGCAAAAGAGCTTTGATCATTCAAACCGAGCTCACCAGAAACTCAACATAACCTTTACGTCGCCTCTTGCCTGCATGATCATCAATCCATATCAGTAACTGTAGGCTGAGAAGACCTGTATCATCCACTCGCAGAGACTTGGTGATCAGTACAAAGAAAAACAAAGGTTGGTCAAGATATGTCAAGCATTGAAGGCTGTGTGGATGATATGGACCTACCGCTTTGCTCGATACGTCTAAAGCTTTCCGGAATTTTAGGATGTGTGAAAGCTTGTATCTATGTGGATCAATTGGCACACGTATTTCACAGAGAGGAATGCAAGGAAAGTAGATCAGAAGATTTTCAAAGCTGAGGTAGACTCAGCAGTGTAGAAGAAAGCTGTACAACGCTCAGCTCACGAATTGTTAACAGATCCAAACTCTTCAAGTTCATCTTGATCGAGACCAGGTGGTAGTTTACAAGTGAAAGATTCCAAGATGTCTTTATCATTCGGAAAATCAACGGCTGATGATCCTAAACTACCTTCCACCTGAATACGAAAATAAGGATGACTAGCTACATTATGAGTTGGCGGTATAGCTTTGTTGGTTGATTGTCTTGGTCTTTTCGGCTGGGGTTCCTTCGTGGCAGTAGTAAGAGGTGGTGAGAAAATAAAGGTGATGTCGGATGCGGTCTTGTCATCGAAGAGAGCAAAAGAAGATCTGAGCCAATCACTCTGCAGGGGTGGATGCAACGCCAGGAGAAGAAAAGCGCAACACTGTCAGCATATTTCCATCAACCACGCTGAAAGATATAGATCCTTGTTGAACAACCTTGAGAATGAGTTGGACGACCTGTCGATCTGCAGGAAAAGTCATATCAGACATTTCACCAGGTTCGTAGGTAACCAATTCACATCGAGTCACGACTCCGCTATCTTCAATTCTAAGAATGGTTGAGAGAGAAGAGATGAGTACAGAATTCAAAGTCAAATATTCAAATAAAGAACGTGGGATGCGATTCTCACCCACAGTAAGACCAAGGGATAACCTTCTCCTTCGTACGTTATCCGAATTGCGCTACATTGCTGTTTCTTTGTTTTGTTCTTCTCATCTCTCATCCTAAACCTTCGAGATTCATCAGATTCGTTATCCCCATCTCCATTTCGGTATTGATCTTGATGGGAGGGTTCAGGAGATGATCTGGAGTGAGATCTTGTGGAAGAAGCAGTGCCAAAGACATTCAAGCATTCGATGAGTGCAGTCAGTGAAACTTCAAATTGAGATTCAGTATCTTCTTGCTCTTCAGCGTTCGGATCTTGAGCTTGACTATCAAGACGACCCCCGCCAGGGTTATTACTACTTGATGGCGAAGAATTAAATTGAGATTGAACCGGTCCCCTTGGGGGTACAGATGATCGATTGGGAGGCGGGTTGTAGGACCATTCGCTAAAACTTTCTTTTTCCATGTACGCGTTGGCTACATATATAAACATATTTAATAGTCAGCATAGGACCAATAGAGACATGGATTTTCTTTGTGGCAATCGGGATCGATAGCGAAACCACAGGCTTGTGATCAACTCGAATCATATAATATACCTTGCATGGTTTTTCCTGCTTCGACTCCGACATGAATCCCAGCATCTGAGATTCGAAAATTTGCTCTAGTGGAGAAGTGAACCGTGGAAAGCAAGACGGCCAAGGGTCGTAAGTCGGGAGTATAGCAATAAAAGACCTACTTCGAAGAAGATGATAATTGATTAATGATTCGCCAAAAAGTGTATGAGACGTCCAAGAGTTCCTCACATGGCTTGTTTCTGACGATTCGACTGACATGGTGAAGGCTTCTTTCTAGCTTGATTATTGAGAAACTTCGCGATTCTCTTGTGTTGACCTTTTCTCGCTCGTAATGCCGTTGGCTGATGCGGTACGTTTTCTGTCGGGGGCAATTTAACGAAACCTTCAACATGAGGTTCGCCTTCCGAATGTGAATAATGGAACGCTGAGAAGTGCTGACCTTCTTATTATCTTCTTCCTTGACCCAACTCTCATGGCGGTGCTTCCTGCACTCTTCCTCGGCTCAATGGATGACAGAGGACACGCGACGGTACCGTGCACAAGCTCCACCCGCCAGTTTTGGTTGGGACCGAGAGGCGCCATGCACCTTCAGCAAGGCTTGATATTATGGATCATATTGATTGATTTCAAGTAAAGCCTCAAGATACTCCTCAGAAGTACCATACAAAAAGCAGCGGGACATCATTACGGGATTTGAACTTTTGCCATTTGAAGCAATTCAAAAACATGAAACACGGTGAGAAAAGAAAGGGTAAGACATGGATCACGCTACCCAAAAGGATGAGGACACATTAGGATGCAAAATTCGAATCTGACGATCCCTGTGGGCTTTGCTAAAAACTATTATTCGTGAGGGATTAAGGGAGCAATGCAACAAGCATGAAACGATTGATCAACGATAAAGATCAAAGGATAAGGAATGTGAATAATCAATGAACAATGAAAAGATGTTAAAGTAGTCATGGTCTTTTATATTTGGGGTATGTAAATTTTTTGAAGCAATTGGGTTTTTCTTGGAGGAAGAAGTTTCAAATCCAGACGAAGTGTGACGGATCCTAGCACCAGAGTGCTGCTATCCTTTTTTGTTTAAAAATGTGAGATGCAGAAATAACTAAAAATTTGGGTAAAATCGACTGTCGGTCATCTTCTACCTGATCAATCAATCAATGTCCGGCCCGCGGTAAATTGTCGATCGAGTGACCATCAGTCTGATCGGAATAGGAAGTGAGATTCAGCATGAAGAGCTTTGTGTTGGAAGGTGAGAGATGCGATCGTATGAGCGTACCTCCGTTGGACTCGGTACAGTCGAAGTAGGAATACTACTACAGTCCATGGTCCTAACCTTGCCAAGATGCCTTTCTGCACGATCAACATCGACCATTGTATAGTCATCCCATTCTGGATGCTCGTGAGTCTTTCCGCCCATCGCACCTGCTCCAGATATTTTGGGGCGAAGAACCCCCGAAGATGAAGAAGCTCCAGGCATGTTCCGGGCATTCGAAGAGCTGTGACCCATGTGATAAGTTGCCGGTTGATAGGGGTTCATAAACTGGTCATGATTGGTGGGATGCGAATAGTGAGCTGGGTTATGACCTGAGTAGATTGAAGGTAGCGCTCCAGAGGCTTCCTGGGGAGAGTAATCCGCAACAGACGAGGGATTTGATAGGTTTGCGGTGCTTATCGGCGTGTAAGATTGCGGAGGTTTGTGAACATATGGACCCCATTCTTGTATGTCTCCAGGATGCATAGTTGTGTGAGTCAGAAGAAGGTTTGAGAGACTGGTAAAACACGAAGAGGTGGACTATGCTAAGTGACATGGTCATCTAGAAGGCAGAACACAATCAGACTCACTAGTCAACCCTCTCGCGCAGATGAGCATTTTCACTCAATATCGCCGCCATATGGACCTCCTGATGTTGGGCTGCTCTCTATGAAAGATGAGATATATATCAGACCTAATTCCATTGACTCATTCAAGACACGAGGATGACGTAGAGTTGGAGGTGAACTCACTTTTCGTCTCTCTCTCATGGCTCTCTGTGCCGCTCGATTCTGTTCTCTTCTCTTCTAATGACAAGATTTACAAAATCATAGATTGAGTCTTCTGCCAAGTATATGATGGAAAACCGCATATGACGGCACTGGTAGCTTACCTCTGAGACTTTGGCATTCGGAGCCTTCTTCCCATTACCTCTCGGGGTCACCTCGGAAGGAACAACGTCCCGATCGATATGCTCCTCTTGGTGTTCAGTAGGCGGACGAGCATCCGGTGTACCATGAGTGTAACGAAATGCTTGGTAGGATGCGTCGACATGATGGGGTGGGAGTCCATGATAGATAGGGTGGTCAGGACCTTCTTCGACTGGACTATAAGTATTGAACTCCTGTTTGGCAACCTCTGGGTCATCTCTGAGGTACAGCGATGCTTCTCTTGCTTGTTGTTCGAACTCCGGGCTCGAGCAAGATGAGGAAGATGAGTCTGGGTTTTGAGGGTAGTTTTTGTAGCCACGCTCAAATCTTACTTCTCCATGTCCTTCGGGTGAAACATATTCAGGAGAGATAGACCCAGAAGATCGCGGTTGATGGATGTGAAGGTCATGTTCGGTAAAGCAATGGGAGGGTGAGAGAATGCGACGAGTAGGAGCTTGTGACTGCTGTTGTGGGTATCCCATCTCCATGGAAGGATGCTCGACGGATGCATGATGATACCCATGGACAGGATTCATCGCAGGTGAGTAATACTCTGACATTTCCGCGATTTGGCCCGATGCCGATGGCCTTCGAAGATCTGGATATACTGGTACCATCTCCATGACTTGACGTATTTCGGAGTTGGCTTGACTCGTGGAGTTGGGAACAGAGGCAACGGAAGATATAGCAGGCATCTGTCGGAGTTGATTCATCGCCCGTCGCGCGCGAAATTGCAGTCGCAATCAATGATGAAAACCTGAATTGAGGGAATACAAGGTAAGGTTCAAACTTGAGAAATCAACGAAAAAGAATGAAATAGACGAGCCCTAAGACTGCTACCGCGGTCGCCGGCTGAAGTAACCTAGTTTGCAGGAGATGTACGAAGTCTTTATAGAGAAGCAATGGAGAGAGGCTCAGTTTCTAAGCCGGATTGGAAAAGGCCACTGATGTACGATTTATCACGATTGAAGATTGCCTGAAGGCCTAGTCAAGGGAAATTGGACAAGTTAAGCACGTACTTTGTGGAGCTGACGGCAGCTCTACGTATATACTGACGAGTAAGGCTCGCTTACAACAGCTATGTTTTTGAAGTGAAGGGAGATGTGGAGCCTGAGGTCATGGTTTTGAAGTAAAATTTTGACATTGAAAACACAACGAAAATTTTTACCGGGAGATCCACGAAGAAAGATACCCCAAGAAAAATCGACACAAACAAAGATTAGTCTTTGAATAGGATTGTATCGACGCGGAAAATTGTATCTTGTAAAACAACTCACCACCCCTACCAAAATTGGGTGTCTACAGAGAATCACGGATTTGCAAATCCAACACTTAACCAAATCCGACGGTATAAGGATCAGGAAGATATGATACAAGGGGTCGCTATATCAACCTGTGGAGTGCTTGATTCAAATCAAAAGCTAAGCCCGAATTGACAAAGGCAAATCCAGTGTTTGATGTGGAATTTTCGAACCTCTATCAATAAATCAACAAAGGGAAGATGAGCATTGACGTGCTGGGCGTGTGTATTGGAGCAGATCGAGCTGAGCGCAGATCCCGAAAACAATAAGGTCTGAAAGTTCTTCAGCACGGGTATACTCTGGAACTCTTCTTTGCTGCACAACAACAATCTTCAATGAGGTGATGGTGTGTTTGTAGCTGACTAACGGCATGGTGACAATGATAAGAGACTCACAGTCTTCGGTAGTGTTGCGGAGGTTCGATGAGATATAGTTCAGCTGACAGAGGCGCGAGGGAGATCGTTTTTCAGGTCTGGAGTTCCTTAAGTTCTGGTACTACAGAGAATCGCGGAAGAAAGCGTGTCTTATGTATGTGCTTGATTTCAAGTTGTGTTTCGCAGTTTAAAAGAAAAGATATCGGGTCGAAATAAGATGGTGATATTTCCCTCCGTTCTCAGAACATGTTGAAAGGGAACACCCAAGAAAGCCAAGATGACTGGGACTTATGAGCATGTTAAAAAAAGTCAGGGGCCCAATTCCGAGCTTCAGATGGCCATCCTCAGTGGTGGAACTAGAATTGGAGTAACTACAAATGATTAGTTGGGGATATGTGAGGCGGAGAGGAGAGAGTGGGCAAACTGAACACGTTGGGCGGCGAGCGTGTTTATCACGGTCAATGAGAAGCCCGAAGCAACTTCAAGCTCCAAGCGATATCTCTCTACTACACTCCTCGGCCCCTTTAATATTAATATCCTCTCCGAAAGCGGTCTTCATGAGCTTCAGAAGGCTCCATCGCCTCCAACGAATACTGTCAATTTCAAGAAGCTTGTCCAATTCTGAGCAGGTGGTCCGGCAAAACTCGAGCAAATTTGCCAAAAACTTTGGCAAGCTTTGTCCTATTACCAGTGTATGTGTATGTTCTTGGTATATGTTCTTGCTGTTGCGGCCATTTTCACCGTCAGCTAAACTTGCACATTTCCTTCGAGCCCTTGACGTTTGGGGGCTCGACATTTGACGTTTTTTTGAAGATGCTACTGTAAGTTACTAGGTATCACTCATGCCTGCCTAATTATACCCAATATCCGGCATAAATGAAATCATGATAAGTGAAAAAGATAGCGCAACTTTGACACTCCTGTAGCAGGTGTTTAAAATTTCACGGTCAGTTCGGAACACTCGCCCAGGTACAAATTACGATGTTCATAGTCGCCTGCTACCGCTATACATGTACGGAAAGCTAGAGGAAATAAATAAAAAGATGATGCGCGGAATCGTGCGCATTACGGATCAATAATCGAACAGATGGGCAAGCATTCAATCAGCTTTGCGGCTCGCGAGGTGTATCAACTAGCGTGTTCGCATACCTTGAGTTCATTTGTAGATTATGGGGGTGAGGGGGGTGAGGGGGCGCCTTGTAGACCGATAGTCGATTTCCTTCACAAAGATTGGTTAAGGGGGAAAGTTTGTGTTTAAGTGATTAATGACAGCGCTCACAGAGGGGGACTTGAAGTTGTCAAATACAACGTAGTGCGCACTTAAAACAAGGATCGTCTGATTGGATGACTAGAGTTGACCAATCGCATCGCAAACTGTTGCAGGCTGCTATGGCGTGGCTCTCTGTTCTGTCACAGCCCCATCAAATTTAAGCTGCAAACCAATCTGACACTGGATAAGCATCCTCATACACCGAGAATCGAACGAGAGGAGTGAGCAACGAACCCCAGAGGCCCAGGGTCCTTTTCTCGCTCGCAGGATAGGATTGCGAGGGATATGGATGTTATGATTCCAAGGCGTTCGACTTTGACGCGCCGGCCCAAGTCGGCGGTAAGTTTTCTTGATAGAGCAATCCACGTGTCCTCTGAGATCGAGATTTTGATTCGTATCCGACATCGACTGGATTACCAAGTACAATGATCAATCGTGAATGATCGCGGTCAACATGGTTATAAGTCTGCATGAGTCGGTCCATGTATGCATCGGCTCATTTGGCTGCGCCACGGGGTTCTTTCCTTGGCTACCTGATAGCGACGTGGTGACTTTGGGACTCCTGCGTGTTAAACAGGACTCGCCGATAGAGAGGACATCGTGATGTGTGATGCTCATGCTGGAATAGCTTGGGGAAATTTGCTGGTCACAGTTTGATTGGGCACATTTTTGTTTCTTGTACAAACAAAATTGGGTCCACTGAGGACGGATGCACCGATGTGCGAGATTGATTCGCTTCACATCATGGGGCAAGACCTGAGAAAGGTCAAATACCAGCCAAGACACCCAAGCTGAAGTGATCACTGTTACCCGTAAATGAGCCGATTGGAGCTCGATTAGAGGAAAGATACGGGGTGAGCTTTTACTTTTGAAGGTGAGGTTTACGAAATGCCAAATCACCTGTTTCGCCTTATTTCGCTGTCTCCGCTTCTTTCTGCCGTTAGCGTATATATAAACCTGAATGGCGGGTGATGCTGGAGGGCACTTGTCCATCTCCAAGTATGTACATAGCCGCATCGCACTATCTCCCAAGACTCAAAGTGGGCCACTCTTTATTATCAATGGGATCATAGATGCGTAAGTGCGGGTTGGACTTTTTAGTCACGAACAGGCACAAGACCCCGTCACACTTATATCGACCCACGCAAGCTTCAAGTGTGGGTTTGCATAAGACCACGGGAGGGTGAAGGCCAGCTGCAGAATCTAGTGTGGGTTAGTCAAGGATCTGTGGTGCAAGTGCTGTGAAGAAACCAAATGTTGAGTTTGCCCCATATTTTGCTTCACCATTTGGGATTATTTTCTGTCTCTTTTGTTTTTTGTAAAAGGAATTGATAAAAGATGATTGTACAAAGATGATCCAATTCAAGTGAAGGGCTCATGAGTGACACAAGCAGAGGGGCAACATAAGGGACATAACTCATCCTCAGTACCAAATATAGAGCTTTGATCCTATAACATGTCAGCGGTATGGAATATGTACCCAGTGCCTTTGGAACAACTCCTAGATGCCTCCGAGTTGCGGATTGCAAGAAGTGAGGGTGTAAGTGTGAGGGCAGAATCTTGAAAGTACTGTTTGGGGAAAATTGTGCTCAGAAACTTGAACCCTTCAGCACACTCAATCAGAAATCTTAACATTCCTTCTTATTTACTGATTTGAGACTGACTAAAACACTGTTTTCTTCATTGGCCATCAAATCAATATGAACCAAAGGATACATCTTGGATGTGGTATTTGACAGTTTCATCTTTTGCATGTTTATTCCATCAGGTAGTCTGGTTGAAGAAGCAATTCAACAGGGTGGTCTGAGAACCCCACTACAGACTCCAGAGCTCCTAGGAATCAAGGCACACATTGCAAACATTTTTCTACACTACATATCCTTCACTGCAGTTTAAATTCATGAAAACTTGATACAGTCCCTTGCTCCTCCCTGGTTGGAGCAAAGGGCTTGGCTGAGGAAGACATTTGTAGCATTGCAAGTGTGAAGACTTTTGAATGCCAAAAACAGGCTATGGATTTCACAGCAAACATGAGGAAATAAAAAACTTTTACATTGTGTGTCTCAATAGTAGCTCTCTCAGCGGTCCTGGTGATTTGTGTCAGCCCTGAGTACATGTGGATGTACCAAAGACTAACTTGAACATATAACCAACACAATCATAGGGTGTGATGTTGTCATATGAAGGTGTGAATGTAAAGTTTCTTCTGTGTATGAGGAAAATCCAAACACCACTTACTCAAGACTAGCAAGGCTTCTGGGGGTGACTGAACCTTCATCACAAAAATGATGATTTTGTCATAGGTGTTGCAACAGCTAGTTGTCAGCTTGATTTTGATGATATCTTCTCCTCTCAATTAGGGTACTGGGGGCTCCAAATCTTCACACATCAAATAACAAACAAAATCTTTTCTAACTGGAGAAGTGCTATGCTTGATCTTCCAATACATTGCCAAAATTTTGATCAAATCTCACACTGGCCATTCTGACCTGCAATTTCATCATGAGATCTAGTCAAATCGCCTTGTTCTTGTTGTTGATTTCCTCTCATTAAGCACACACATTCTCCCATTATATCACAAAGGCAGTTGATGTGTGCTTGCTGACAGGAAAAAACAGATGGACACAGGACTCCCTCAAATGTCAAATTCCCATTGTTTGGAGACACTGTACCTCAACTCTGTCAAAATTCATGTTCCTCTAATCCCATACAACATGCCCACTGTTGGCTTGCATGTTGATGGCATGCACAAACCCTCTTTTCAAGCAAAAAAGGGGACCACAGACTTCTTTTCAACATTTGAATGTCACACAATGATCCTTCAAGCTGAAAAATCAGGAGCAGTGGGATTCTTGATTATCTGTGGGAACTCTCAGGTTATCATACAGACCTGGTTATTTACATGTTTGAATTTTTCATATCCTTGTAGCCAGACCCACCAGTTCACCTCTGCTGCACATGGTCCAGGTGGCCATAAGCTTAAGACCTCCATCAGCCCATAGCCTTTCAACCTTGCCACACTTATGAACAACTTCACAAACCCCTCTTATGAGGGGTTTAAAATCTTGAGCAAATCAACTCTAGCTTTATTGCCTACCAATTCAATATGAACAAAAAGATGCTATTCTTGTCTCTGAGGATTTCTTACGACTTCCGCACACCTATTCTATTGGAAAGTATTGTTGAAGGAGGAAATGAAGTTGATGACTGGAGCCTGTGTGACCTTGGATGCTATCAAATTGGCCATGGACTTCAATTTGGACAATCAACTCCTTCAGTATAGTTCAGCCCAGAAGAACTTGCAAGATTGAAAAGGAATAACTTAAAATGACATTGTGTTAGATTTGCAAGAGACAGGAATAACAAGATCACATGTGAATAATTCAAGTGTTATGTAGCTGAGATTCTTGATGAGACTATCAAATTTGAATTGCAAACCATCTAAAACAATACAGATTCAAAGCACTACTAGATAAACACGAAAAAGAATGGACCTTCTAAATCTTGTAAATATGTCCAGAATAAGCAATGTTGGGTACTTTCCCAAAAGTATAAGACAAAACATTTGTTCTATCATAAAAATTCTTTTCATATTAACCAAATGAAGAGATTCTCATCTTGATTCAAACCACAACCCTACTGACTCCAAAAGTGTAGGTGTCATTCAATGCCAAAGACCTATGAGTCTGTGTTACTTGGTTACTCTACATGTTAACTCAGATACAATTGATCTATATATCAAGTAAGAGAGAGGAGTCAGAGGATATTTGCCAATCAAACTTGATATATAAGCTAAAGGTGATGGGGAAATTGTTCTAACCAAAGTAATGAGAATGAGTGTTTTCTAGATTAAGTCAGGAGACATATAAATCATTCCCATTCAAATAAATAATCCAAAGTCAATGAGACATGAGATTTACTCAAGTGTATCAGAACAACAGGAGTGGCATAAGGTCACAGGTACTTCAGTCCTGGATGTATGTTAGACATGTGGGTTGAAAAGTAGTTAGGATAGAAGCATTGAGCTAACAGTCCTGTACATGTTTAACTTTCAAGTAATTTTCCAGGTGGGGTATGAGAATTCCCGGCCAAAATCCAGATTCCCCTACCCAAAAAATCAACCCCCACAGAGTTTTTGAATTTTTAGTACTAAGGTGAAAACCCCCAATGTTGCCATGGTGGTCTATTGAAATTCAAATTGTTATTTGCTTCAAGGCCCAGTTTGAGACTTACAAACCTCCTTGAACCTCATAAACTCAACAGAGCCTCATGAAAGCCTTCTGCATGAGCACGTGTAACTTCCAGTGTTGCTTTCCTAGAACAAAGTAGTTCTGAGATGAGCTTTGGCAACTATGGGAGTGATCATGGCTTGATAAGTCAGTTGCCCCTCAGAGTTAGATATCATCAAAAATTGATGTATTGGAAACCCAAGTTACTCAAAGTCTACAAAAGTTACAAGATCAAGCCACTTCAAGGATGCATGACACTACAGTTATAAGTTGATGCCTATCACAAGATCTCCAGGCATAGCCTGGAGGAGAAACCAAGCTGGGATACCCGCGGGTTGTTCACGGTCCGGGTCAGCGTAATGTGACATGTCACCTGCCCTGTCACATTCCGAATTCACAATCAAGTTCGAGTTGTGTGGCAGTCGTTGAACCCTCAACACCAATCATCGGTTTCTAGAGAACTCACTCAGGTCGCTTCTCAGCATTCAATAAAACATGGGTGAGTGCGCTCCATTGAACATGAATCTAACTTGCGTTCTAACTTATGCTCCTTAATTCCACGCGATACGTCATAGATTTTCAGGTCAGCTTTTCCAAACGCATGTCGTCCCGCATGAGTACAAACAATTGATTGTTCTGCTTTTCTCGCCTTTCTCCATCATAGAACCGAGTAGGATCGAAATTTGGAGGTGGAGGAGTTGCAGGTGCAAGTGAAGCCAATGTAGACCGACGAGAAAGATTACGAAAACTTGCACTAGAGACGATCGATTTAGCCAAGGTCTGATCAGAAAACATTTACACGTTCAAAATGCTCGATGAATTCTTGCTGAGAACTTTTGTTTTTGATTATTAGGACCCTTACATATTGCGAAATCACTTAGGAGGTCTAGAATGTAGATTATGTTTAACTTTACACACGAATGAAGGATCTTACTTAGCACACACACAAGGAAAGAAACATCAAACCAATCTTGCAAGAAGAGCAGCCAAGGATGCCAAAGATTCATCATTATATCAATCTTCACTTTTGGCTCAACAAGCTGCTCAATCTCGCTTAACGATTACTAAAAAACAATTCATCAAGATCGGTTCACCTGGTTATCAAGTCACAAAAGTCAGAGATCCGATCACTGGTCAATTAGGTTTACTTTTTCAAATTCATTATCCACAAATTGCCAATGAAGTTAAACCGAGACATAGGTTTATGTCTAGTTTTGAACAACATGTCGAAACTGCCGATCGAGCTCATCAATATCTTCTAGTGAGTGAAATACGTTTTTGCTCCAAATCTAGAGCCATGTGTCGATGAATCTAATTGTGAATGTTGAATTGGACTTCACATTTTGACTCTTTCTAGATTGCAGCAGAACCTTATCAGACTATCGCATTCAAGTTACAATCACAGGAAATCGATAACTCAGAAGGCAAATCTTGGAATCACTGGGATCTAGAGTAAGCATGCTACTTCACGAAATCCCATAAGAGTTCTACAGGCTTACGTTTGTGTTTCTTGACAGTACAAAGACGTATAGCATGCAATTTCTGTTTGCATGAACTGTCTCCTTGAGGCAATAAATCAAGACACTGAAAGAATGTAAGTTAAAAGACATGGAAGGCCATGGATCTGATACCTGAGAATGTTTTTATTGGGACATGTTCCTTGAAGTCCACTCAAGTTTATGTTTCAGTGATTAAACCATAATATTCAATGGTTTTACCATTTAGTATCACAAATTGTCAATGTTGTCTATGTTTTTCACAATGTATAATTAATTTCTTAGCTGATCATGATCATCAAAGCAGAATTCAAAAGTTGAAAGAGAAAGAAATCAGAAAGGTTTCCTCTGTGATCATTCAAATGTTTGATAACTTGACCATGTCCACAGTAGCTTGCTATCACTATGCCAAATTGCAAAACTTACCACTTGGTTTAGAAAATGGAGAAAACATAGAAAATTATAGAGAAGCTGGGAAGGGTCAGAAAAATATGAAAAAATAATGGTTGAGTCCTGTGGTGTATTCGAATCACCTTGCATATTTTTTCATATTTTTACAACCACAATGCAGAAGATGTCAGAAACCCAATTTCGGTCCAAAATTGGCATGTATTGGAACAGTGACCTTGCAAGACCCATAAAATCATCAGTTTTGCTCCAACACATGTAGTGTCTTGACATTCTGAATGCTACATTCTGGCTTCAAAATCTGGATACACAAAGCAGCTCTGTGTCTCTAAGAATGGGCAAGTTATACCAACATCAACGGTGGCACGGCTAAGCTAAGTTAGCGCTTAGTGGTGCATTAGCTTAGCAATTTTTTGTCGCTAAGCTAGCGCTAAATCCTTAGTGCACTCAAGCTAAGCTAATTGAATTTTGATTTTTCCTTTAGCAGGTCTGCGCTAAGCTAAGCCGGGAGCTTAGCTATCAAAAAAATACATGTTTTAAGTGCAAAAAGGGCCGCTAAGCCGCTATTAGCAGTTTAGCGGCCAATCAATTGGCTTAACGGGTGTCATTTTACGCCCGCTAAGCTAATGGCTTAGCGTTAGCAGAAATCCGCTAAGATTAGTGTTAGCGGATTTTTCCTTAGCGGCTTCTAGCTAAGCTAAGCCAAGGTGACAAAAATCCTTAGCTTAGCTTAGCGAGCCACTGTTGCCAACATCCTTACACAGCAGGAAACCTATATAAGTGTAGAAATCATTACTACAATGGCTTCAGCCCCTTGATGCACATTGTAGACCCATCACATGGCTCTTATAGATTGCAAGTATCCAGGTGATTGAACAAAAGTTCTCATATTTTGAGACCTTGAAGTTTTCTGCCCAAATTCTGATAGTTTTGGAGCAAATTTGAGTCTCTGACCAGATATCCTGCATGATCATTTTGACTTGAGAAATCTTAAAAATCAAAGGTAAACTGGTGTGGTGTATACTGGTGAAACAACTTGCGCCTGGCCACTGTACCCTTGCCCAGTCTGCACCCCGAGATCAATTTGGGGCTCTATTGTTGCCGGGAGGGCTTTACGGGATCAGCTGAGGCCAGCTTGCAGCTTTTGAATCTTGGGTGTGGCAAAGTGATGAGGACCGAAGTTCTCAAACACAAATTTGGGTTGATGTTCCATGATCAAGTGTACTCTTTTGTACATAATTAAGTCTGGACTAGGCACTTGCTTCTTAATCATGACCAGATTATTCATTTTCTTGTTGTGCTGAACCCTCAATTCTTACTTCAGTTTTGATTAACTTAGCTTATATTTAATTACAGACCAATGAAGTGGCATAGTAGGAACACCCTGGATGTGTGGACTGGTGATAGAGATGGATAAATGAAATGGATAAGACTTTCTGTATAAATAGCTTCTTATTGTAGCCTTGTATTCCTTTTCTCACTCATTCATTGTTGCTACTTCTCATTTTGTCTAACACCTTCCTAAACCTTCTCCATCAACTTCACATGGTCAGGTGTATATTTATGCTTTGTTATTGACTTAGTTCAACAAAAGCCTTATAACATACACTAGCACTTTAGGTGTGTATTTCTGCTTTGTTGTTGACTTAGTCCAACAAAAGCTTTATAACTTACACTAGTGCTTTAGTTTTTGCTCCCACATATTTGAGAGCATACAAGATATTATCAGTACCCTACTCCGTTAGGAAATGGCAACTTCATCACCAAATTCTCCACCTACAACTACTAAGAAATCACCATCGTTCAATCTTCCAATGAATCCGGGTCTTGCCTCTGTGGTAACTGCGCTAGCCGCTGCTCTTGATGTGATTTGGAGGCAACTTACAGATACTAACTATACTGTTTGGACAACATGGATGGAAATTGAGCCAAATAACTTATCTTTGGGGGCGTGGTAGATGGATCTTTTATTCTCAAAGAGAACTCACTGGCTGAGGACCTTGTTGCTTTTTTGAAATTTGAACAAAAGGTGTATAATTTTTTTCTTGAAACTTGTACCAGAACAATTTAGCTTTGGCCACTAAATTTACTGCCAAAACAGGAACTGCAAAAACTGGTGCAGGTATCTGGAATCAGCTTAAAGAAAAGTGTATGCCTAATAATGTTTTTCATCAAACTCATGTGTTCTATGTCATTCTTCACATCAAATACACATCATCTCTTCAATTCAGTAAAGGAGGGCATACTTCTCTGGCAACACTTTCTCAAATCGGTCTTGATATTCCCAAAAAATTTCTTGTTGTCTTGGTTCTTGCTCATCTTTTACAATCTATTCAGTCTTTTATTGGAGTTCTCTCACACTCTATGAGTCCAAAGACAACTGTCAATTTTGTTTTAAATCAAATTGAGCAGGATGCTCATCAACAAGCTACAATGGACAATGAATCTCCTTCTATTGCTATGGTCTCAGCTGGCAACAAGAACACTGGTCACAGGTGCACTCACTGCAAACATCCTGGTCATTTAAAACCAAGGTTCTGGGCTACTCATCCTGTACTCAAACCAGCTTACACACAAGAAAGAAAGATGGCTGTGGTTGTGGCTACTTCTGTTGTTCTGATGGTGTCTACCTCTTCTGCACCATCTCCTGCTCCTGTGTTGACATCTATTTACACTGGCATGGACTTAGATAATCCTTTGTCAGCATCATCTTTTCCATCATCAAACACCACTTTAAGCACTTCACTTGAACCACCTTCTACTCTTCTTGATTCAGGGTGTTCTGATGTTATGTACACTACTAGTCAAGAAGCCTTCTCCACCTACTCTGAAATCTTATCCAATCTCAACATCGGAGAAGTTGGAAGAGCTGTTCAAGCTATTGGGAAGGGTGTGGTTGCTTTTCATGGTGTTGGTGATGTTATTATCTTCCAAGACACTCTTCATGTTCCTGTTCTTCTTACAACCATATTCCACTTTCTCTGATATGGCAAAAGAGCTCTCTTTGTGTATCATGGTGATAACACCTTCTCTGTCCTCTGTGGTGATCAAACTATTCTTAATGGGGTTGTCAGAGATTGTTTACTTTTTTCTAATATTTCTATTAATCATCTATCATGCAATAAAAATCCTGCTTTCTCATCCAACCTATGGCATGACCGCCTTGGTCATATCAATCATGACTGTGTAACCTCAACTATGTACTGAAGGCATTGAAACTGTACCTGCAAAGGATTTTTTGGAAGCCTGTGCTACCAGTAGGTCTACCCACTTACCATTCACCAGGAAGACTTCCCGCCCTTCTGGTCCTCTCAATGTTGTACACACCAACTTGTCTGGAAAAATCACTCCATTGACTCCATCTGGCCGCAAGTATTCCATGAAAATCACTGATGGATTTTCCTCCTATGGATTGATCCATCTGTCATGTTTCAAAAATGAAGCTTTGGATAAATATAAAGAAAGGAAGGTTCAAGTCAAACACATGACTGAACATGTGGTCAAGAAGATTGTTAGTGATGGAGGCGGCAAGTATGTCAACAATCTATTTAATGAATATCTTAAAACTGAAGGTATCATTCACTACATCACCACTTCTCATACGCCTCAACAAAATCCCTTCTCTGAACATGGAAATTGAACCACAGACAAGAAGGCCAGGAGTATGTTACACCAGGCCTCAATGCCTGCTTTTATGTGGGCTGCAGTTGTTCTTACAGCGGTCTATTTTGAGAACCATACTATTTCCAGGTCATGTAATGGGGTAACACCGTTTGAAGCTCTGAATGGTTCCATTCCTTCTGTTGGTCACATCCACATTTTTGGGTGTGCTGCATTTTACCATCTTACTCATGGATGTGACAGGAAGTTTGGACCTTGGGCCAAAAAAGTAATTCTTGTAGGCTTTGTTGAAAGTATGAAAAACTGCAGATTTTACATTCCGTCCACTGGGGCCATCACTATTTCTCATGATGTACAATTCAATGAATCCAAATTTCATTTTCTTGTGATTTTCAACAATCCCAACACAACTATTGTACCTTTTACTGAGGAGGAGACTTTATCTTGTGAACCTTTAAAATTTTGCCTTCATTCACCTGCTCTCACCAAAGAAATATGACAAGAAAAAAAGTACAAGATCACTGCCAGTGCAACTGCGCTTATCTCAAGAATTGGAAAATCAATTGATGAATCAGCAAATCTATCCACTCTTGATCTGGAACCCAACCCACCTTCTTATTCTCAGACACTTCTTACTTGGAACTCCTTGAAATGGCAACAGGCAATGTTTGAAGAATTTGACTCTTTTGCGGCCAAAAATGTTTTTGAAATTGTTGATGTTGTTCCCACTGATCAAAAGCCAATCTCAACTCCTTAGATTTAAAGCTAGATGTGTAGCTTGTGGTTGCCTCCAAGAAGAAGGCACTTAAGGATCTTGACAAAACTTTCTATTCTACTGGACACTTTGTAACTCTTTGAGCTCTCTTTGGTCACACTGCCACTGAAGATCTTGATATTATTCAAGCCAACTTTGTGACTATATTCCTTAACTCAGAGCTTGGTGAAGGAGAAACAGTGTAGATCCAGATACCTGACGGTTTTGTTGACTGGGTCAAATCACTTCCTCCCTCTTCACCCTTTTGCACTTGGATTCCGGCACTTATAGCTTGTTGAGGTTCCTTGTGGCTTGAACTTCTCTGTTTGTTGTATGGTTTGAAACAGGCATCTCACAGTTGGTAACTTACTATTAAGGCCTGGTATTACAAACACAGATTTGTGGTTAGCAAGACTGATGCTTATTTATTTGTCTATTGTGGTAAAATGGGTGAAAGAATTTTAATCTATATGTGGGTGTATGATATTATTGTTGTTGGTAAGAATGTTTGTTGGGTGCTTGATGCTTTGAAAGGTGATTATTGTATCAAAGATCTGGGTCCGGTGAAGAACATGCTGGTTATGCAAATCAAACAAAACCATGAGTCTAGGACTCTTTCTATAAGTCAATCAAAATATGTTGAAGAATTGCTAAAATTATATGGCATGGAGGACTGTAAACATTTAGGAACTACACTTCAATCTAATTTACCTATTTTACCCAGCACTGAAGATGAAATCAATGAATTCAAACTTAGTGGCCTTAAATGCTATTGGATCACTTAATTATCTTTCCCAATGTACAATCATCCTGACTTATCACATCCAGTCAGTTTACTCCCTCAATCTCTCAAAACATCAACCATGGCACACTGGGGGCACTTTAAAAGGGTGCTTCAATATTTATGTGGTACAAGCACTCTATGTCTTACTTATGGTGTTCAGCCCGTGAATAAAACTTTTCAAAAATTTCAGCCTGATCTTAGTGGACCTCCTGTAGCTTTTTCTGATTCTAACTAGGCTGATTGTACAATTTCTCAGAGATCTACTTTGGGGTATTATTTTATTTTTAATGGCGGCGCTGTGAGGTGGCAATGCAACCTACTGTAACACTTTCTTCTACCGAAGCGGAGTATAACGGATTTTTGGATGCTGGACAGGAAGGGATGTGGATCAGGAGACTGATGTCGGATTTTGGTTATGATCAACTTATTTCGACTACATTCTTTGGCAACAACCAAAGTTCTATTGCACTTTCACGTAATTCTATATTTCATGGTCGCGCAGAGCAAATTACAAATTGAGATACATTTTCATTGGATTTGGCAGAAAATTCAAGATAAAAGTATAGATATCAAGTTTTGTTCAACCAATGATGTGATTGCTGGTTACAATTCTGTCAGAGCAGGGAAGATATGGTTCAGAAGCAGAACCTTATGACTATATCAATTCCCACGATATGAGTTAAACTCACCTGTCAGAGCAGGGAAGATATGGTTCAGAAGCAGAACCTTATGACTATATCAATTCCCACGATATGAGTTAAACTCACCTTTCACCCAAGATGTAAGAAGAAGATCTTGGATCAGTTTTTATTCCATCACAATTGAATAAAGAAATGAACAAGATTAAAGATGAGAAACATAATTCAATACACACCTGTCAGAGCAGGGAAGATATGGTTCAGAAGCAGAACCTTATGACTATATCAATTCCCACGATATGAGTTAAACTCACCTTTCACCCAAGATGTAAGAAGAAGATCTTGGATGAAGAAGGGAGACTCAGATCGCTGCTCTTCGAGGTTTAACATGAAACTTCTGAAACGGTACATAGGTTAACATTAATGATAACAAACAGATTGAAACCTAAACATAGACAAATGATACATATGTAAATGATTAAATGAGATTGAAATATTAAGTCCAAACTTGAATGTCAGTTATGTGATATGTAAATTATTACAGAAGTGATATGAAAACTTTAACAATTAGGGGATACAAAGTTGAAATCCGGCCGAAAATCCGGCCGCGTGGCCAGATTTCCAGATTCCATTTTTTGCGGTAATTCGGAATCTGGACATGAGTCCGGATTCTCTCAACTTTGAATCCCCCGACTTCAAGTTCCATGCCAACTTTCCACTACACCACCAGTCCCACATCCAATATCGACGACTCGCCCCCACTTCACATAGCAACAACTCGATACCATCGCAAAATAGCCCTCAAGAGGTCCATTCAAACAGCACGACATGCAAGAAAGGCGTATGTTCAGAACAACCTAGACTCACTTGCAATGTTTCAAGTCAATCTCGCCGGGATAGATTTTTCTTACGCATGATTCAAGCCTTACAAATCCATCAAATTGCTGTAACTGACAAGAATTGAAAGAAGGCAGCTTTCTCGGTCAACCAAACTTACAATTTAATCAATCACAACATGAACCTTATGATAGATCAATCTCAAATCTTTCGATTGATGAAAAAAGACCAACTCTTGACTTCAATTCTCACAAAGATTCCATCTGGTCTGACTATTCTTAAACTTATCTGTATCCTTCTTTGATTTGATTCGTGTGTGAAAAGATTATACAAAGGATCTAATGCAAAATTCAGAGTTCCGAAAAGTGACTCTTTAACAAAACTTCTAGATCGAGGATGTCTTTGGACTAAGATCAACTGCTATTGTCTGCCAGTTTCATTCATCCACAGGTTTGAAAGAGTCTTTGTTCTGCAGCTTGAGTTAAAACATCTAAAATCGCAGGTTCAAGTGTTTTTAATTGACATGAAGCAGCTAAAGAGAAAACAAAACCAAAACCAAAAGAGTAGATTAGATTTAAATCAGATCGAATATGATTTTTAAAGTATTAATACCAACTCTTGACTTCAATTCTCACAAAGATTCCATCTGGTCTGACTATTCTTAAACTTATCTGTATCCTTCTTTGATTTGATTCGTGTGTGAAAAGATTATACAAAGGATCTAATGCAAAATTCAGAGTTCCGAAAAGTGACTCTTTAACAAAACTTCTAGATCGAGGATGTCTTTGGACTAAGATCAACTGCTATTGTCTGCCAGTTTCATTCATCCACAGGTTTGAAAGAGTCTTTGTTCTGCAGCTTGAGTTAAAACATCTAAAATCGCAGGTTCAAGTGTTTTTAATTGACATGAAGCAGCTAAAGAGAAAACAAAACCAAAACCAAAAGAGTAGATTAGATTTAAATCAGATCGAATATGATTTTTAAAGTATTAATCAAGAGAAGAAAAATGATCTGTTACCGATCTGTTGTACCATTGAAGTTAATTGTCCTTTATTCAAAAAATCCGTAATCTTCACTCGATCTCGATGATTAGTTGAATTCCATAAAGGAGGATAAGGTTGATTTGAATGAGAATGAGAATGTAATGAAGATCGATTTGACTCAGAGTGTAAGGAAGGATTTCTGGGTGCCTGGTGTTGGATGAGAACGAAAATCTTGAGATTGAGGTGTTGAGTCGGATATGGAATTGAGGTGAGTGAAGAACTGGCCAGTGATCTGTTGATTTCTCTTTTTGCCAAATTTCAAGTCGTGGCCAGAAAAAAATGGAATCTGGAAATCTGGCCACGCGGCCGGATTTTCGGCCGGATTTCAACTTTGTATCCCCTAAATTCTCACTAAATCTCTTGATAAATCAAAACTGCAACAACTTTGATGTGATCTTGGTTTGATTGACATTGGATTTCAGCTGACGAGGCGGGGGGTTCGTAATTAAGAATTGTGTGATATTCTTGGACATAGTCCAACAAAAGCCCTATAACTTACACTAGCGCTTTAGGCCTGCATCCTGTTATTTCTCTTAATTTTCTCCTTTCTCTTGTTTGTGTTATGAAAAATAAACTCATTTATTCTTGCTAATTCACATTTCGTCCAACACCTTGCTAACCCTTCTCCATCAACTTTGGTCAGGTGTGTATTTCTGCTGTGTTGAAGACTTACAAGTCCGACAAAAGCCTTATAACTTACACTAGCTCTTTAGGCAAACTTAACAAAGTCCCTCGCCAAAGGCCTGAGCCCCACCTTTGGCGAGGGACTTTGTAAAGTTTGCTCTTTGGGTGTTATTTCTGTTGTCGAATTAGTCCAACAAAAGTCTGATAACTTACACTAGCGCTTTAGTTTTTGCTCCCACAGCTTTGAGAGCATACAAAATACCCAACATCAACGAAGCCGATCATGTCATTTTAAAGAACAGCTTATTCACAAAAATCGACATAAAGAATATTTCCGGATTGCATATCGAACATCATTACATCATAAAGGACTTTCACAATATCTCACTAGGACATTCAAATCACTCGTGTTGCGAAAGTTGAAAATTATCGCATAGAACAACAACAACAAAGATAAAATGAATCAGTTTGATAAATTACCAATTGAGATTTTCAATCGAATCCTAACAGAAGTTGTGAATAACTTAGAAATTAGACCTATGCCAGCTCATTCTATTGAGCCACCAACTGAGTTACTCGAGTTAAGACTAGTTTCTAAAGCTTGGTCTAAAGCTGTTATACAATTATATTTTCAAGCAATAGTGATATTAAATCGGGATCGTGCAAGATTAATTATTAATAACTGGAAGGATGATTTATATGCACCTGATCTTCAATGTCCTGTTAGAATACTGCACATTATTGAACTCGGCCATACACACGCAGATCGGTGTGAGATGCCCCCAGAAGAGCGTGATTTCAGACATCCTACGATCGAGCAAGTAGTAAGGTTAATTGAATTACTGGGCGAAAATTTGAAGATGTTGTATATCAGCCTTGAATGTTGCTTGAAAGTTTCTCCTGATCTGATCAAAGCCATCAAGACTATCAAAAATTTGAAATGGTTATCGATTGAATTTCAAAATGAAACCGCGGCATACGATTTGGATTCATTATCAGATTTAATTTCAGCGATACCTAAACTTGAACGTTTATCACTTCAATGGGATTCATCAGAAATTTTGGACGTCAAACCACCTGCTCTATCGAATTTGAACTACTTTTCTCTCACTTGTGAAAAAAATGTAGCAGGGATTTCTAATATCACTGAAGCTTCAAAAAACAGATTAAAAACTATTGCACTTTTTGGTGATCATCAGCTTGAAGGTCTACGGCAAGTTTTGGAGCCTGTCAAAGATACAGTAGAAGGTCTCTTTACAACGCGGATCTCTCGACAACTTGGCCAAGATGTTTTGGATTTAAATTTTCAAAAATTACGAGTTATTGGAACTCAGCCTGTGCTTCGTCCCACCATGTCAGAACTTGATTGGATGAATGCCCCAATGTTCAAGAACGTCAGAACAATTGTCATAAATAAGAATTATTTGAAAGATGCTTTGAAATTGAGCGGAGTGGATGTCTTGAAGAAGCTCACTAATCTCAAACACTGCAGACATTATTCGGGTTCCCCAAGTGGGCAGGGAAAAATGATTGGGAGTATGATTTGTCATAAAATGGTCTATCACTCCACACCTGAGCCATAACACCCACACTACATATGTGTAGCAGGCTCAGTGAATATGTGGTTATCATGTACATACAGTTCTGCTCAGTTATCTGCTCATCAGGACAAGTTATTCATATGTAATACATGCTGTAACTTCTTTCAGATTGAAAAAAGCTTCCAAAAGATTGACTACATACACTGACTCAATGTTTTGGTGTGATCTCATCAACTCAACTGCATGTAACACACTTTCTGTTACTAAGACATAGCTTCAACAATATTGCCTGAGCAGCTACAGAATTATATGTAGTGAATTTTTGGGAAAAAAAATTCAAAGTCGAAAAAGTTACATGTGGTATAACATGTGATTTATTTATTCTGATGGGCAAAAAACTGAGCAGACCTGTATGTACATGATAGACAACTATTGACTTAGCTTGCTGCACATATGTAGTGTGGGTGAAATGGCCCAGGTGTGCAGTATTAGATTCTTTTATGAAAAACTGTACTATTAATCATTTTCCTCTGCCAAATTGGGGAAGTTGAATGATGTTTACAGTGCAAACACATGTTCTTCATCAAACATCCCTTTTTTTCCAACGAGATTCCATCACACTTCATGAAAGTGGTATGACCTCCTTTGGTGGTGGGGAATGTCAGCCCCGAGCCCTATTACTAGTACCAAAGGGCTGCCCAAATAACTATAAAATAACAAAAATAATAATTACAACTCATGGCTCAGTTTCAAGAGCCAAGTACATATGTAATTACATATAGTTACATATGAAATTACATATGTACATACATGTAGATGTAACCTTTTGGTTATATTATGTAAGATTGCCTTTCACAAGTGCGTATCACAGGAGTAACACAAGAGTTACACCCGTGCGTAATCAGATAATAATTAAATAATTAAAATTCATGATTACATACGTCAAATGAGTATGTAATCAAACCACAAGTTGTACATAAGGATTCTCAGGGTTTTGAGTATATAAAGAGCTCTCTGACCCGCCAGGAAAATCCATCATCATCATTACATATCATCAAATTATCAGTAAACATCATCAATCAGATAAATAAGAGTCCTTGTCCTCTTTTCATTAGACATTGTATATTTCTCTAATTGATCATTGCTTTTGTTATTTGTAGAAGTTCTTTTGAAGACTTCTTTCAGGAGGTGATCCTTGCAGTACTGCTCAAGTTATTAAGGGAATTCAATAACTTGAGAAACTCTAAATTCACGGGAGTTCCTCTGTGTTCAGAGTTTAAAGAACTTTAAATATCACTAGGTGATATTTCCCTTGTGTAATAAACTCTAGAGTAGAGTGTTATTAGCTTGGGCACGAAACTAGACTGTAGTTTCTACTCTTATTCCTGCTAGAAGACTCCTGTCTTGCATTAATTCCCGGATTGATATCCAAAACCCTCAGGTGTGCAGTATTAGATTCTTTTATGAAAAACTGTACTATTAATCATTTTCCTCTGCCAAATTGGGGAAGTTGAATGATGTTTACAGTGCAAACACATGTTCTTCATCAATAAACTTAGTTTATTATTCCACCCTTTTTCTTTAGTGGTTTACTAGCCTAAAAGACGCTCGGAATTCAAGGTCATGTCTTCGGAAGCATGACAATAGATGAAATTTTGGTTAGTATCTTTTTGTTTGATCACACCAAAACTTTGATAGGGAGTGTGTTGAAAAACTTTGTACTGATTATTTTACTTGTTGATTAGAAATTAGATCTTGAACTCAATGAACCAATGCAAACAAGTCATTAGATTCACTTGTGGATGCCCCTTCAATTTGAAATTTTCTTTTGTTAGTAATATTACTAACAAAAGCCTTTTGTCATCTCCCTTGCCAACTTTTGTTTTTCAAAAGATGTAAGTATATTCCACCAGAGCCCTGAACCAGTGTTAGAAACAAACGAAAGATGTATTTGATCCTGCCCCAAAGTAAATAATTGTTTCTTTTGTTATGGATTCAACAAGAGAGAAAGAGGGAAAAAATGAACTGAGGTGCCCAAAAATTACTGTAGGCCTTCCCTTTACACAACCGTTTTTTTGTTGTACAGAAACCAAACCTTCTCAAAACTGCGGTTATTAACTGATCGAATCAATGTGAGAGCCAATTCTTGGTACAATTTTCTTAGGCCCTGAAATCTAGGCCTCGAGGCCGCGCAGGGCCAGGCTCAATTTTGGGGGGATAAAACGCTCAGAAAGGGGATAACCATTGGGTGTATTGCATCTTCAAGGACATCAATAAAACCTTACTTTGAAGGTAGAAACATATTTGAGAGACCAAGACCTACTTAGAAGAGAGAAAAACAACCTTTACTTGAAATTCTCATGTATATATCCAAAGTTTAAATGTCTATTTAGAAAAGGAAAACTTAAAAAAATTCTCACTTCAATCCAAATTAACATGTATTCATTCAAACTTGTTTCTAGTGAAAAATGAAAATAGATTTCTTGAAAATCAATCAATAAACACCTATTTTTTCATGATCACCTTATTCCAGCTCTTGAGGCAGACTTGAGCTTCAAGATTGTGAGGAGTGAACAAGGCTTGGTGGTCACTCATGACTCTCAAAGCATTAGAGCATGTGCTCTCAGAAGGGGAACTTGTTGCAGGTACTGCAAGAATTGCTCTGGCCATGCAAGCAAGATTAGGCCAGTGATGTGCGTTTATTGACCAATAGGCAAGAGGTTTACAGATCTTGTCTTCTTGAGGGGCAGTGAGGTATTCATTCACCTTGTGTTCAATCCAGACAGTTTTGTGTAGGGCATATGGGCCTTACACTGGGGCTATTCCAACATCAGCAAAGATAGTGGTGCCTGGCTTTCTTCATTTGAATTGGGAGGTGATCATACCAAGTATTTGGCATTCCAAGACTTCAATTCTATTGATGAGATCAATGCAAATAGTGCATAAGGCAAATCTTGTTTTTTTCCTTAGGTGTGTTCTTTTCTAGTTCATGATGGTTGCAAAGTCAAGTCCTGATTTGTATCTATATTATCACAGTCATGAAGTGATGGACTCATTAGTTGACATGGATATGACCTCCACATGGGGCTACAAACAAGTTCTTGAGACGGTTTTGGTGCTGTTATTTCAAAGCTTTGGATATTGAAGAAAAGTCTAGCAAAAACCCGTGGAATTTGAGCCGGGTTCCCTCCGTGATTCTTGGGTACCCCCTAAACCAATTTTCAACAAAATCATGGTAAATTTGTGGTGTAGTGCTGACATGTATTGGGAAGGGCTGTGAAAACAAAATCAGTTTGTTTTCATCTTGGAGAGATTCTGAGATGTTCTGAGTATGACTCATGATCAGATCCTGAATAATCATCTCAGAGACTCTGACTGAGCCCAAAGAATTCTCATGCAAGATGAAAATGAGCATTCTCCAGCAAAGCCAAGCAAAATCTGATCAAAAACAGTCTGATTGTTTGAACACTACCAAACTCATGAATCAAATGAATCTGAAAGAAAATGAATCTTTTGAGACTTCTGGAAAGTCTACAAGGCTCACGTAGTTCTGAGCATCAAGTTTGGAACCTGTGACTGGTACAGCCTAAAACATCCAATCATCATTTGGTGCAAGTTCATCAAGACTGAAAACGGCTGTAGAATGTGTGCCTCAAGTAAAGCTTTGTTTTACAAAAATCTAAAAATCATAAGTAACATTTTGATATAGGAGAAACTGTAAATGATGCATTTTGTAAGTTGATCCTCTTTGTTTAATTGGGTAGATGGCTAGTTCCAAGTATGAATTGATGGCTTTACATCTTTTAATCCAACTTCTTTATGATAACTCCATGAAACATTACATTTAATTCTTTTGCGTGATGATGAGCTATAGTGTTTATTTTCTTGTTTTTCTTTCATGAATAAAGAAACATAGAGCAATTATTTCTTAATTACAATTTATCTTGGTAACCTTGATGTATGTACTTATGATGAAGCTCACAATTCTCTTTTGGGTTGTGTTAGATATATGTCCACTTTGGAATGAGTAAACAAATAAATTTGAATTACAATATCTCATGATTTGATTACCAAGATTGAATTTGTTTTCATGCCAAACTGGTAGTGTGTTGTACATTTTTGCTTTTGATGATCTTATTCATAGTCTTTTTCCAAGCATTTTGACCTACTGTGAATCCTCATTCATCAGCATTGGTCCCATCATTGACTTGATTGCAGAAATTCACAAGCATGAGATTAACAAGCCTGATGGATCTCCAGCCAAGAGTAACCTTTTGATTACTAGCCATGAAGGGAATTGTTGTGGTATGAACTCCAACACAGGAACATGTGATTTGTGAATAGAGTTGCCATTTTTTGTAAATCTGGGTTGAATTTGTCCCTTGATGGTTTTGTGAATTGAAGACCATTGAAACAGCATGGAACTTGAAGGGAAATCAGAAATGGGATATCACTTCGGATGGTAGATTTGATTTGATTTGATGTGATAGGTTGATTTTCCTTTTATGGGATCTTGTTGTATGGTTTTGATAATCTGTGATACTTGGACTGCGCCGCACTGTCTACAGTCTGCTACAGATGATATATAATCCATCTCGCCTTTGAAATCGACTTGAACTGTTTCTTTGTCTTGATTTGATTTGATTGTTCAAGTTCTTGTTCTGCTCAGTTTGACTATCATCATCATCAAGTCTTAATCATTCAACTACTCTCACAACCCATCTCAGATATCAAACATCGAACATTCTCAGCTTACCGATCATAACTCACTTTCTCATCTAAAACCGGTTAGCGAATCCAACTCAGCAATCAGTCGGCTCCAGACCTTTATCAAACCCGGACCTTATACACAGATGTCATCCAATAACAAACGATTCCATCAAGCTCCTCATCTTCTTCCTCGTTCTTCAAAGGTTAAACCTACTAAACGACATGGTGAACCTGCTACAGACACTTGGTCTCGATTAGCTAAAGCAATCACTGAAATCTTAAACCATAATGCATCCAAACTTTCTTTTGAAGAACAGTTTAGTAGATTTCCGTTCTTTTTCCTGGTTTCTTACCCAAAATACCTTCAGATTCACTCAAGTCTCTCGATCCATATGTGTATGAAACTTTTATTGATACTCTTGGTTTGCTTTTGTACAGTTATCGGTATGCCTATAATATGGTACTCTATAAGCAAGGTACCAAGCTCTTCAATGGGGTCAGAGATCTAGTGGCCCACCATCTAGATGACCAAGCCAACCAAAAAATCAAGCCGAACTTCCCAGTCTTCACTGCCTCAACCACCACCACCACCACTACCACTACCAGCACCACCACAGTCAACCCAACAAAAGAAGTCCCAATCTCACCACCAGCTACAATCTCTAGTAGTAATAACAAGGGTAAAGCCAAAGCCGTGGAAAAAACCTTGGAAAAATTAGAAGCCAATGCTCCTCATATTCCTTTACTTACTCAGACTCATCAGATTGCTTTGATTAGTGGAAACGCTACTGATCGATTAACTCTCATTCAGTCTCAAGAAAGGTTTTTGAAATCGGTTAGAGAGGTTTGGGATGATCATGTGGCTTGTATGAAAAAATTGAGAGATGTATTGAAGTATATGGTAAGTTTGAATCTACAATTGTGGATATATCCCAAATCTTGAAAACTGACTGGTTTCCTATTTAATCGACCTACCATGATTTGGTCATATAGGACAAAGTTTATACTGCAGCACCAGGAAATAACTTTGATTGGATGCCACCAGTATGGGACTTGGGTCTTTACATCTTCCTAACCCATGTAATCCGATCCCCACACCATCCCATCTCATCCCACCTAATCAATGCCATCATCACACTCATCACATCCGAAAGATTAGGAGACACGATCAATAGTTCAGTAGTTAGATCAGCTACTGAAATGTTAACCGATTTAACAAACCATAGTGTTGAGATTATCAAAAGAGTAGATGATAAAACGGGTGGAAATGGCGGTGGTCCGGCGGGTGAAAGTATTTATTTGACGGACTTTGAACCGCTTTTTTTGGCCGAGAGTCGTGAGTTTTATAAGAATGAAGGAAACCAACTTTTAAGTTCTTGTAATGCATCTGAATATCTTAAAAAGGTTTGTTTCTTCTTTCTGTTTCCCATTTATATGTATCTTGATGATAAGTTTCTTGGTACCCAGACTGATTTCGTCTTTCTCATCTTGTCGCTACCACATTTTGATTGCCACCTCTATGGTTTAGGTTGAAAAACGTTTGGCAGAAGAAGAAATCCGATCACAAGCTTACCTTCATTTACCAACTGAACAATGCCTAGCATTTATTTTAGATGAAGAACTAATCAAAAAACACATCAATGGAATCCTACATCATGCATCAGGAGGTTTAAACCTAATGATCGAACATGATGCCAAAGACGACTTAAAACGACTCTACACTCTCTTACTTAGGATCCCTGAGCAAGGTTTGAACAGTTTAAAAGAAGGAGTTAAAGATTGGATTAAAGAACGAGGGAATCGGATCAATGAAGGTTTTAATGGTGAAGCCATTACTCGTGATGAACCTCAAGCGGGTAATAATTCAACCGCTTTACAATGGGTTTCGGATGTCATTGCTTTGAGAGATAAGTTTTTGGTGATCCTTTCCGAAAGTTTTTCGGCTAATAAGCTTTTACAAAGTTGTATTGATGAGGCTTTTAGCTCTTTTATCAATGCTAACAAACGATCTGCTGAGTTTATCAGTTTGTTTATTGATGATAAACTCAAGAAAGGATTAAAAGGAGTACGTATGTTTTGATATACGAATATTTCACTTTCACCAAGCCTAGACTGATGATGCTTTAATTTGGATTGATTGATGTTTAATAGAAAACAGATGAAGAAATCGAATCTGAATTAGATAAGACAATTGCACTTTATAGACATTTACATGAAAAAGATTTATTTGAGAAATATTATAAAGCACATCTTGCCAAAAGATTGTTATTTGGAAAATCAGTTTCAGAAGATACAGAAAGGAATATGTTAGGAAAATTAAAAGTCGAATCAGGTAGTGCTTTTACACGTGATTCTGAAGGGATGTTGAAAGATTTGAAAATGTCAAATGAGATGGGTAAGAGTTTTAAAGATTGGTGTAGTAAGAAACATCCCGTGAGTTTTGTTTTGAATCTTTCGTATCAGAGAGAGAGAGAGAGAGATTAACTGAAAGGCTATTTCTTCTTGATAGGCTGTTCCTTTGGATTTAGTAGTGACGGTAGGATCTTCATCTATGTGGCCAATGTCACAAGGAAACAATCAAATGAAAACACCATGTATCTTACCGAAATTGTTGGATGATTCGATTAAACTCTATGAAAGGTTTTATTCGACTAGACATAGTGGTAGAAGATTAACTTGGCATACTGAATTAGGTAGTTTGGAAATCAAAATCAAGTTTAATAAATCAACTCATGAACTTAGTTTATCTACTTTAGCTGGTGTGGTGGTCCTTTTGTTTGATGGAGTGGATGAATCGAGGAAATTTACTTATCCAGTAAGTAATCCAATGTTCTTTTTTTGATTGTTTTTCTCTCTCGACCATTTTGTTTTTTCAAACCAAACACTTTTTAATGAATTTTGAATTGTTGACTGATTCCAAAACTAATTTTTTTTACGTCTACTTCTTAGGAAATTCAAGAAGCAACAGGCATGTCAGATGGAGATTTAAAACGAACCTTACAATCCTTATCATGTGCGAAATATAAGATTTTATTAAAAGAACCTAAATCACGTGAGATTAATGAAAGATTAGATGAATTTAAATTGAATTTGAATTTTACAAATCCGATGACGAGAATCAAGATTCAAACGATTACCAACAAAGTTGAAAATAAAGTAGAACAAAAAGAAACTAATGATCGGGTTGAAGAAGATCGTAGGTTACATACTGAAGTAAGTTAATTTCACCCTCTCTCTCTTTCTCTGTCTCTTTTGGTGTATTTTTTTTCTGATGGTAGCTTTTGGGGTTGGATTGAAAAACACAATAGGCTTGTATTGTAAGAGTGATGAAAACAAGACAAAGATTAGGTTATACTGAATTAAATCATGAAGTGATCAATCAACTTGCTAAACGATTTAAACCTACTCCTACGGTCATCAAAACTTCGATTGAGAAATTAATCGAAAAGGAATACTTGGCTCGTGATAATCATGACCGAAAGATCTTGATTTACTTGGTATGTGGTCTTTTGACGGATTCTCTTTGAGAAACTAGGAATGCTTATATTGGTTTTTTTCGTCTTGGTCTATAGGCTTGAATGAGAATGATGGGTTTGTTTATTCTAGAAAGATATTGATCAGGAAAGGGTCTTTGGTTATATATATTGATCTGTTTCTTTATGTAATCAGATCAGTCTATTTTGAAGAAGTTCAAAAACCGTTTAGAGTAGAGACAATTTGATTATCGATTCTATCTATCTATCTATATATATATCATGAAGTTTTTGTTTCTTTGTTTCATTGATTTCATGTGGGTAAGAAGTGTAAGTTGGGAAGAATTGATGATGAGATGAATTTTTTTTTATATGAAAAGTCGAATTTGGAAACATTTTTTTTTTGCTTCTTTGTATGAATCTGATTTGGTAATTTGAAATTTCCTTTTTTTTACATTTTATGAGTCGTCTTAAAGGTTGGACTCTAGACAAAACTGCCTTATTGAAGCATTTGTAAGAATCATGGTGATGATCAAAGTTATTAAAGTGGGATGATGATTATATACTGAGAAGCGCGAGATTTTTTAAAAGTGAAGCTTGAGGATTCTTATTTTGATGAATAGTTAGAGAGAGAATTGCAAACCGCAAATGATTAAGTCGTGAGCTGATAAATGAAGTCTTGGAGGAATAGAGGACTACTGTGGGGGAACCAACTCAACGCCTCGTGTGGAGTCACGTTAAAAATAATCAGACAACTCTTTTGGTTTATCACGAGCAAATGGTGAAGATGCTCAGAAGCACTGATCAACTACAGTTCAAACCTCAACCTATTACACTGCCATTTGAAATCCAGACTTACATCTTGGAGTTTTTTCTCGAACTCTTGGCCGAAGAGTACGAGGACCAGGACGAGGACGAGGACGTTAGACCTTCTTATTTCTTCCAAACTACTTGGTTTACGATTGGTTTCCAAAGCATGGTCTCAAGCTATCATCAAGATTCGTTTTCGGTATTGTTTACTTGAAGAACGCGAATCGCGCACAAGTTATTCTTGACAACTGGTCTGATGATCTCTATAGCCCAGCACTCACATGCCCCGTTCAACACATTTTTCTCCTACATTTATGTTATTCAAACCCAGTGTAAAGCCAAATGCTAAACTCAACAATTCTACTTGTTGCTCAAACAGTTCTATCAAAGTTCAATGCCGGGCTCAATTTTCTATTTGTGCAACTCTTGATAGTGGTAAACTTGCATTTGAGTGGTACTGGCAGCATTAAAACCACAACCCCTACTCTATCAAAGACATGCGTAACATGCACCTTCCATTGGTTTTTAAGGTGTGGCTCAACGCACAATCCATCAAAGGTTTGACCTGGAAATCTCCCCAACACCTGCTTTTGTGTCCTGATCATTTACCAGTGAGTTCATTCACCTTACTCTTCAGCATGATAATCCATCTAATTCATGCCTATATGTAGGCTATGACTTGCCCAATAGGTGATTGTCCCTGAGGCTCTTCAGATAGATTACCAGACTGTACAAAACACCATACGCAAGCACACTAAAGCTATCAAACACTGAGACTCCAATGTGCTTGCATTTATTGCACTTTGGCTTGAGATCCTTGACAAGTGTGGATGGCACATTCCCAAATCTCACTGGCTTCACAATTGGAGGTAGCCTTCTGTTTACAGTCCCTCTTTTTGAGGGTGGCAAGCATACAATCCTTATCAACGGCAGACCAACCCCCAAGAAACAACAGCGTTGCTGATCATTTAGTGACCCTTTCCTTCTGTCGATGACGTGATGTACATATCCTCTTTCTTATCTTCCACCCTTTGTGGATTTACTTTCTCAGCATTTCAATCTGTTTCTCGTCGTGATTTCATTCCCTTACAAAGTATATTTTTCTTCCATTTAGTGAACCAAAGTATGGTGATTGGTGAAGTCCGCTCGGTTCTCATTCGGTCAGCAAGATCTATTTACTTCCGACCGAGCTCCGTTGTTTTCGAATCATCATTTTTCCGCCATGTTAGAACATGCACTATGTGATGAGGTACTGATTTCACTTCTTCCGTACTTTCGTCATCCTCCGTCAATTCAAGTTTTGCTCTTTTCCATACAGTTTCATTTTCGTGTAAATTGCTACTCTCACCCTTTCATATCCCCTCTTTCCACCGTGCCATCGTCATGCAACTTAAAACTATAACTTACTTTTGGCACCACGGCCAATGCGAGGAGGTCCTCTCGGTCCTCGCTTTGACCGAAGACACCCCTCATCCCCCGAATCTGGGAGCAATGGCTCATATTCGCGTATTTGTGGGTGCGCGTCACAACGCGCATATACTGTCTACAACCGTGGCATTATAAGTCCATCCTGGTGCGTATTCCTGAGGAATTTCCCCTTGACAGTGCACGAAGTGAGGGTCAAATAATGGGATGCTCCACGGCATTCTATCGACTTGAGGCGTGAATATTATGTAGACACCACGAATATATTTTTATCCTCGTTTCAATCATGGAACCCCTCAAGATCAATTTAGGGATAAATACTTCGAAGTATGTGATTCTGTCGTTGTGTCGCAATGCTTGGGATTTGCAATGTCACTTATAAATGACAGGACTATGTAGCATTTGAGTGATTTGCCAGAGTGATTTGAATGACTTTGCAAGTTTGTTTGAAAGATTGGCGAGCATCGACTCGCGTAAATTTGAATGCAATTTGTATACTTTTGTTCGTGTGAAAAAATTAATCCTTCATAGACTCCTCATAAACTCATCAAATAATTGACTGTACTTTACCAATAAATTATCTGATGACGCAGGAAATTATCTTGTGTCATTTAATGGGAAATAGTGGGGTCAAGGGCAAGTGCGAGAGTGACACATTTACATTACATAAAGTGAAGTATGAGTGACAAAGACGCATAAAAGCATAGAGAAACAAGCTTGAATGACATCCACAGATGAAGTGGTTCTCAGAATCGAAAGAACTGGGTTTTGTTGAGGCTGCAAGGTGACAAGTCTGTGCCGCAGTCGTGACCCGATCTGAGATCATGTGACTAGAACACTACATAATTACATCCCACGCTGTTCTGCTTCTGCATTTAGCATCAACTCTTTCCTTATTGAATCTAATTTTAGATTTCTACATTCTCCAGTTACATAAAATAAAGTTAAGGCTGATTAAAGTTGATGTGAAGCTGTTTGTTTTGAAGTTCGCCAACTATTTTGGACATCCCCTAACTTTCTTAGGCGGTACAGGCCCATTGTTTTAAAAAAGCCGACCAAATAGTATGTATGTAGTGAAATTATTTATGTAATATAGAAAAAAATGTATTGTGGTGGGTGATGGTGTCTTGAGAAGGATTGCATTCATTCCATAGAGTACAAAAGGAAGTGAGGCTGAAGACTAAGTTCTCCGATAACGGCCGAGGAGTGATTTGAATTGATTTACTTTCTTATTAATCTTGATTTGATATCCACCAATGCCATAGAAGTTTGGGGTCAGCTTCTTTTCTTCTTTCAGCCAGAAAGGAACATACAATAAAGATGTGGATGGATATATGAAATATTATGTTAAGATATCATTTACGATTCGATCGGCTAAAATTCAGTTACATAATCGATTGATTACACCATTCCCCCATTCTATTTCCTCAACCCACCGGGACCCAGTTTCAACCGCCCTTCGATGTACTTCAACTTACATGAATCTCTTTTTTTTCATTTGTAGCTTGGTTCTACGTAAAACTACTTAATCTACACATGTCTGTGCTAAATTATTTTTTTTGATTAAAGCAGTGGGCCATTATTTTAATACGGCAAGTTTCGCAAGCAAAAAAAAACAAAAGAGTACCAGCAGATTATTCAAAGTTTTTGAGGGCTCATCTCATCAGGTCTCATCCCTCAATCGCTTCAACTGAAAAAAAAAATAACGACTATAAAAGCTTTTCGAACATCTCGCTTCAATCGAACTGATTCCGTTCTGTTGGTCAAGTAATCCATCGACAAGATTTGAATTTCTACATCAACTTCAAGCCTTTATAGCTTGTACCTCTTTCCAAACCAATCCCAACCGAAATCACAACCAACAACAACAACAAAAAGTCATTCTTGTTTACATTTATCCTTTCAAAAAGTTCATCCACTTTTTTTGAAACAACCTAAAATATCCAACTATGCCACATTTGCAAAATACTCTCGAATCAAAACAAATGACCACAAAGTTTCATCATCCATTAAAACAACCCATCAATCCATTATTCTCAGCCCATCATGAAGAACCACAACAACAAGCAATTGAAGTCAATCATCGAAGTACCACAAGTTTTTCAAAAAAACAATTAATATATCAATTCAAATCAACTGCACCATCTTCAGTGTCACCCACCCAATCCACTTCATCTCTATCACCTGTCCCATCACCCATGACAACGATTTCAAATGGATCTATCCTTTCTTCATCTTCTTGTCACAAAACAATTGATCATAAAGCTTCATCAGATCCGCCTACGAGTACATTTTCTAAACCGTCTTGGTCTAAGAAAAAGTTTAGCTTCACCACTACTACTCCATCACATTCTCAATCAGCTCCTAATTCGAAAAAATCTATTCAATCTCAACGAAAACAATTTCCTACACCTCATTCTTATTACCCTTGGTTTATTAAATTAGAAAATGATGAAAAACATCATCCATTTGATCCTGATCAAATTCCATATTGGTTATCATACGAACCAGAAGTAATGGATCAGTTAAGTTTCATCTCTTCTTTTAAAACTTCACAAACTGGCAAAAAAGGTTTGAAACAATAAACAAAACTGACATTTTGGAAATTAAACGTGTTGATTTAATCAGTTATACTTTAATGATGTATGCATCATCAAATGATCCATTTCGATTACCATTCACAGGTCCCACGAATTCAGAATTACCTAAAGTAATATTAGATTTAGGTTGTGGCCCTTATGGGACTTGGTCTCATGCAGTAATTCAAAAATATGGTGATCAAACTCAAACTGAATTAAAAGTCATCGGATTAGATATTTGTCCAGTTCAATCGGTTTATCAAAATGATGGGTTTCATCAATTACAATTTATTCAACATGATTTTTTGAATTATTTACTTCCTTTTCCTGATGATGTAAGTTCAAACCACTTCATTTTCCACGAAATAAGACAAGAATTTCCAATTTATTAATCAGAGTTTTTTTTGTTTTGGTTTTATTTTGTTAGACTTTTGATTATATTCATTCATCATTTATTGCAACAGGAGTACCGGAAGATAAATGGTCAAAATTATTAGAAGAACTTTTAAGAGTATTAAAACCAGGAAAGAAATTAGAAATCATTGAAACTAATTTAAATCCGAATTTAAAAACGTATGAAATTTTAGATACAAGATTTATTTCACCATTTCCATTATCGATCATACCTGCACAATTATCTATGTTAGATGGTGGTAGTTCAGTTGAAAGAAGAAGAATCGAATTTGAAGAAATCAATCCAACAAGCCAACCTGAAGTCAATCAAAACATCTTTATTTTAGAAAATCATGATAAGGAACAAGACGAAAAGAAGATCAAGAAAAGTAAGAAATCATTGGATTTAAATCATCAAATGAATTCTAATTGGAATTTATTAAATCATACACATCATTTATCATTAAAGGTATCACAAGCCAGAGGAGCAAAGAAACCATCTAATCTATCAAAACCTACACCTGCTTCTACTTTTACAGACACGACTTCAGGAATGATATCTAAACTGTTGATCGAAAGGTTCGGTTGGAACCCAGAGATGGATCAACGTTCCTTTCAAAGTCTCAAAAAACAATACCAACATTACTCATCATCATTAACATCGATCGAAATGAAAATCTCAAATTACAGAACGGTTTTAAAAACGTTTTATAACTCCAAAGATTTATCTATCATCACCACTCATTCAGCCACCGAGAGAATCGAACATATTAAAGAATTGATCGATAAACTTTTACTACAGAAATCGGAAACTAAAAAACTCTTTCAAACTGTTCGAAATGAACTTCATAATGTTAAGAATCGATTAGGTTGTGAAATCGATTTAGGTTATTGTTTAGGTGTGGGTGAAAAGAACGTTGTGACGGATGATGAGAAAGTGGTTAATGTTTCTAAATCGATCAGGATCGAGTTGAGTGACTTTTTTTTTGCTCAAACTTTCTTTTTTGGAATCTTTACTCATGATTTGATTACTTTTTCTAGATCTTTCTTGGTACTGAAGAATTGAATTCAAAACAAACTAATTGTAGTGTTCAGTTTTTTGATTAAACTTTTGAACAATCAGATCACTTTTGATGAATGAAATTCTTTTGTTGTTTTGAAATCCTGAAGAGAATGCTGAAAAGATTCAGAAATTCTGTTGCTGCTGTTGTTGTTGTTGTTGTGACACTAATCTTTCTTTCTTTTTTATCTTTTGCTTGAAACATTATTGATGATAATCTTTCACAATGTACATGTTTATTTGATTAGTTGATATGTTCATCTGTCTATTTATATAAGTGGTCTATATATGTGTGTTCTTTTTCTTTTGATTAATCTGTTCCTTCTTTATGATTTCCTTTTTTCTTTTCTTATTAAAAATTTGTTGTTGATATGAGTAAACAATCCTTTTTAAAAAATTAAATTAAAGTTTTTTAATGAAAATATTGTTTTTTTTTGTCCGATTACTTGCTATTTTCATCTGTGTATTTATTAAGTGGTCTATATATATATATGTTTTGTTTTTCTTTTTATTGATCTGTTCCTTCTTTATGATCCCTTTTCCTTATTGAAATTGTTGTTGTTATGAGTAAAGAAAATTTGGAAAAAATTAAATTGAAGTTTTTTAATGATCATATTGAGGAGTACTACTACAACCAAGTTTGATGTGTTTGTTATAAAACTTCTTTTAACATATCTGCAGACTCTGCCTTTCACCTACTTCACACAAACCACTCTCTTGCTCATTGCCTTGACTTCAATTCAAGTTCAATCCAAAACCCTTATGATGGATGTGTACTATATGTCACTTTTGAAAACTCGTGTAGCCTACTCAATAACACATTCAAATCCTGAACCAGTGACAATCTACAAGAAGTTCACATGTTAGAATCTGCTTTGAATAAGAGCCTCTTTAAGCAGTCTTTCAAGATGAGAACCAAGTAATTGAAACTTTGTATGTTTGGTCATGCAGGTTCTTCAACTTGCTGACACTGTTCTTAACCATAGCCTTGGCTCACAAACAGTGTAGATATTACAGGATTGAAATCCATATATGTTATAAGTGGTCCAAGAAGACAGAAGGAAATCTAAACTTTTTCTTCACATTCAATGTCTCTGATAGATAGGATGACTTTTTCATTACTGAATGGAACAGTAACTCATGAACAAATAGCTTAGCTGACATTGCCTACAGCTTCTTTGTAATTGTATTTCTCTCATGAAGAAACTGAATGACTAAGATTAATCTAGACATTTTGGTTTGAGATCTCTTGATTAAGTATGATGACAAAATAATTTGGATATATCTGGGTCTGACCAAAAAGTGTTATCAATTCATTGCAAAAACAAAAGACAACAAGCAACCCATGCACAAAGAATACAAAGCCTAAGGTTCAAAAGGGCTGTTTGTTGGAGCTTCAAGATAGAAATTATGCAGGATGTGATTTCACCTCATGCTTTACAAGTTAAGTGGCTTGAATGCAAACAAAAATCAAGTTTATCTTCTTGAGATCAATATCAAATCTCCTAAACAAAACACCCGTCGGTCCCAGAAAAAAGAAGATCTCCCTCGAATCGGGATCGAACCGATGACCCTGAGATGCGCGACTTAACCAATTACAGTCTCATGCTCTTCCAACTGAGCTATCGAGGGCTATGACGTAATCTGTATTTTAGCGACTCCGAACTGCACAGCAGCCGCAGCACAACTTATGCCTGTACATATGTCATCACCTTCATGCTGCTTTGGTTACCCTTGTCACTTCGAGGCAGAAGAGGTACAAAAAATCTCGACATCGTCGGCCTTCAATTCTACATAACACCACGAAACTAATTTGGGCCATACGACCAAGACACCTCAAGCCAAGAACCTCAATATCCTCATTTAATTAAATTATACTATACTGAATGCGCAATACAATTCTGGGGCAACTCATATGTAGGAAGTCTCTTGTTCTCAAATTTAAAAAAAACTTGGCGGAAATCTAGTATATTGTGTGAATTACATTGAATTGAAAAACAAAGTTTCTTTGTTTTTTTCAATCTTTTTGTTTTTTGTTTTTTTCAATTTCAATAATTTTTGAGTACTAGAAGAAAACAAAAACTACACTATTTGAAAAAGAAAGCAAGAGTTTTGATTTTTGATTTGGATATAAAGCAAATCTTTAACTTAGCTTTAAAGTAATAAAGATTGTAAGCGAGCTTCAGTTTCGATTAACTAGATTGACAAATCAATCTGAATCAGTTTCTGATCAATTTAGTTAAAGAGATCAAAACTTCAAGAACAAACCTCAATAGCTTGTTTAACTTCTAAATGTCTTCTTGCTGCTTCAAGCCAATCACGAGCCAAGACCTTAGGCCATCCTTTCAAAGCGTTTAATTCTCTTGTAGCTCCATCCAAATCTTTTCCATTCAATAAACTCTCTACCCTTCTCAAGACGCTCATCACATCATCACCTTCGATTTGATATCCACTTTGTTTGTTGATAATTAAAAAGTGACTGAGAAAGTATGAAGCAAAGTATGCTAGAAATCCTCCGTGATCAGGAAAGAAGGCAACAGATTGAACTCGTGGTGCAACAGATTCTTGGAACCAGATCGTTAAGTTTGGTAACGTCTCGACTCCATTCTCGATGGTCTGAGACGACAGAGTAGCAAGAGCAGTGGAAATGATGTCAGTGGAAGGTTCAGTGGCTGACATAAAAGTTTTGTTGACAGCCTTCAAAGCAAGGACTTCCTCGGTGAAGGGGCGTTTGAAGCTGTACTCGAAAACTCGTGAGATCGCTCGAATACCATTCCAAAGTTTATGAACTCTACGATTCTGATCAAGATATTCTTCGTTATCGAGTGTAGCTCGTCCAAGTTCTTTAATACAACTTTCTAATTCTACCAACTTGCTCAATCGACCTTCACGTTCTTGTTCAACCTGTGATTTGATCTGTCTAGTCCATTTCCTTTGTAATTCGAGTCCCTTTGAAATCACTTCTTGTTTCAGTCTCTCATTGATCAATTCCTGTTGAGTTTCTAATTCTTTTTCTAACTTGGCATTATAAAATTTCACCAGTTTCTGTCGCTCAGATTCAAAGGCATCCTTCCAATCATCTTCCTGTTTGTCAAGACGTTGATGTAAATCTCGTTCTGCATCCAGTAAGAGCTTGCTGTATTGTTTAGCTTGAGTGTCTAAAGAGCTTTCCAGGTGTTGACGCTCTTCAACTTTGATCTTTTCTAATCGATGACCAAGATTTTTCAACTCGACCTCAGCGCTTGCTAAGACTCTTGGGGCATCGTCTCCACTCTGGGTCTTGCCTCGGACAACAAGATCCGGATTGTCTCGCAAGAATCCGGCGAGATTATCAATGGTAGATGCCAACTGTCCAAGGGCGGGTTCTGAACCGGAGAAGCCTCGGATACTAGGTGCTAGAAGAGGCAAAGAGGGTGGAGGGGGAGCAGCGGTAGTCGATGGATCTCGTGGTCTAGGGGCAGATCCGATGTAGCCAGGTGGAGGTTCGTGTCCGATTGGAATAGATCCTGGGTAGATAGGAAGAGATCCGGTGGAAGAGGTTGTGGCTGATGCTGAAGTCGTTGGGGAAGACTCTGATGCAGCAGGTGCATTGGATTTCAGACTTTGCTTCACTTGATCAGCTTTGGCTTTAGCAGTCGATTCCAGTTTTTGAGAAGATTTATTGATTTGATGGGCACCTGCAGCAGCTAATTCTTGTCCTCGTTGTACGGCTGCTTCTGTCTTTGCTTTCATCTTCTCGATATTGGTTTCTGTTTTGGATTTCAACTTGGCCTCTTCATCACCATTGACAGATGTAGTAGATTGTGAAGGAGAAGTGTGAAGAGCCTGAGTTTCAGTGAGACCGAGGGTGTTTTTAGCACTTGAGATCACGCCTCCTGTGACTTCTACTGCCCGTTTCGAAACGTCACCAATCTTTTCTAGATTGTACTCTTCAAAATAATTGACGAGTTCCTCGCCAAGTGGTACGTTTTGAGTAAAGAAGTCATTGACCCATTCGTTTTGGAACGAAGCGTAGATGCCTGGTTTCAAAAGACATACAAAGATTTCGATATGTATCAACATCTTCATCATGAGATTACCTTGATGACTCATATATTCACACATCATAATGAGAATTTTCACCTACCAGCACCGTAAAAGACACCTCCGAAAACAGCAGTAGGTAAGACGAACTTCCGCACCAGACCTTTCCGCTTAGGAGGTGTAGGAGGGGTCAAATTAGTGGCGTAAAGCTTTGTTGGTCGATCGAAAGGAGAGATCGTCAGTCAGATATGCCATCAGCTTTACGAATGAGTTTTGAATACTAACTCTTCTTTGAGCCAAGTTCATCCTTGAGCTCATAGATGTTTGACGAATGGCATGGTTAAGAGGAACAATCGAGTTGGAAGACCTGATGGACATGTTGAGCGTATTGAACGATTTTCCTTGACGAAGCTGAACTCGAGTCAAAGATGACGGCCTCAAGCCCGTCATGAATATAATATACAATGAAGTATTGGTTGAGGATGGTTGAGGATGGCTATCAGGTTCCGAGCTTGGATGAAGTGGTAGTTGTGATCGGTCTGAAGTGCTAAATCGAATAACACTGCTGTGGTAAGTCGAGTCGAGACCTGATCGGTTGACTTCCCGCAGTACCCGACTTCACCCAGCACAAGATGCGTGCATAAGCTTAACTATGCGTGCATGTGTGCACCTGCAGGCCGAACAACACATTATCTCAATGACGCATGCTCTGAAGTTTCTTGTTTCAATGAGCTAGAGTAGCAACTGTGACACTGGTACATAGTCTGATTCAATTTGAAGCCCCTCAACACAAAATTATTGAAGTTTAAGCTCTTCAAAGGTAAAAATCCCTTCATGTATTGAAATTGTGGTTCTCTCAGTGACAGCAGTAAGATGCACTCTTCCTTCCTTGCTAACAAGCATAGTCCTAATTTCATAAGTGATGATCCATCAGACGTTTTCAGCCAAAACTTACACGAAGGAATGAATGAAAATTGAAAATTGACACACACAAACGTTATAAAGAAAAACATCACGAGGAAATGAAGTATTGTACATCGGAGCTTTAGATATCAAAAATTAGATACGAGGGAAGGTGTTGATGACTTCTGCATTCTCTCGATATTCCCAAAAAAACGAAAATCATATTGTTCTATCTCACTGGACCAACATGAGTGATGCGTTTTGAAATAAGTTTCAAAACTGATGCACCAGACAGTATCTTTTTCTCGCTGTGCCGTACATTTCATGATCATTATAAGTACTCTGGCAGAGAACGGAACTCTTATGCGAGAAAATTGGTGGAACACATGGGAAGTGAGATGGAGAAATAAAGAGAGGATAGTTGTCGAACAGACGCCGGCCAATCGCCAGCAATTTGTAAATCTCTTTGTGGTACATGTCAAGAAAACACGAGTCAGAGGAATATTGCTTTTTGTACCATGGTTTACGTCCAATGTACTTTCCTTCATATGCTTTTCTTGGTTTGGATTATTCACTTGTCACGTTTGTCTCGAGGATCGATTCGGGTTGGGCAGGCTATTTTGTCACCCAGTCATTTCAGCAGCTTTTGAAAGAAATCCATTGTCTACACTATGAAACCAAATGAGAATTTGATCTTCTCATGAACTTGGGACATTTAAAGTATATATAAGACTCTTGCAATAAGATCTAGATTTCAGAAAAGATCTTTATTTAGAAATAATGGTATGCGTCCAGATGATCTGGATATAGTAGGTGATCTATTTCGTAAAATCACGATTTTAAAAACAAAGTGACACAGAACTAAGTCTAGTTTGCTCACTTTACGAAGGTGAACTTGATTACTTGGAGAGCACTAGTAAAGATGACGAAGAAAAAATTACATCATTTCAAGATAGTAACAAAGAAAAGCTGAAATAAAAATTATGTAAGGAAAGGATAAAATGCAAAGCGAGGTTTTTTTTTTGATTTATTGATGAGGTAATCATTTTGGAAGAGATGATTGAAAGATTTCTTTGAGGTTCGAAAATAATTTAATGAAAATTCAAAGAATTAACAAACAAAAGTGTACATACTAGTAAATAACCAATTTGAAGAAGAAGAAAAAAAATAAAATTATGTAAATGCAAGTTTTTTCTCTTAGATTGTATAGTTTTGAAATAAAATTTAATCTCTCAATCAAAGCTTGGGTGAATAATTCTTCAATTCTGATATACAAGAGAATTGCATGTTTTCTTCAATCGAATCGAAAGTTATAATATGTTATCTTTTTGTGATTTTTCAAGAACTTCATCTACCATGACGTAAAAGCCATCAACTAGAATCTCAGTGATAAAACCAATACTACTCCCGGGTTCGTCAAGATCAGAGAAATCAAGTCAGTGCAGATCAAAGAAGGTGAGCGAAAAGAAAATATACTCACCAGCGCCGAGTAACCCATGTTGGCTTCTTCTCCTTCCACAACACAAACACTTTCAGGTGGTGAAGCTCCAAAATGAGTATTCGTCCTAAAAACTAGACTAGCTGCATTGCCATCGACCCCTTTCAGAGCAAGCCAAGGTACGTTTCGTTTCGGGTGGTTTGGTGCTGGCATCAATCCGATCTTGGCCACAATCACATAATTATCGGCAGGACCTGTGTTGGGCCATAAGTTCTTCCGAGGGTCGAAAAAGAAGGCGGGTGCGCCTGCACCACTTGCTCCGTGTGGGACAAAATAATGCGTCGCGATATGGGTGTAGCGAGACAAAAGTTTTCGGGATTGTTTCTTGGTAGCTGCTCTGGCGATTTCTTCGGGATCCTCCTCAGCGTCGGTGATGTCTCTCAGCTGGGCCACTGTGTATGGAACATGAACATCAGCGTTTTTATCCAAAAAGTCAACCTCCTCGTCAAAAATCTGGGGCATGGACGCCTATTGATTTGAATTGATCAACTCACTGGCGCCAACAGGTTTCCAGGTAGGAGTTCCAGAGGTGAGAGAGCAAGTGTAGTTCTGAGTTCCGATACCAACGGTCACGGCTCTTAAGGTGAGGTCTTCTGGGATGGTAAGGTTATAGGCGGAACTGTTTCTCGGAAAGTCCGGCCCTCGAGGTGTCAGCTGACCGCGGCCTCCTGAACCTTCAGAATTGCAATCCGAGCCAACGACGATAAGAGAGGATAACACCCCGTTTAGAATGAGCGATATAGCAATCAGGAAGAACAACATCTCGCCGCAACAGGAAACTTTCAGATCGGATGATAATGATCGAGATGTATAATATGGCTTCAGCTTGGGAACAGGAGCGAGCAAGCTTCGATGAGAAGAATTCGAGGAGATTTCTGATAATTTTCGTTGGAGGAGGTTGAAGGGCTGTGAGTTAGGATGTGACTATGTAGAGATCTTTCGAAGCCCCGTTTTAATAAAGCGGGAGAGGAGTGGACGTGAAGGATATGATGGGCAGACCTTGATCACTACGACGAACCGCGACACCAGCAAACTAGTTGCAATGAGACCGGCGTGCGAAGTTGTATAAACAGGCGCAGTCTTGATGAATAAGAACCAATACTTATTGGATGGTTCAAGTACATAGAAACGCCTTGAAAGACGTCGCTAGGGGATTTCTACCACTTGAGACTTCATTCCATGATAGTGTTGTTCTCTAATATCAAAATGTGTGCCTTTCAGGAAGACTGATAGCGACTTGGTGACTTGTAAGTTATATGCCCTTCCAACATAACGACGATTGTACATGATTGTTACTATATTCGTGCGGCCAAACAACTGGTCGCTGGAAACTTTAAGAAGTTACTACATATTTACCACTTGGATAAGTCTTGAGCTCTGCTGTTCGGACTTTTTTGGACCAGCACGTATGTCGGGAAGAGCGCGCGCGCGTTCAGCCTCCAGAGACATGTGTGAAATAAGCTTAACCAAGCCCCTCTTCCGAGGTGTCTTCCGGATCCGACGCGGCCACGTCTGCTCTCGAATCGGAAGAGAAGCTTTAGTCAAGCTTATGTGTGAAATATACCAGCCATGGAGCAATTAGTTGACGGTTCTATGAGATGTCGAAAGTGCGCCATGGACGAATGTGATAATTTAGCACCGGTGAATGGTGATTCAGAGGGGCTTCCGACTTCGAGAACGTACATATGATCTTTGCCCGGGGATCTTGGCATACTACATCACCACCCTGAACTCGAGAGCTCACTCCGTAATTCCCGTCAGCTACGTTGACTCCATCATCTCTCTTGCTATCAATTTGTTTACTTTGTGAAGTTCCATGTGTTTGCTGAGGGCGGTAGTCTGAGGCAAGATCTTAGATCGCGTCATGAGAGAAAGCCCTTTTTGTGGATCAGCGTTGTATGGAGATATGTTTGCAGCATACAGGCGATTCACTTTTGATGGAGAACTTTTCCCCATTCGCTGCGAGCGTTGGTGGTAACAAAGGGTGATATGCCTTTGCCCCTCTCATCATCATCCTTCAAAAAATCTGGCGACAACAAAAGGTAATCCGAAGCAAAAATCAGTAGCGGTTTCAACCGATATCGCTCGCGGTCCGGTAGGATAAATTAACAGTGAGGACAAAAGTTAGGATCACTTCAAAAGCATACTACCTTTGTCCTTCCAGGTAGCTTATAGCAATCTAAACATGAATTAGGAAAATGACTACATAAAACACATCCTTCAGGGTGCTTTTCACTTCCTCAAGCTGGCGATATACCCAGGCTCAAAGGGACAAAGAGATAAAAATACATCTGAGAAGATGATTATGGGAAAAAAAACATTTGGGGTGAGCTTTTTCTTTCAACCTCAAAACAATGACTTCAAGCTACCGAAAGGCCAACTGCCAAACTCCCCAAAAAATCTACATTCTCAGTTGATCATTCCTCCCTTTTACTTTCTTACATTGTCACTGGTTTAGTAATTCCTAGTTTTACAATCCAATTTGAACTCTTCAAGTCCTTCTCAACAACTGGAACACCTCACCTCGACATCGGATCCAGACAGCTTTGCGCTCATAAGAATAAGTTTCTGCTCATCGCACTCTTGGCCTTTTTCCAAAAACAACACATGATGTCACTGCCCTCCGATTCCAAATCTCTTCCATGCAATTCGGTTCCACTCGCACGAAAGTCCCAAGTGGCTCCTGAACCTCTAGAACAAGGACCATCCTCAACTGCGAGTTATAACCCTCCTCCTCCGCTCTACGCGCCCGGCTACGTTGGATCAACTCCAGGTTACCAGCATACAGCTATCGTACCTCATGACTGTACGCATGTGCATAGTCTCGTTAGGGAATGGCTTACCAGAAATCGGGCAAAGGAAGTTCACCGTTCAAGCGATGAAAGGCAATCGAATCGCCCCTCTTTGAAACGTAAAGCGATATCCAACGAAGACGAGAAAGCTCGAGTTCAAAAAGCCCACGTCGACCACAAGCAGGACCTCAAGAAGTCATCTTCCAAGGCCCTTTATCCTACTGAATCCAGTTTTGGTTCCTTATCGAACTCCAACTTACCCGGTCCTCGCAGCTTTTACGCTCACCGCTTGGCACACGCCGAAAATAAGATCCGTAGAAATATCAATCCCAATTCGGAAGCGCGGCAATGACGAATTTAAGAAAGCAATCACCATCTTCAATAGTTTCCCTTACATATCAAAAAGACAAAAAGTAACCACACATAGTTCCCGGATCGGGAGAGGGCTCCGGGCAAATCACTTACACCCACTTCCTTGTAGACTTCATTTGGCTTTGGCTTTGATCACTGTAAGGGCACGTTTTGACTCTTGTGGTCTCTTGAATTTGTATGGTGTTCTGGCGTCAAATGTTCAAGCAAATTTCTTCAAGTCAAATGGGTTGTTTGTTCCTCGCAGTTTTCCCTGTCTTCATTTATCGCATTATTATTTCAGCCATTTCTTTTCTTTTCGTTCACATCTTTTGACATTTATCACTGTCCTTTCGTTTTATTTTACTTGTCACTGTTCATAATTTTTTGTACATTTATCCTGAATTTCCATACCGAATTTTGATGGTTTTCTTGATTTTTTTGAAGAGGCCCTCTGTCTTTACCACACTCGTTTCGAAATTACACATGTTTCTGGCCAATCTAGAAGTTCCCACACGGCACGCGCGCACTTCTAATCTTTGGGATATGAATCAACGGGGCTTTTGACAGAATCACATCAGAAGGTTCGATATGATATCTTCAGGGTCCTGCCCGGCTGGTATATTAAAAGTACCTCTGTAGACATCCAAGCTTGTGCAGATCAGTGTCTTCGACAAACTTTATGATATTTAAAAAACTGTTCAAAAAGCAACCTCAACCTTCCAAGAAGATTTCTGTAATATTTCTTTACCAGAAATAGTAGAAGAGCCTGAAGTATTAGATACAAGAGGAGTTCAATTATTCTTCAACTTTTGTTTCAAGAAATCTGAATCATAAATCAAATCTTGGAATCATTTAATTGATCTCAAATTGAAATGATTGATTTAATTCATTTGATTCAAGTTTATGTATGTGAATGAGATAATTTTTTGGACTCCATTGATGGACTAACTAATCTAGATAGTAGATAAGTACATCTCAGCTTTGTACACTAGCTTACTATGCAATAGCTGTCTGAAATTTCTGATTTAAATTACTACATTTGATCCAGGAAAAATCATATGAATTGTTGGTTTTAGATTTGAGTTCAAATTGAATCCATATTATCAACTTACCATTGCATCAGCTTCTAGCTCTTATCTGTGTTACCAAGCTTTAATTTCTACGGATAAATCTTCAAGATATGCTTCTCTGAGGTCTTATCAGGACATGCTAGTTCAGTTAATCCTTCAATTTTAGCAATCAGTTTCCATTCTGTTTCATAGCTCAATCGACTTGTCAACGTTCAACTAGAGTGAGAAAGGTTAAATGTAACTCAAGGAGCGATATCAAATGAATCAGCTATGGTGGTAGTATCTTCATTTAGAGGAGGCCGCTCTTCTACCACTGCAGGAAGTGTAATAAATGTACCATACCGGACATCGTACTCGTGTTCGGGTTGGCCATTTGAATGTTGAGGTTATTGGAATAGAGATTGTTGAAAATGGCATTGTTTGTTGCCCAGGTCTTCGAGGATTTTTGCACCCTTGGGTTTTGATCAGGGTCCTTGATACGAGTTTGTCTACTCCAAGTGTGCGAGAGAGACGCAGCGTGGGACTTTCGGCCGGAGAGCTGACCAAGGTCTGAACCTGCTGTGATGCGGCTTTCATATCCTGACCGGTGGCTGTGTACCAACTTCAACTTCAGACTTGAAAACAGTTTGATAGGTCTTGATCTTCTGCTATAAAACTCTCGATCACATTTCATCTCTCCAAGTCTCAGGGAACCTTCTGCGTTTACGCTTATAGAATAATAGAACAGTCACATCCGTACTTTCTTTCTCAATTTGAAGTCCAATCACTACTGTTTTCTCCCTTCAACTTCAACATTGCACATCATACGAGCATGAGTACTCCTGACCACGATTCCAGCTCTGGCGTGATGCCTTCTTTCAACACGCAGTCTGCGGAGGGTCTACCATATACCAATCCCGAGTGGCTCTCCCAATCCCTTATAAGTCCCAGCGTGACCTCGGTGGCGGAGAACGCTGAAGCCAAGCATTCGATCAATCCTCCTCTCGATGAAAGCGACCCAGGACTGCGCGCTTGCCCGATGTCAGAATCGCATTTTGAACTTGACCAATCAGGATCTCGATATTCTCATGTCACTTCAATCCCCTCGTCTCTTGAGCCGCTCAGTGAGACGTTTGAAGTCTTCACATGGCGACCAACCTGGTTACCTGACAGAGAGTCGTGGTCGCCACGTCAATCGGTGGGTGGAACGTACGTGAGGAAGCCTGAGGTCGTGCGCGGAATAGGCGTCAGCCTCCGCCGAAGTGGCGGCTGTTACCGCCGGAAGTTACTCAGAGTCATACCGCCGCAAGAAGATCTGATTGCAGACTGTGATATTCGCACGAGCAGGTGAGCATTCCTCCATCACGACCAGCGTGACGCCGAGCTTGAAAGTCTTTTACTGATAGTTCTATGTTTCAATTTATATCCAAAAGACTGCTGGTGACCAAGACTCACTGTCTTTATACTGAGAATATATTAGGTTATAGAAGCTGTTTATTAGGTTTGTCATTACATTTTTCATTGGACAAAAAAAAACTGGCGGGACTGCCCTCCCCTTACGGTCAATTGTGGTCAATTGTTGATGCATGGAATCTTCCCGTGCAGGTTTTCGAGCCGTGTTCCATCCTCGTCGCCCACATGCAAGGATCAAACACTCGGAAATCAGTCTTTCATTGTTTCCCGGACCGAAGGATCCAGGGACTCGAGATCCAATTATTAAGGTATCCCATCCTATTTGCTTGCTATATTTACATTCAGGACATAAGAGGTCATTCCCACTTTTTTCTGCCCCAGGCAATTCACCCTAGTCAAGGAGTTGTCCACACGACTGGAGAACCTACTACGGTGCATCACGGTAGAGATACTTCATATGGCCTCTCGCTTGGTGTCAATGCCGTAAGTGGTCTGCCTCTTCATCATCTCCGAGTGAATTCTGACCAGATGGCCCCAGTATGGAAAAGTGGATCTTACACATACTCGTTCTCGATCCCAAGACACAACTTCATCAGGAAGTATTTTCAGCTCGGGGATTGAAACAAACAAATTGTTATTGACGCTGCAGGAGGATCGTGAGGCGCGTGACGGAGTCCTGTAAGTGATTTCAATTTTTCACTAATGATATGGAAACCCCTGTAACCATTTTGGCCACAACTGTCAACCTATGGGATCATTTCACCACCAAAGGTCAACTCTGGACTTTGCTGTACTGCTATATCTTCCCAGCTCAAACACACAAGCATTTGAAGCACGCTTGACTGTGATATCTAGGCGAGGTGCCGACTTCACTGTAGACCCCAGGGGGTGGGGCCCAATATCAAAGTTAGTTTTTGAAGCTCATCTGATTTCGAAAACAGTTTATAATTTTTTTGAATTTTACTTTTTTAACATATGTTATGAATCAAGGACTTGGACTATGCAGTATGACGGAATGGCTGAGCTTGGAAGACCTACATTGACACAGTCTCCTGATGGATCGAGAAATTTATTTTCGGTCTCTAATATTGAAAGTGAATAGAAGACTTTTCAAACACCCTTGTGAAGCGCGGGTTATTTTATTAATGTGATGTGCAGGTCTATCAAATCAATGTAGAAAGTAGAAGGGTGTTATTTGATTCACTGACTGAATTTAAGCATCAAGAAATATCGCTGTCAAGACAAATTGAACAAATCTCTCAATGATTAGATACAACAAGTTCAAACACACCTTTCAGTTTACCAACATGAAATTCAATTTCTTGATGATAGATGACCCATGAGAATGTCTCAAAGATAAAAAGTCAAATAGATATTTATGTATACAATCCATAGTGGTCCTTTAGCTTACAGAATACATCATTCTTTTTTTATAAGAATCACCATCACCTCCGACGATCCGATCGATCATGATGAGATGTGCGTCTCTGTGGACTTCGTGACCTACTTCTTCTAGAACCACGTTCATCTCGATCTCGCCTCATTCCACTTCCTCTACCCTCATGACGAGACTGATAGTGTCGAGAGTCAGATTTACTTCTTTCAGTTGATTCAAATGTCATTTCATAGTTTTTGTGAGCTTTGTGATTTGTATTCGTTCCATGAGAATGATGTGATGAGCGTGGTTGTGATGGATGTGATGGTTTTCGATCACTTGAAGTTTGAGGGTTTGTCCTTCGTCCAGTTCTTTTAAAAACCCAATCTGAATGACTGAGGAGCAATCCAGAGTATCAAATTAATCAAATCAATCAGATTTCAAAAAGTTTTCATAAATCAAATAGGAGAAAAAAACTTTGCACTAACAGTTTTGAGACAGATTGAGAGAAATCAACATGAATTCGACGATCATCAATCAACACACCATCCATTTTGAAATAAGCCCTTTCAGCATCTTCTCTTTGATCGAATTCAATAAACGCATATTGAAGACTATCACCAGTTTTGCCATCCTTGATGACTTCACAACTCAAAATGGTTCCAAACCTACTAAAGATTAACTCAAGATCTTCAGATCTAGTGATCGAATTCAATTTACAAACAAACAAAATGTTTTCAGGTGGAGCTACTTCGGCAAATGGAAGATCTCCAACCATTTCAAGTGTTAAGGCTTGAGCTCTTGCATCACGTTCCCTTCGTCTACGTTCAGCTTCTTCTTCATCTAAATCTTCATCCAACTCTTCTTCATCTCCTACCGCCAAAATCTTGCCCTTCAGATGACTAGGTGGTTCGATAGGAGAATTAGGAGGGATCACAAGTTCTTCAGGGTCTGGAAAAGGATCGTCAAGTACGATCACATGTCTTAATCGAATATCTCGTAATGGTCGTCCGTTATCATCGAGAAGTGCATCATTAATCTTGTCAAGCGTTTCCAATCCTTCTACCACTCTACCAAAAACTACATGTTTTCCATCCAGGTAATCTAGACCATCTTCAAGAGTGAAGAAGAATTGACTGGCACATCTGCCGTCCGACACGGCCATCGAGAGAGTTCCTTTGGTATTATGTTTGAGTAGTTTGAGGTTTTGAGGAAATAGCTCGGCTGGAAAGTAGGTTTTTCCATAGTAAGGATAAGAGCTAGATGGTTTCAGCTTTGAATAGATTGACTCTCCTCCGGTACCAAGCTCAGTAGGATCACCAGTCTGTGCAATAAAGTCCTTTTGAACTGAAAGTCAAAAGTCAACAGCCAACGAGAAAACAGATTCAGTTGATAAACTTCCTAGTGAAGAATTCGAAAAAAATTCAAATCAGATTCAAGAAGTGGACAGACCATTGAAGAATGAAGTAAAATTATAGTAAAACGTTTTACAGAGTTTGAGAAAATTTTCACTAGTGATAGGGCAAAGGTCGGTTTCGAGATCAACGACAAGGTCACCAAGACTTGTCTAAAAAGGAATCGAGTGTAAGTCACCATCACCAAGATGAGAATACGAAAGGTTTGACTTACTTCGAAGAGCACACTCATCTTTCACTGCAGTCGAACAAGACACTCGCGATCAGTCCGAGAGCACAAGAATCGTGGATTGCTAATGATCCGACCCGAGAAACTTCTCCGACCCGATCACAAACGCTCTGCCCACCTCTGGCCCGCAGGAGTGCGAGACGGGCCCAACTACCGCACAAGACTTCTTGATCAACCTCTTCAAGCCTTGTGACATCTTCCTTCGAAAAGGCTCAGCTTTTAAAGTCATCTTTGCAATTTGATGGTGTCAGTCTTTCTCTGCCTATCTTACTGTTTGATATCAATGCATCCACATCACATCATTTAGACCCATCCTCATAATTTTTTGGGGGTTTCTCTTGATCCAATTGATCCCAAGCCAAAGATGAAGGACAGATGTTATAAGTTAATAAATCATCAGACATCTAAAACATTTGTACCATTTCTTCAACTGAGGATCCTGCATCACTCAAAAGCTCTGCACTCCTTCAAATTCCACACTCTAAAACTTCAAGGAACCAATCACTCCTCTTTACAATCTGTTCAACATATCCAAACTGATTTTCAACCTCAAAAGTTACTGAACCTTATCCTTGGTCTCTCAATGTCAAGTGAACAAGAAGACTTTAGAATGTAAAGGCTTGAGTTGAAATAATAATTGATACTCTTTATTGAAAAGTTAATCTTAAAGGTCTTTGCAAACCATCTCACACAACTCTAGCTTTTACTATTTTTTTGAAAAAATCTAAAAACTAAAAAGATACAATCCCGACCCCGCACTCCTCGGTACCCCGGTGTTGTTTTTCAATTTCCGGTCCTGTTCACCTGGAGATGGAGAGCCACTCTCTTTATATCAACTGCTGATTGCTTTTCTGTTGTTTCTCTCTTTGTTTGATTGCATTACACTTAGAATATTTTTGTGGACAACTCTTCTTGTTGATTCATCTTTTCATAAATTTTGGGTTTTTTTTGTTGGATTATCTTTGCCTTTGATATTGTCACATCAACACAATTCCCACCCTTACCCAGCTGCATGAATACAAAGGATTCACAATTAATTATCAGCCGAGCGGAGTCACTGATAATTTATTGGTGCCCGACATGTCATGCATCCCACCCTGCATTGACCTTTTCATTCCTTGAGTGTATTTTCATTTACTTTCATTGATCGATACCAATTACGTTTAGACATCCTCAACTTGCCAATGCATAGGATTTAATATTGCCTTTTGCGTCTAATAACTCACCCCAGCTCAATACCCACCTTTGAGCAATTGATCAGACCATAAGTTAGATGATCGAAGACAAAGTAATTTGCATCAGCTTTTCCATGTCATTATGACATGATGAGCTGTATTTGCACTAAGATTTGACTTTTCATCCCATGCATTTTCTGTTGTCGATCACATCCCATATGTTGGTATACAGTTGACAAAAGACCATTGAATGTGGTTGCTTTATTGCCTTTAGTGTTGATTTGTTCACACCCACGTGATTCACACCCTTACCCAAGGAATGATACAACAGAGAAAACCCAATCAGTCAGGAGCCAAACAAGGTGAATAATCATTCATCAATACCCGCTTCATATGTATATACTGTATACCTTGAATTGAATTTTGCATCATGTCTGCGTTGATTGTTCCTTGACTTTTGGCTTATCAAGTCAGATGCACTGTCTTTGTCTTTGAGAGTTGAGTGCATATGTAATGTAGCTTTTCCCGGGGATTGTCTTGTCAATGCAGTGTGCCTTGTAAAAGATCTTGATGGATGAAGTAACATGACGTCGATTGAGGGAGCACTACACATGTCAACACATCTGATCCCTCAGCGCTTGCACAGCTTTGGGGCCCCTTGATGACCATTAATGAGGGAGGACTACACATGTCAACACATGTGTTTCCTCAGGGCTTGCACAGCTTTGGGGCCCCTTGATGGCCATCAAGGGAGGACTACACATGTCAACACTGGTGATTCCTTGGGGGCCCTCAATGGCCATCAAGGGAGTACTACACACGTCAACACATTCCATATTTCAGAGTTGAGGGCACATGAAATGGTTCTTGAAGGCCAATGGTCCTCTGATTCTTCCGGTCAGCGGACACATCATTTTTGTTTTGATCTTGAGACGTGTTCAGATGTTTGCAGGCATCATCTTGAGCTCTTTTGAAGCTTTGCTGAATCTTTCATGCAGCTTCTGTGAATTCTTTCTGAAGCTTTGCTTACTGAAAAGCTCACGTTGTGGATACCTATTGTCCTTTGGCGCACATGTTGGGTTGCTTTTCTCTGATTTGGCTCTGATCAAGCTTCCAAGACTGTTTCCTCATTACCTTCACAGCCCCCATCTACTAGGCTCTGGCAGGCCAGAGACTACCACAGAATCATGAAAGATTCTGATCTCATGTCCAGCTGAAGTTACATTGAAGCAACGCTCGGACCTCAGCGTAATCTACCGTAGCGTTGTGGATAATCCATAACACTACGGTAGACCGTTCTAAGTACCCACCGTGCCATACCGTTATGGTCAGACAACCGTTTCCCAAAGTACATTCCGGCACGGTGGGACCGTAACGTACCTTACCGCAATCGGCTTTTTTGGCTTTGGTATCGGTCAATTACGGTTGAATTTAAAAAAAAAACAAAAAAACAAATAATTGAAGGAGAGACAAGAAATTGAAAGAAAAGAGATAACAAAATAAAAGAACTTGTTGTAAATAGATGAAAGAAAAAAAGAAAGTAAAACAATATTGAAAAAGATACAATGTCAAACTACTTTTTGGTCTGTCCCTTCTTCTTCAGTTGTGCCTCGTATTCTGTGAGGTACTTCACTGCATCTTCAAACTTATCTGTGGGTACAATTCCAGACTTGATCCACTCTCTACATCCCACCTTTCGAGTGATCATATTTGGAAGTATAGAACCTTGTCCCGGAGCAGCAACATCTGCAGCCGAGGAAAACAAACGCTCACAACAGCAAGTAGTTCCCGAAATGGACAAGTAGTCCCTTGCAATCGAAGCAAGTACCGGGAAGGACTTCTCATGTTTCTGAAAAAGTCCCAAATTGATATCAGTTTTCAATCACAAGATGAAACGGGTGAAAATACAGAGAGACTTACCCTCCACCAGTCTAAAGGTTTTTCATCAGGTGAAATGCCAAACTTTCCTGACCAGTAATCAGTCAGCTCTTGCTCGTATTGAGAAGCTGGAGCATTGTTATCAGACCCTGCTGCAAACATGTCGAACTCATCGATAGCAGTAGGTACAGTATCCTTATGAACTATCGGAGCTTCGGTTGTTTTGGCTTTCCACTCGATCACCCGTGCTTCAAAAACCTCTTTAATGGCATCTTTGGCCAAATCGCTCGCAAGTGGATAGAAATCTTGAATAAACTTCAATCGTCTCCGAGGATTAAGAATTGTCGCGATGACAATTATCTCAGTGTCTAAAGCCTCATCCTGGTATGTCTTGAGCCAGGTTAACATCTCATCAATCGCGCGGTGGATACTAGGAAATGTGGTATTGTCTTTCAACAAGTCGAGTTTCTTCTTGATGCGGAGGTATTCAGCTAGAACCTCGCATCCTGAGGAGAAGTCACCCTGCATTCGGAAGGTGGCTTCTTCAAATACCTTGTATCAGAAGTCAAACATTTCAGTGTTGAAAAAGAGAATATATATATATATTCATCATTTTAAAAAACTTAAAGCTTACCTCTAGAACCGGATTCAATGCCTCAACGGCATCCCACTCTTCATCGCACATAGAAAGCCCACGATAATATTTGTTGCTCTTTTGATCCTGTGAAGTCATAGCATTCAGGATCTATTCAATCAAATTCAAATTAATATGATCAATATGATACTAGGCGTGATGATATAAGTTGAAAAACACTTGCCTCTTTTCCTTCACATGCCCTACGCCGACTGTCAGCCTTGACGTTCCATCTGACACCATACCCCACAGTTAGCACCCGAATCCCTTGGGCTTTGGCTTTGGAAGCGAAGTAATTCCGTCTTGATGAGCTGGAACATGTCATTTGGATAAGTTTGTCGACCTAAAAATGCATACAAGAAATAACATCAGGATCAATAATGTTTAATTGATATACATCGCACCTCACTGGCCTTGTGGACACTACGTGCAATGATATCTGCAGATTGGATTGCCTCCTCTGAAGGCTCCTCCAACAGGGAACCTTCCTCAGGCGCATCTGGCACCAAATTACCTTGTTCTTTGTCTGATTCTTCTGATACATCAATATCCAATTCGTCGCCGTCGTTAAGTCGAACCGTTGGAATAGGAACTGAAAGGCCTGGTTTCGTGGTTGGTTTTGTGTGACCAGCGCTGATGTTGAGGGTTTTGAGTCCATGGCTGACCATTAGAGCCAGTTTGTGACAGAAGCACTTAACATGGTTCTTTGTGGGTGACCAGTGAACTGGTGAGTCACTTTCTGCAAATAGCCGGGCCATTTCACGTGCCATTGGTCCGTTCGAGGATCCAGAATCAGTTGTCTGACCTATCATCTGAGAATTTACAATTCATCAGTCACTTCAGAGATCAAGAACGAAAAACAATAAGTGATTACAACTTACCTTCTTATGCAGACCATGTCGGATGAGATTTCGGGCTACCGGTCGAGCTAAAAGATCACCACAATGGTGCCAAGTAACCCACTTCAATGTCAGATGCACTGTAACGTAATTCCAGTTGTCATCGATATAGTTTATCATGACACCTATAAATGCCATTCGATTCCCTTTAGTGGTCCAGCCGTCGTGAGCCAATGAGAACATACTCGAGTTATTCTGAAAATGTGAAAATATCATCAATTCGTAAAACTTTAGATTAAAACCCAAGAGAAATTGATGAAATTAAAACAAATAGTTCTCACCTTGATGCGGTTGATAACTACATTATACAAAGAATAAAATAATTCCTTGGCAGTAGTAGCAGCCCACTTGGGAGATCGAAGCACACCAGTAGGATTGCACAATTTGAATGCTGCTCGTAACGTCGGGTCCTGAAAACGAAGCCACGGTAACGCATGCCAAAGAATCCAAATGACGAGTACAACATTCAATAGCTCTACACTGAACACTGACTGAGACAGAAACGACTTTATTGTGTTACCACTTTTCATTGAGACTTGGACCGGTTCGTTTAGTTCTTTCCATGTTGGAGGTAATTCTAGTCCAGCTTTGATTGCTCGATGACGTCCCTCGCAAACCTTCCTTTTTTTGTATCCATCTCGATGGCCATAAAGGTTCGAATTACCATCGTCCCCTCTAGCATATACTCCCTTGCAAAACTTACATGGATAATTGCGTTTGATACCCGTATGCTAGTCAAAAGAAATGAACAAGTCAGTGATCTACAAATGGTCAAAAGAATTTAATTATGACTTACCTCTTCCCCTGGAACAAATTCGGGTTCCTTATAGTAAGCAAGTAAATTCTTGACTTTGTCTGTAATTCCAGTTCTAAATTCGGTTTTGGGGCCTTCGTCATCGGTTACTTGATCCACATCGACATCCGTTGGAGCAGTGAAGTCCTGTTAATGTGATTACCCATGATCAGTTACAACATCGGATCTCGAGTCAATAGAATAAGATAAAGATACAAATCAAAAAAAGAAAGAAAGTATCAAATATCAAACCTTGATGGCCGGAGCACGTCTCCGCTTATTATCTTCCAAAGACTGGGTGCCACTCTTTTTCTTGCGCTTCTTAGATGGTGCTTTTTTTTTGTGATTTTTGTGTTTTAGTTGGGGTTGGATTTGGGGAAGGTTCGTTTTCGGGATTTAGGTCTGCCTGAAAGTCTGAGCTATTTCCTTCTTCATCATCGGAAGAGGGGATGCCAATGGTGATGGGATTTGCTGGTCGAGTTAAGGCAGTGCGCGAGTCGCCTGAAGTTGATAGAAACCCTGGATCTTGACGACGTGGGCTGGCTCGTGCAGAGCGACGAGTGGAGATGGGGGGGATGAGGTTTGAAGGATTCGAAGTGCTAGCGTTGATTTCAGGGCTATCCATGATGGTTAAAGGGAAATCGAAGGAAAATTTAGCAAGATGAGTCACAGTTCAGTGGAATGAGAATGAAAACGTAAAATGAAACGGTGAATTGGAGGGGAACGAAGAGGTTATGAACGAGACAGGACGACTTACTAATAGATCACGAGCTGTCTTTTCCCTGCGTATGGACTGCAGGGAGTTGCAGTCCAAATCAGGACAATCAGGTCCCTTGCCTTGTGATCCATAAAGATCGTGGTGTGGTAAAGGTGATTCAGTGACGAGCTCGACGCATGGGCCCGCGGCTTTACCCCCCAGGTTATTACCCGTAGTCAAACCGTAATAACTACGGGTTTCGGCACGGTGACCGTAGTCAATTTACGCCGTAAACGTAATTTCAACCGTAACCACACTTACCCATCCCGTGGTTACGGTACGGTCCTACCGTAATTATGAACGGGTCATTACGCTACGGTGCAGGCCGTGCCGTGGCGTGCCGTTTGCCGTTTTCAACACGCTGAGGTCCGAGCGTTGATTGAAGCTTTATTGAATACATACTGAAGCTTTCCTGAGACCTTTCTGAATCTTTCATGAATCTTTCATGAATCTTACATGAATCTTTCATGGAGTCAGTGGTAGGCTCTGGCCTGCCAGAGCCCAGTAGATGGGGGCTGTGTTTCCTCATCCAACCACATCAATATCAAAATTCTTATGATTATTGTTTTCATCACCTTTCAAAACCTGTTTTTTGCTTGCAATTCGAATTCTGTTCCAGGTTGTTTGTGAAGTGGTTGTGAATGGCTACATCATCTTTTTCAACGCCAAAAACCACTGTTTCATTGGTGATGTAATTCTGCTTTTCCCCTTTTATTTTGGTATATTTTCTATCTATTTGGATAGGTAACTTGATTCTTAATTCAGGCTAAGGGCATTAACACAACCAGCGGTCAAGAAAATTTTCTCCACAGTTTGCGGCAGCTTTCAAGTCAATTGAATGTGACTGTTAAATTAGGTATGGAGCAGATTGAAGAACATCAATATACAAACCACAGATAACATTAGTGACTGTTCTTGGACTGCTTTCTTACTGTTCATTTGCAATGGATGGGTTCTTGTGATTAGATGTTTGTGTTTGGGTTACTTTTCAGTTAATGTGTCCTCGTTTGTTTTCTTTTGTTTATAGTTCTTCACAACATATGAGAAAAAGTTAGAGTTTCATTTTTCCTCATTTATTTGTTCTCCTGGATCCACTGTGGGCGGAAATATGAGTAATCAATACAAGTTGAGGTTAGTTGCCATTGCGTGTGAACAAGACAGTTATGAATCAAAAAAAAATAAGATCTTGACCCCCAATGATAGACATGGACTGGTGATCACATTTCAAGAAGCAAACAGGGTAGGAAACCAGTGCCCTCTTGCGGGCATGCCCACCTGTTCTCTAGTCCTTATAAAAAATCAAAAAAAGATCCATATGATCAAAAAAATGTCTTACACATCTTACAAAAAAACCTTACAGACAACAATTTGTACAAAAGCAAAAACTTCATCTTGATGATGAGAATTCTCATACATACCAGTTACAGTCGATTTCACCAAGCTTGGAAAGAATTCCGCGCCAATTTGCCCAAGTTTGGCGGGCAAAAGTTTCCAAGCTTTCTGAAATCGACTGTATCTCATTTTACATAACACAGCACTGATTCAAAAAAAAAGGTTTTTCTCTTCTACTAGAACGGCCCAATGCCCATACACATTCACATCATGAACTTACATGGTTCCATCGTAGTCAACTCTTTTGAAGGGAACAAACTCCAATCCAGTCCAAATTCACAAGTACCCAACCAATTCATCCTTCTCCTTTCCTCACCTCTCCTCTCCTCAAGCTCAATGTATAAACCCTCTAATCCTTCTAGTTCTAATCACCAAACAAACTCTCATCTTCTCACTCTTTTCAAACCCTCAATGTATCTTAATTCTTTTAACTCCTTATACTTTACCCAAACTGTCCTTCCAAATCCATTCCAACAGAAAAAAAAGAAAATCTATTGGTTTGATACAATATCTTTTTTGGTTTTTCTGTCAACAAGAACAACAACTTTTGCTTTTTTCTGTTCTTTTTCTTTTTTCTGTTCTGTTTTCTTTTTTCTGTTCTTTTTTCTTCTTTCAAAAATACACATCAAAAAACCCCTACATAAACATTATAACATACCACATATAAACGATTTTTTTAAATAATACTAATATTATATATATAAAGACAATACGATTTTAAAATCTAATTCCACATACTCATTGAAAAGAAAAGAAAAGATCACATACAAAGTAACAAAGAAAAAGGAATGAAAGTTTATTAAACCCCCTCCCCACCAAAGAAAAAAAAGAAAAATTCCATTTAATTTAATTTATAAAGCAAAGTAACAGAAAAAAAAAGTAAGAAGATTAATTTATAAATCAAAAAAAAAAAGAAATAATAATTAAAGCAATATAATAATAAGAAAAAAAAAGAAAGAAAGAAAAAGGAAAAAAAGATGATTTAAAAAAAACCCATCTTTAAAGTTTTCATTCTTCATTTTTTTTTTCATCTTTCATTTTTTCATTTTTTCATTTTTTTCATTTGTTCTTTTATCCACCTTCACTTCTAGAAAACCCTCTTCTTCTACCCCCTCTATGACTACCAATCTCAATATGTAAAGCCTGATTAGAAGTAAAAGCCGTAGAATCCATTCCACCATTCCCATCACTTTCATCTTCATCACTACTACTATCATCATCTTCTTCTTCTTCTTCTTCTTCTTCATCCGTACCACTACTCGTTCTACATCCTCCTACACTTCCATCCGTTGGTAAGTTTAATAAAGGTGGTCTTCTAATCGAATAATTCCATTTCTTTCCATCATGATACATTTCTGGTTCTTCTACTCCTTCTACTTCTTCTTCTACCTCTTCTTCTACTTCTTCTACTTCCTCTTCTTCATTTTCATCCTCAACTTCTCCTTGTAAAACGTGATTAGAAATCATCCCATCTGATGGATTTGGACGATGATCAGGTGTAGGAGGAGGTGTAGCACTCGAACTTTCCACTTCACTTCCCCTAACCCAAGATTTAGATCTCTTAAACCGTTGTCGAACACGTGAAAGGAGTGCTTCTCTAAACTTCACCGGTCTAGCGTTTTCAAGCTTGATACACTCTTCATCTTTAGATGAGATCTCGAGCTGATCATGATAATTAGGTGCACTACTAGTGGTCACTATCATACTCGTCATCGTAGGTTTCGCACAAGGTCCACTCGTACCTGCCACAACTCTCTTCAATGATCCTTTTGAACTTTTCATCAATCCTTGTAGGAGAGATGGACCAGGTGAGGTAGGTAATGATCTTCTTTGAATCGCTCGATCTTTACCTCTTTCGACTTCTTCCATCGGTACCATTCCAGTGACAGGTCGATTGAGCATATGAGGATGTTGTGCATAGATCGCTACATTATTGGTCCCACTAGTCGAACTTGAACAAGCAGCTAAACTATTCCTAGGTGAACTTGCATTCGATTCAATCTCTGTACTCGTTTGATTAAAGTCAGCAGGTGATACGCCACGTCTTGATGATCGCATCGATGAAGATCCATCATGCTCTTCATTACATGCCCCAACAGATCCTTTTAGCAATCCTAATGAGCTACGTGCAGGTGGACCGGTCTTGGATCTCGCTCGGAGATTATTACTCATCAGTTTCTCAATATCATCTTCATGGGCTTCGATCCCAGTGGAAGGGTTATGAGATGGATTGGTCGAAGCTCCTGTCCGACCACCCCGGAGATTGAATCCGCGCTTGAACACACTGCTACTGGTCGAATTACTGTGATGATTGACAGGAGAAGAGAGCGGAGAAGACGGTCGTGCGCCAAATTCAACCGATCTAGAAGCGGTAGTGGAAGCCAAGATGGGCGGGTGGTAGTTGAGCGTATTCCAATTGCATTGAGAGTGATGTGGTGGATGATGAGTGTTGTGTTGATTGGCGTTAGGGTTAGTATGATGACCGGCAAGAGTCATTTCAGCAAACGTTTGAAACGGTAGCTGTCGTCGATCGACTGGACTCGTACAGACACTTGCGCTCGCGCTCGCACTGGCACTGCTGATACTTTTGGATCGGTTCTCCCTTCCACCAGTGGATCGCTGTAAACCTAATTTGATAGCTGCTTTCCTTAGACTTTGTTTCACTCCTCCTAATGGTTTCTCGACCCTTTCATCACTTCTTCTAGGATGCGAAAAATTCGCCACCTCTTCATTTGTCACATGAACTGCATCTCCACCCACCGGGGCTGTTTCGTGTACCCATTCCTGCGTGTTATCGAGATTGCTTAGAACCCATGGATGTGTCTTGGATTGATGACATGGATATAAATCAAGCGAGAGGGAATCAACCATGGATTCGAAAACGTTTTGGGGAAATAGATATGGACAGAAATCGGAGAAAAGAAATCAACCCTCAAATCAAACTCACCTTGACTTCTTCAAGTGTGATCCGTTTCCGAGGATCCTTTGTCAAAAGTTTCCTCAAAAGGTCAATCAATTCCCTCGAATCTCTTTCAAACGGTCCATCATGATTAGGATGATCCCAATCTATCATCAATGATTGTCTTTCGGTTCCTGCCCATTCTGGTATCACCACTGCTTCTCTCCAAATCACATTAAAGAGTTCATATTCATTAGGTGCCTTGAAAGGTGTTCTACCAAATAATAAACAAAACAGTGTAACGCCAAGTGCCCAAATATCAATGCCTTTTCCAACACCTGGTCTTTCACCCTTTCCAAACGTATTAGGTGCTAAGGGATGTGATATCACTCGGTAAGTCGGTACACCGTCTAGCAAGACTCGAGTCTGACTATTCCCACTGTTAGCTCGATTGAATTGATGACGCTCAGGTGTTGTCGAATTGTTTGCATAAGTTACACATTGAGTAAAGTAATCGACCGCGTTGACTTCAGGTGGTGTAGCAGTGGGAGTAGCCTCAACCGGACAACAGAGTTCAGGTGCCATGAAAGCTGGGCTACCTTCAGTCTTCCTCAAGGCCTGGTCATCTAATGAAGTAGTCGTTCGAGCACCTTCGCTCCCTGGCTGATGTTGCTGTTGGTACTGATTCATGATTGAGGATAGGTTCGAACTTGATCCCGATCGCTTCAAAACTCCAGAAAGATGAGAAACACCAAAATCTGAAATCTTGACCGTTTCTCGATCGGCTGTCCAAAGTAAATTCGCCGGTTTGATGTCACGATGGATGATACCTTGATAATGAACTGTGCCGACAACAAAGAATGTCTGATTAACCGTCTTTTCCACTGAAAAGGAGAATGAATGAAATGGTCACGAACGATATTCGAGTCCTAACAAGACTTGTCGAAACGTTCGACGGACTTGTTCCACGGTCATCAACGGTGTTTGAGTGATCTCATCTTGCCAGATAACCTGACCGCCTTCCATGAACTCTAAAACTGCAAACACGTGATTCAAAAGGTAAGTACGCAACACGATCCACATGACTGAGCTTGTGCTAAAGAAAAAGTAGTGGAAATCAAATGAACAAAAAAAAGCGGTAAACAGCATGGCTCAACTCATGAAAACCTTTTTACTCTTGGCATCATCAATCACCTCTTTGAGTTGAACAATATGACGATGTCGAAGTCGTTTCATGATAGCAATCTCCTTCTTCAATTTATCATCTACATCTCTCAACAATTGTGTAGGACCAGCTTCAATCGAAGGAGACAGTTGACCTTTGGAAGAAGACGCTTCTCGTTCTCTTTCTCGTTGCATCTGTGATCTTCTCAACGATTTCGGTCCTCGTGGTTCTCGTCTAACCACTTTGATAGCCTGAAGACATTGATTTCCAATCAACCAAGTTCACAGTCAGTTTTCTCATTTCCTTCTCACCTCTTTCTGGATAACCAAAAACCAACAAGAGAGCTTAAACCAAAAATCAAACACACGTACGACCGTCTCATAATCGTGATCATGTTTGAAAGAAGTAGTAGGAGAAGATTGAAGTCGAAGATCATCACCACTACGCTCCTTGTTGACCGTTGGACTTCGAAGATTGATGATTTTATCCATATTCTTTCCTATATAAACTATCCCATGTACACCCTTTTGTTTGGCAATTCACGATTACCATTTCAAATGATCATTATGGATTTGACCAGCAGTCACCCAAACCCAGTAAGTCGATCCAAAGGTTTACAGCCGCCGCATACACGCGTATATTCCGATCATCCCACATTGGCGTGCGTATCCAAGTTTACATACAGTCACAAGCGTGTTTGAGAATGTCCGTACCCGCCGACAAATGATGTATTGACCCGTGTTGACCAAATCGGTAAATTCAAGATTTCCGATCAAATTCAAATTCAAAATCCATGTATGTAGGATGGAAAAACGCCAGGAAAAGAAAAAAAAAGGTAATTACAGAATGTCTCGAGATCAGTCAATAGGCTTGATGATGATATCTGATGAGAAAAGCAACTGACCCTTCCGATTTCTTTGCCTTTCATATATTGATTGATGATCAATCTACCAGTCCTAGAATCTCTACTCTTCAAGAGTTTAGTAGTATGTCTAACCAATTCAGGATTCAATGTATTGAAATTGTTCGGAGGATTGAGAGACCAAGTAGAAGTAGAACTTTGTGGTAGTGTTTGTGGTAGTGGTTGAGATTGAGAATGTGATGGTGATGTTGACTGTGATTGAGATTGAGATTGTAAATGAGATTGTAATCTAGATTGAGATTGAGATCTTGTTTGAGATTGGTTTTGATTGTGGTTATGATTTTGATGTTGATTATGATTTTGAAGATGAGGTTGATGTAAAAAAGAGATTGGAGAATGTCTGCCTTGTCTAGAAGAAGAAGAAGCTCTAATGGTTGAAGGAGGTGAATGTTCTATTGTGATTTGTTGATCTAAACTTAAATGTCGATGTAATAAAGCTGATGAAGGTGATGAAGCAGAAGCGATTGATAATAAACTTTGATTTGGATAATGATATTTGTTTGACGGATTACTAGTGGTTGCTGCTCTTCTTCTGGATGAATGACGTTGCGGTTGATGTTGATGATTAAAAGTTGGATTTGGATTAGGTGAAGAACTAACTGAGACCGAATAACGTTGTAAGATACTGAGTGGATCTGATTCCTCTATTGAGCTCTGATGAATGACACTCATGTTTGATTGAAATTGATACGTAAACTGAGGATGAAGATGAAAATGAGAATGAGAATGAAGTTGATGAGGGTTGATGAGTTGATGAGTTGATGATGATGAATGAAATTAAATTAAATCTAAATTCTGAGTTTCAAGTACTTAAGCTTATTAAGCATCTCACCATTGAAAACCCGTTTCAAAATTTAACAGTAAAGTACTTCACAACACAGGGTAGAAACTACTTAGACACCATTTAATAGTTAAAAACTGAAGCTTATCTCTAAATATTAAACTTCAAGTGGCCAGATTTGCTAACGTGATGGTCTGATGGTCCATGGATGTTGAAATCGATTTGTGAAGATAATAAACTGAGAATTCAATAGTGGCTCTCAAACCTGCCCCAGTTTTCAAAAAACCCAGTTGACCCAGTTGTTTTTTGGCAGTAACTTTGTGTATCAACTTGACATTTGTTGACAGCTCCCAGCCAAAAATTCCACTGGTGCAACCAAGTTTTTTGAAACTGGGTCAGGTTTGAGAGCCACTAATCAACTTTCTTCTCAACTCAAATCTCATCTCATCTCACTTTTTCACAATTTCACAATAGACTTGTTCAAATATAAAAAAGAAATTTGAAGTCCAAGATTTGAAGCAAAGAATTTGGAAGTATGTTATTGCATACAGCCCGTAGAGACGGGTGTATGAGATTAAGAAGCGACAGCAAGCGAGCCAATTTCTATTCGACTTGAAATTTTTGGGGGGTCTCTCAAAGTTGGATTTGAAGTTTTGGAGTTAAAAGATTTGGAACTCTCTTGCTAGTGACATCGCTCATTTCAGCCTGTCACACATTAATACAGCCCAATACAGCATGAGAGTAGCGCGAGGGAGGTGGTAGATATACTGTGACATGCTTGGATAGGAAAGATACGGTTTAAAAAGGTTCAAATCCCAAACTTCAAATCCAACTTTGAGAGACCCCCCAAAAATTTCAAGTCAAATAGAAATTGGCTCGCTTCGTACATCTCATACCCTTCATGTACAGACTGTAGCAATAACATAGTTCCAAATCGTTTGCTTCAAATTATGGACTTCAAATTTCTTTTTTATATTTGAACAAGTCTAATTTCACAAGCTGTCTCTTTCCAAAACTCAAAACCATCATCAGCTCATCCCATTAAAAATCTACTTGAACATTCTTGATTCTCGTGTTGATTTCAATACCAAAACACACAAATCCGATCACACAATCCAATGCCATCATGAACGTTTGAATTTAAAGAAACGCAGGGGTATGATCTTCATATTTCTACTAAACATCTTTTCAAACAAATATCAATCATTGAATCAAAATGTATCATCTACACATACATACATAGATAATGAGAATCTATGTCAGAGAATTGATTGGATCATCTTTCAAAACTTTGAAATGTCGAGAGATTAGAAATCAGAATTAAATAAGGCCCTTTGGCAAAAGGGCAAAAGTTCAAAGTGAATCATGAAATTACCCTAAAACACTAGCGGCTAGATAGTTAACTAAGAGTTCGAAATCATGCAAGTTTCTGATGACGATAAAAGTTCAAGGTTATGAAGTTTGTAAAATTCAAAGGTAAACAAGGGTACAAGAGAATTGAAGTGGTGTTGTATGACGTCAATAACACCACCAAAGTGATCCGATTACATATCCGACCCGTCAACAAAATACCTGCATAAACATCTGATAGGAAAGAATTGAGGAATTTGTAGAGGTCAAGATCATCTTCAAGTAGTAAACATTAACAATACATTTTCATCAGGCTTTGAGAAGAAGCTGTTGTAGGTATGAAAAGAGGTATGTAAGAAGAATTTACAATCATTTGAGGTTTTGGATGTGCAGAGATGTGTTTTATAAGAAACTAAGATAGCTTGAAGGCTTGTTATTCTTGTTGTTTCAAGTCATCATCTTTAGATAGCTCAATCACTTTAAATACATTTGATGCACAGGAATTTCATCCAAAATAGATATCTTCTTATTTATAACTATCAACTTCCAACATGTGTTTTTATACCTTGTATCCTCTTTTTGCAAAATATCTATTGGAGAGAAACTTGCGAAGAGGATACGTAAATTTCTTAGGTTTCATAAATCACTCAGATCTAACCTTGAACTTGTACTTGTAGCTCCAGAACCAGAATTGGATCTCAAAGTTGGATTGAATTTTCAAAAAGCCCAGCTTGATGAAAAGTTTCCAGTAAAAGTTTCATGGTTCAAAGGACTCAAGAGGTATGGCAAGAAGAGGACAGAGAACCCCACTCGAAATTGAAAATATATCAAGATTTCAAAGAAAATAGATGATTGATTGAGGTTTTAGTAAAGACTTCGAAACGTACGGAAAGGGAAAGATTCGAATGATAGATTTATACAACAGTGAGGTACTCATCATAGAAGAAAGAGTTCAACTACTTGATTACCAACACTTTCAACAAAATCCAATAAAAACTCTATCAAAAAAAACGAACAAAGAGAACGTTATAAAAAGTAGTCTAGGTTGACTTCGAGCGTCAATTTGATTGTATGCAAGTCAACTGAAATCGGATAGATAACACAAGTTCTTGTTGAAGATCAAGCATTCAAGGAAAACGAGTCACTAGGAGCATTTGATATCTATTCTGCTCCTGAGCAGTCAAAAATAGTTCTACTGACGATTCGACGACTCGATTTTAGGTACCAACTAGACGATGGAATCCTAGAGAGTGATAATCAATTACCACCCAAGATCGAGCCCATGGTGGAGAAACCACCGACAGGCTCTCTAACTTTTCGAGTAGGTACAAAGGCCGATCCATCAGGATTGACCACCCTTGGACGATCAGTGATAGAGTCTTGTTTGATCGAATTAGTAATGTTGAGTTCAGAAGAAGTGGTACTGGCAGGAGGAGGAAGATCATCTGCTTTGTTACTATCGATGCGAGTTAGAATCGGAGCCTTTGGGATCGGAGTCGGTTGCCAAGCTTCTGATACATCGGTAGAGGAAGCACCAAAAAGAGACGCGATTTGTGCGCTGCCTCCTCCTACATATCCAAAATCGTTCAAATCAAGCTGGATCCTCGTAGCGATTGTGATGAACGCAAATCAACGGTGGATGATACCTACCTGGCTGTTCTCGCACCTTGCGCGTCGGAATGAAAGCAGGTAAATCTGATTGTGGCTCTGTCCTAGTTTCCGTGGGTGGTTGTTGAGAAGAGGTGGTGCTGGGCGCTTCGTCTGGGAAGGTGCCGAAGCTTGCATGCTTCGGTAATTTCTTCAACTAAAGTTCAAATAACATAAACCAGAGATCCGTCAATTCAAAAAGGATGTGCGCTAGGATGAAGAATGGAATCGCTTGCAAAAAGGTCACGAGGAAGATTTCGCGAGAACAAACCTGAGTCAAATTGGTGTCCACTTCCACCTCCAACTGTTTCAAGAACCTCACCAAAGATTCCTTAGTAAACACAATCGAGGTAGACCACGGTAAAAGACCTTTGAAATGAAGTAAAGCCAAACTGGGTTAGCAAGACTTCATGCATTGACAATCAAAACCATCGAGCTTAAAAGTCCATTACCAATCTCAGCCTGCCAGTCTCTTTCATTGCTGGAGAAATCCGGGGAAGGGACAAAGGTTTTATGATTACTCGTCGACATTTCTGTTTCAGCTGCACGCGTGGTTGAGTTTTGTTCAAGTTGTTTGGATTGAGGTTGAATGCTTTGTTTACTTTAAGAGTGCATGTGATCACAACAAGGAAAGAATGAATTAGTCGGATAGCTATAAGCATAAACTTGGTAGAAACATAGCTCGATATAAATAGACACTCTATGTATATATGGGTTTGAAAGGGTTTTCGTGACGTCAACTTTGAACTGACACCGCGGGAAGGATCAAGTTCAACCCCCGATTGAGCGAGGCTGCAGTGTCCGAGTCCGCAACTTTGCTCAATTGCGGACCTTGTTCACATCTCGTGAGGGCTATGACCCGGCCCTGACTCCGTCCGGCCCAGCCTGTCTGCTGATTTCTTGGAGACTAGCAGTACATGCCCCGGGTGAGCGGAGCAGGTTTGAAGAGCCCCAGGAGCCCCGCCACGGACTCGGGCTCCCAGGGTGGTGGCCCGTTTTTTCAAAGTGCTTCAATTTCACAGATTGCACTAACCAACAATGTGTGTCTAGTGTAAGAAATGAGTAATTCTACAACTACCTCTATGTCTCCCCGTTGTACTGGACTACCAAGCCTTTAATGGATACTGTGTTCTAACTACACGCCCAAAAAGAATGTACAGCACAATGAAAAAGCATAAGAAGAAAGAGGGAAAAATAAAATAATAGAAAATAGCATATGTGATGTTTGATGTGTTTTGGGTTTTAATGTTCTAAGTATGTTTGTAAATAAGGGAACCTTCCTGTCACTTGAATGTATTGTGCTAAGTATGGATAAACCTTTGGCGTGTCTAACAGCTTCACTGCTGAGTTCAAATCCAATTCAATCTTTTCTTCTGTCAGTTGATTCCTTTGCTCTCATACAGTCAATCCAACCCTGCAGCTGGGCCCGGTCTGCTTGGGATTGTGACTGGGTATTTTGAGGGCTGTGCAAACCCGCGGGGTCTGCCACGTTCCGTCAGGGCTGGGTCATAGCCCTACATGATCTTGTCCATATGCTATTCACAGGTTTTCCTTGAGATTTACTTTTCCTGGGTATATAAAAGAGCAAATGTCAATGTGTCTCAGCCAAGCTCCTTCCTTGCTGGTTGGTCAACATGATGCCTACTTAATAGGGGTAGAGTGAGCTTGCAGAGGCAAACAGAGCGTACAAGGCTCTTAACCTAATCAACCTAAGCCAGGATAATTAGATTAAGATTCAAGGTAGTATGTACAGAGTGCTCTACCTTGTACATGCACTAGGAGTGAATGGACATATCTGTCATCGCACCTTTGACCAATATTAATGATTAGTACAATTCACTGTCTATATCTCTAATCATTTGTCATAAACAGTCAGTGTCATTTGACATTGTTGGTGAGTGGCCTAAATGACAGTGACAGAGATGCTTCTTGGTGCATGGTGAAAGAACTGAGATGAAAGAAAGCAAGACCAGAATAATAACAAGGAAGATATCTAATGACTTGCAAGGGACTTTATGCTGTATGTACTACGTAAATATAAACATTACTCATAAAACCCAAGTACATGTACATATATCTTAGAAACATATGTAACATGTAATAAAATATGTACAAAACACTAATTACATATATACGTAATCAAGAACTAATATGTAACATATAAGATTACATACAAAAAACAATAGTGACATCTCATAACTCAGTATCAAGAGTTAAAAATGCTTATATAGCATTAATACACTTAATGATTACTGAACATAACATTAAGTGTAAGTAATTATAAAAATAATAAAATAATAATTATAAACCTAATATTGTAACACTTGTGTATATCACAATATTAGGTTTAGAGAGCTGAATATATAAACCAAAACTCAGTTCATCCTCAGAGAAGAAACCAAGTTTATACATACCAATTTCTAAAGAACTATCAAGAGTTCAATTAGAATAAATATCAAGAGTATTACAAATAGTAATACTAGTGATTCATTCTATTCACCTTGATCTTTCCTGACTAGATCCTAGTAAGTACACTTCACTCCTGGATCCTCTACTTTCCCCAAGTAGTAACAATCTCAGGTTGGTGACCTCCAAGTTAATAACCAATAGGTTGGTGACCTCCAAGTTAATAACCAATAGGTTGGTGACCTCTAAGCTAATAACCATCAGGTTGGTGACCTCTAAGTGATAACCAAGATAGTGATCTTTATAATCACCCTTTATCCTGTTACTGAAGGGATACTGGAGAACTTTGGGATCCAGTTCTCAGTATAATATCAAATTGTAAATTAAAACCTCTTCTTAAAGAGTCAACTAACTGTAGTCTGCCAGGATTTGTCCCAGCAGACTCTTAGTTGTTTAATCAACATCCATCCCTATCATCTACCTCTCATCTACCTCTCCTCCTCCATCCTTTCTTGTAATTAGTTATATCTTGAAATATAATAATAACTTATTATAATCCATCATCTACCTAGTCCTAGTACCACATTTAGTGAGAGTAGCCTCCTTCAAAAGAGTCACTACCCTCACAGTTAGGACTGGTATAGCAGAGGGTATCTTGAGGGAAACCTGTGAACTCAATGTGAACAAGTGGTGGAGAAAATTTGCAATTGAGAAAAGTTGTGGACTCAGACATCCCAGCTCATCTCAGCTGGGTTTTGAACTTGATCATTCCTGCAGTGTGATCCACTGAAGTTGTTTGACCTCAAAGTACAGATCAAGGACCTGTGTTCTTGACACCTGGAATTTAAGAAAGTCTGTTCAACTTGTGCAGGAGAGGTTGTAGAAAATCATTTGGTACTCAAAACACATAAATCTATTCTGTTCTGGTTGGAAGGGCAGAATCTGGGTATTTTTTTACCTCATTTCCAATTCAAGCTGGATTTTCTATCTCTTTGAATAAATTCATACTTTGGTTTGCTAACTCCAGTGCATATGAGTGACTCATTTCAGTTCAAAAGGTGGACATTTTCAGAAATGAACCAGAGGGAGAGAGTTTTTACTCTTCCTCAGCTCATTCTTGATCAAACCTCTTTTCCTATTGGCCTTCATCTTAAATGTAGTTGGTGAGGTTTGGCTGCTGGTCAAAAGTTAATTGTGATAAGCACTAGACTGATTATGCATTCAACTTGATGTTTTCATAGCTACAACAATTTTTTCAATGGCCAATAAAGAAATTTGGCACTGCTCTAGAAGGGATGTTGGTGGATGCAAAAAGATCTTCCACATGATGAGACAAGAAGTTGAGTTGGACAAGAACAACAGAGGAGAAGTGAGTATATTATATATTGCTTTTCTGAAAGTTATCAAAAGATTTTCATTGTGAGCAAAGTTTTCCACTAGAAAGTTACAAATTCCATAAGCTTAACTAAGCCCCTCTTCCAGCATGGCCATCTTGGCTCTTGAGGAGGGGCTTAGGACTTATACCTCAACTTTGGCCTAAGACCAGCAAGATTTTCAAGCACTTTTATATAGACTTAAAGATTTGGTACACTCCTTGTATATATATGTATAAGACATTAGAAAAATTCCTCAACAGACTACCAGTCCTATTCTTCTGGGAATAGTCTGAACTTTGTGAGTAAGTGGGGTAACACATAGGACCTGTTATACAGATTGGACCAACAAGATATGTACCACAAGTCTTTATCAACTCCAACGCCGCAAAAGATGAAGAGTTTCCAACATTTGGTGACAATTGCGATAATCTTCCAGCCACGTGAGGGCCCTAGCGTTTTGTACAATTCTCACAAGCTTACGAGTCAAAAGCAAAGCAGATGACATCAACAACACATTTCCTCAACTTGTTCACAATCATCAAGACTTGACTTACATATGACTGGTCTATCACCAAGCTTGTGAAAACACTGATAAGTGTAACCGCCATGGTTTTCACAAGCTAAATAGATGTGTACCACAAAATGGACAGGTCCATGGAGATGATTTAACCAAAGGATTTGATCAACCCAATGAATATGAACAATAAGAAGATGAAGAGACAAGTACTGACTGTAAAGACCTGGACGAAGGTAGTTGTACTTCTCGCATTTTTGGTTACTGAATCCGGAGCCATCCGGGTAAGGCACGCAATTGGACATCCAAACCCACTTATGTCCTGTTGTCGTCAAATCCACAGAAGAATCACACGTGAACATCATATATGTAAGATAGAGAGTTAGGAGACGACTCCACCAGCGTGGCCGCAAGTTTCATACGGGCAATCGTATCTTGAATACCCTTGAACATCCTGAATACAAGCTTTGTGAGAACCAGAAAACGTTGGATCAGATACAGACAATAGTCGAAATAAAAGAACAGACTCACATGCTGGGCTCCCCGGATCGAACCCACCGGGACAATCTAGGCCGCTGACTGAGCTTATCTTCATAAGAACAGACAGTGTGATGCACATCACCAATATCTTGAGGTGGGTTTTGAAAGACATCCAGTTGTAGATGGGCACGGAAAGACCGGTAAGCTGGTGGGGTACTTGCTTCTTGACTTGCCATTGGACCCGGTCTATATATTACGTCTTTCGTCCTGATATGTCCGAGACATTTGGCTGAAGGATCAGAAGATTCGGGAAGTGGAATCCATTCGTGATTTGATCGATGCCTGGAAGGCCTCAAATTTTATCCAACACCGAAATCACCGCAACAAATCAAGACCACACATCTCGTTTAGTTATGTCATCTCCTCAATTCGAGGGCGCGGCGAAAGCGCTCATGATTACCTTCTTTAGACTGGATTTATACTTCTAAGATTGATCCAATTGAAGTGAAAAGCTAGGAATGGTTCTATTTGGAAAAACTGAGCCAATAAACAGAAACAACAATTTGATTTCTCATCACACATAAGCAACAAAGCTAATACTATATCACTACTCATATGGATTGAATTAAAGATGAGAAAGCAATCCCCGATAGCATCGATAGTCGCCTGGAATTCCGATGTGAGGTGTTCAAGAGAAGGCGTTGAGGGGGGATGATCGCAGTCTTGACTTAATTTGATCAGAGATTGAGAAACATCGAACCCCAAGCGGTCAGGATCTGATGAGGAAAAAGACATGGATAGATCCATAGAGCGTCCCGCCAAATGCCTGGAAGAATGGGTTCGTGATCGTTCATCGACAGAGCCAAGTTGGCCAGACCGATCAGTGATCAAATCAACTTGATCTTTGTCAACAGATCGAGGGAGTGACATGGGACGATGCAAAATAGGACTCTCACCTCAAGCCACGTTGTTGGTGTTTTGATTGGTCAGGGAGTTACCGTCAGTGAGGATCAAGGTGCTCAGACGGGTTTTGCCACTGATAGGCATTGTGATGGCCGGCAGAGCAAGCGCGGTTCCTCATGTCAGTGAATTGAAGATGCGATTTGTAGGCGATGGATAGCAAGGGCTTTGTTAGGCTAAGGTGAATCAGGGTGGATCGCGACGACGAAACTGAGGACAACCAATAGAACCCATGTGCGTTGATGGCGGACGTGCAGAATTGGGATCATCATTGGCTGATGGCATCTCTGAGGCCATCTCTGCTCTTAGTGAATTCTGATAGTGTCTCTGACTATTGTTTGTCACTCTTGAAAGCCAATCAAACCATGTACATAGCCATCTTTTGCTGCTGCTGTGATGGTGGTAGGTTTCGCAAGATTTTATCAGGCAATTCATCTTCGGCATTATTGATAACGTTCTGTGAGGCATGTAGACTGGATGGTAGGGTTGTTGGTACTCTTGATTTATTTTCTTTCAAAGGAGATGAGAAACGGCAACCCTCCGAAGCGAAGCGGCCTTACGCATGGCAGAGTTGATACATACAACCGGCGGTGGCCGGGTCATTTTTCGCCCGAGACACTTTCGTACAATTCCAGCGATACTCCAATAATTGGAGTATCAATTTCTGAGTTACCTTGTGGATGAAGAAAGCCGTCCCGGAAGAAGGGTTTTGCCATTGAATGGTCTGTTCACTGGAGTCAACGCCATCTCATGCTTCACTTATCTGAGGACAGCCTTAGGTGCAGTCGAAGGTGTTTAAAGGCAGTCATTCACCTCTCATCAAGTACCTAACACCCAACTATTTTCTGCTTCACACCCCTATATTGACATTCACCTCCTCATATTATTATCAAGATGTTTCTTCAAAAGTCTCTACTTACGATCGTCGTCTTATTCTCTACCTTTGGTCTGGGCACTTTTGCAAAATCTTGTCGTTACTTTTTTAGTCAACAGAATGGTCAAGCCAGTAATTAACTCTTCTTTTTCCTCGCCGCCTTGATCCGACTTCACAAGTAACTTGATTCTGAATGTTTTGACTTCTCAAGTGTGCGGTGATACCGAATCGCTTAAATCGCAAACCGGATGCACTTATAAAACTTGTCACAATCCTCACGGTAGGTACTCTAAAAGAAACCAACCCTTCTTTGCATGATCAAAAACTTACCAGTGAATATTGATCTTCTGAATGTAAATCTAGGTCTTCAATTTGTGAAGATGACTGACTGCTATTGGGTTAAAGACAATTCGGGACCCAGCAAACAAGATTGTTCATATTACGAATGGGACTCTAATACCAAAGCCTACAGTGCGTCATTTCTTTCCGTTCTTCCTGTAGTATGCGATTTACCTCTGCCACTGCTGACCTCGAACTGCGGGTCAAATTTCCAGCTTGTACTAACCCGGGCTTTAATCAATATAATTGCAAGCAGTACCCAGCTAGCCAGGAGTTCATAAGTGAGTCGAACTCAAAACGCTCTAGCAAGTCCTGTTGTTGACCAGTGAATGCGTTCTTCCTTCAGCCTGCACGAAGTGCTAATAGTTTGTGGGACGCGTGCGATGATCTGCTTTGAAGCGGCATTCAGATCTTATCAAGGCTTGAACTTCTGGGATTCTGTCTGAAGAGTTCTCAAGGTTTGAAGCCAAATTCGATCCTCAGGAAATCTGCTTTACAAAACTTTGAAGACATGTCATTTGCACCCTCTGATCACCATGAATTGAGAGACATGAATAGCAAGCAGTGTGCTTGCTTACAACCTAGAGATATCAAGAGTTACTTTGAAATGATTCATGCTTCAACTTATTCCCCCCCTGTGCCGGTCGGGAGCTCAAACTTATATCACAAGAATGAAAGTCTTGGAATCTTCTTCAGAATCATGACCTGATTGAAATTTCTCTTTCAGTCCACAGAGTCTGTAGAGATACTTTTTGTTTGTTGTTCATCAAGCATTATCAAAATAAATGTTTCATCATGCAACATTTACAAAATTGTTGTGAGTCTCATTGAGCTGCATTGCTTGTTTTCAAAAGATCCAATTGAGATTCAAGACTCAAGACTATCAGCAAGATGTATCAGTTAATGACTTTACAGCTATGGTGTAAGTGCAAGTCAATCCTGGCAGGTTGAACTGCAAGTCATTTATAATCATAATGAAGGATGATTTCTTTGACAATACTGTGATTCAAAGGCAACAAGGGCAAAAGATGCCTGTCAAGTTAGAATCTGCTCAGTGGTTCATGCCTGCAGAATTGATGTTTGGAGCTGACTGCTGGGCTTTCCCTTTTCCTTTTTTTCTGAATGGCTGCACAGCAATGGCAATGCAACATGTGCATGCAAGAAAGAGCTGTACCACATTGATTGGTCACATAACACAAGAAAGCACAACTTACCCGGGGATTCCCAGAGCCTGGACAAGTATCTCTGTATTCCATTATGGAGGAAAAGCCAAGTAATGGGAGTAGAGAGGGCATATGTGAAGCCAAGGTAACCTATGGCATTAGAGGGGTCTGGGGGGAGAGTGTGAGAATGTTCACTCTGCATTCACCCACTCTCCCACCATCTACCCTCTAGCCTTCTCCTAGAACTCTTCAAGGAGACTTTTTTCTCCTCTCTCTCTTTCTTCAACTTCTTATCAAGTCTTTTAAAACACACCCACTGTCCCTGGGTCAAAAAGCTGCTAACCATGTGGTATGTTCTTAACTCAACATGTGCATTATGGTAAGGAACTTGTGGGATACCTACCAGCTTACCCCCCTTTTGCCCCCCCCAAACCACAGTCAAAATCTATTGGATTTCTAGATCTTGAGTCTTTAGTGGTATAATAGTTTGTGGGAAGAAGGATTCTCAGAATGTGATGAACATGCACAGATGATATGAGGATACATAATTTAGCCTTAGATATACTTAAAGTTATGGCACACACTCCAACTAATGAATCACATAAGAGCAACTTGATGGTGACTAGCCTCCTTGGTAATGATACATTTGATTGGGATTAAATTCAAAAAGAAGGGTTGAAAGAGCAATAGTTTTCAATTTTTTTAATTGATGGTCTGGGTCACACTTCTTTGCTGGTCCTTTGGTTGGCTTTTCTCCTCTCTTGATTTCATCATACTCTTTTATCAAAGGTACTCATCTTATGGTTTTGCAGAAGGACAAACTCATGTAGCAAGCGAAATGAATGCCATCCACCAATATCCTCTCAATGAATCAAATGTGACATTAACAAACAAATCATGTGAAAGCTTTCGATCGATGAACCATTCAACACACCATTCCGGTCAAGAAGAACAAAAACAAAGAACAAGAACTTAGCAAACATCATGAAATCAATCAAACCTTTACCAACAGATGTGATCAATCAAATCTTACAAGAGTTTATGAAACAATCAATCGAGAATGTTGAACCTAATCCAACAAGCTCAAAAGAATTATTAAAATTACGACTAATTTCAAAAGTTTGGTCTGAAGCAGTCTTAGTATTTCATTTTCAAAAGATATCCATAAATCATTCAGAACACGCAAAAAGAATATTGAATAATTGGAATCATGACTTATTCGGACCTCCTTCATTTTCTCCTGTTAAAACACTTGTGATTGAACGAATTTGGTATTCAACAGAAGATGAGAAAGTGAAAGAATCAGAAGAAGAAGGAAAAGGAGAAAAAGCAGAGATAGAAGAGTTAAAAGAAGATGATGGAGATTCAGAATGGGAAGATGAAGAGTCAGAGAAAGGTAATGGTAAGTTTTTGACGGTTGGATGACATAAAGCATGCTGAAGTGCTCACTAGACCTTTCCTCGATGGCTACTTCAGATCATAAACTCTTACCGCCACTTTCAATGAGTCAAGTAACACGATTAATCGATTTACTTGGCTCCAACTTGACCACTCTGACCCTCCGCTTTGTCAGTTGCATGGGAGTTTCTCTTGATTTACTCAAAGCTATCGGAACGATTAAAGATTTGAAATCATTAACTCTTTTATACTCGTATCACGATTTGAAAGGTGGAGCTTATGATACGAATTCGATATCTGATTTACTTTCTGCGATACCTCAACTTGAAGTCTTAATCATTCATCCTAGTTCAATCTTTGAGGATTTAGTTTTAAAACCTCCAGCCTTATCGAACTTGCGTCATCTTTCATCTACCTATGGTGATGATCTAAAAGGTCTCTCTAGTATTACTCAATACTCAAAAAACACTTTAAAAAGTATTCAACTATTTCCGACTAGTGAAGATCCTGGAAGCCTAATTGAAGTATTGGAACCGGTTAAAGATACATTAGAAGGTCTTTTTACACTCTCATTTACCGATCAAATCAAGGAAGATATCACGAATCTTAAGTTTCCAAAATTAAGAGTTCTCGCTTCTCAACATTGTCCTGGACATTTTATGCGAGAGATCGATTGGTTAAACGTACCAATGTTAAAGAATCTTAGAACGGTTGTTACCGACTTATTTGCAAGTGAAGAATCATGGTTAGATGCATTAAGATTTGCTGGTGGAAACGCTTTTAAAAGTTTACCGAATGTTAAATATATCTTTTTTGTTGGAAATCCACTTTTTAAACACAAAGGGATTAATCCTCATTTAGTTAGGTTCCTTGATGCAAATGGAGTCCAATCTCGTCTTGTAGAGGATTCCTCTTGGGATAAAACTATGGTGTGTGATGATTTCTTTTTACAAATGTCGATCTCACCCCAATTGGCTCAAAAGTAAAGGGTTTGAAGATTCATACTGATACCTTGATTCCTTCATTTATCAGGAACTGGACTATAAACTCAATGGTCCAATGAACTCGTAGATCATCAAGTTCACTTACTACAACTTTTCTAAAATCTATAAACCCGTCTCAATGTTCAATATATGAATTCTAGCAAGTCCGAAGAATACACAAAACCCATGCAAGAATTTAGTAAATTCCCTTCAGTTAAATCAGTTAATCAAAATTCAATGCAAAAGTTTGATTAGAATTCGTTGTTTGTTTTTGGTGAAAACTTTCAATTTCGTTCCTTCATATAATGTCTTGTCACTTCTTCCTTGGTTTTAAAGAAACCCGAAGCAAAAAAAGTTGTACAGCCTTGATTGTATTTGTTTGATTTGAATAAAGCAATCCAGATTGTATTGTAATCGAAATGAAGCTGGGATCTGGTTCGTCAAGATTTCATTCTTAACACCATTTTTTTGTTACATTTCGTAACGAATTTCAGAGTAATTAACTGAGAGGAAGGATATTGATAGTAGTTGATTTGAATGTTCTCAGCAGCTGCTCAACGCTTTCATTAACTTTTTATCGAAATGCTCAAAATTGTAGTTCTAAAGAAGTAATTCATCTCTCAAATAGCAACTCAATTCAAAGTCATACGATGATGAATACAATGGATTACCATCAAAGGTCATCACTCAAGTCTTACGAGAATTTGTCAAGAAGTAACCAAAAAAAAGTTCAATTCGATCATTCAACCGCTACCGAACCTTACCTCAGAAAATCGTCGTATACTGAACTGATCAACTTGAGATCAATTTCAAAACCCTGGTCGACAGCCGTTATACGATTTTATTTTGAAACGATCGCTATAGATAAAACCAGACGTGCAAGATTGATAAGACAATTGGAATGATGACTTCATTTGACTTCATTCTTGTTGTCATGGTAAAAAACCTTACTATTAAAGAACTATGGTATTTTCAGAAAAAGAAGGTAAGTCATTCAAGAATGTCGATGATTTCCGTTTTTGTCATAATTCTCTCAAAAAGGCTTTCTGGAGTACTATCAACTGAAATTTCTTTAACTTTTCCTCCTTCATAGGTATATCTAAATCACCTTTGGGTTCAGTGAATCAATAGTCAAAATCGATGGAATTCGTCTGTAAAAATCTAAAGACTTTAATTTTATAAATTCTTCAGGAAGGAGCTTCTTCTTAATGAATTGAGGCTTTTAAAATAACCCAAAAATTAACATCATTAGAATTTCATTTAAATACAATTGGAAAATCAGGATTTGGAACTTACAATCCAGACTCGATATCAAGATTACTCTCAGCATTACCACAACTCGAATGTTTATCATTCCACTATGACTCGCGAACTAACATCGGATGAAATTGTGGCTCGTTCAAAACGGTTTATTGGTATATACCACACATATCATCTCTTATGTACTGATTTCTTCACGTGTTTTGCAGGAAGTAGATATCAAATGCAATGGTCCAATTGCACGAGTCATAAAATTTACTCAACACTCGTTAAAAACAAACTTTTCGAATATCTTTGTACGATTTCTAACCAATTGCAGTTTCTTGAATAACTGAAATTAAAGCAATGATAACATTCAAACATCTTTATTTGGATTCTTTAACGTCTGTGCAAGAGCTGTGGTGAACAATACTGTTAGTGTCATCTCCACTCTGATCATCAGACAAATTCCCATTGTACCCATTACACATTCCACTCAGAAGGTCAAAGCACTTGAGCACATAGATAAGGACTTGGTTCAGATCATTTGTGGATAATGTTAACCTCTAATCCATCTAGGCTCAGATAGGGCTCTTTTTGCTGCTGTTTAAGTTGAATTTTTTTTCGCGGTATGCAGGTTTTTTACCAGATATTATTTTCTTGGGATTGGATGATGATATCAAACTTCACTTCAATGGTCTTTGTCGAAGCAGACTCATTGAAAAGTACTTTTCTTTCTGATTTGCAGAGCAAAACTTTTGAAATAGCACTTTCTTGGGTATTCGCAGAACACAACTTGAGATTCAAACTCATGTTTTCAAATCAGGTACCAAGCAAACGTTTAGTATTGCAACTTGGTGTTCGATATGCGCATCAAATGGTTGAATGATTTATAATTTTTAAAGGATGGAAAGCTATCTCCTTTAACAATCTTGAAATAAATCTGTCCATTGGGTCAATAATCAGGAACATGGTCATTTGGCACATCCTGGAATTCTGATGTTGACCATCAACTGATTTTGTGGATTTCAGGGTACAAGAAACGGCCTACGTTGGATGAAGTATTCGATTCCTTCCTCTTCCTTAGACATTTATTGCCTTTGACATTCACCACACATTTCTTGATATTATATCATTATCGATTTTCAATTTAAACAATATATCACAGTCGAGATATTTCTATAACCATTACAACCTATATCATCACAGTTTCTTATCTTGTTTCTTGAGTTGAAGGGTTTATTCATCTTATCGGTTTGCATCAGCTCGATCTCCTTTCGACTTTATCTTTCAACTTTAACGCCTCAACTTTACCATCATGAGCTTCTCCAACGCTTCCCATGACTCGATCTCTGTTCAAGAAGCTTCTCGTAAACGTACCTTTGATCATGTAGAGGTTGGTAATCTTCGTCACTTGTATTGTGTTCGAAGCCTGATTTTTACCAACATTGTCTCGATGTTTCATTCCTTCAATTCTAGGACTCCGTTCACGCTCCCAACCAGACTCCCAGGGCTCATATCAAGCGTGCCCGAGTTGCGCCACCTCAACCTCAGATTTGGACATACGCTCAACCTCAAAACTTGATAAACCATAGCACAGGAGTGACACCGAGCTATCAAAACACCCAACATTTCGCGCTGGGTATGTATGCTGGCAGTAGGGGATCTCTGGTGCAAGGATTGTACCCAAGAAGTGTCGAGGTAGGTAATCTTCTTACCTCAAGTTCAACTACCTTCCAAACCTGATTCCCACTAACATTGTGTAAAAAAATCTTCTCAACCTTTAGAATGCGGTCTGCTTTCCTCATCAGACCCGCATGGCGTACATCAACAGTACCCAAATTGCACCACGTCGAGCTCAAAATGTATTCCATACACAGCCTCAAAGGTTGGTGTATCACAACACAGGAATGACGACGAGTACGCAAGACTTCGCGCCGGGCATGTCTGTCGGCAGTAGGAGAGAGGTGGTACAAAGTTCTTATCAAACTATCAACGTATGTGACCGATCTTTGGAGTGTTTGTACTCATCCTATTTGATCAGAGTCTCATCTATTCTTATCAATTTATTTCATCATTAGTACCAGACCAGGGCTAGGGATGAAGAATTCGAGGCGTTCAAACTGAAGTTGGCATTGGAGTTATTGATGTCGCCTACATCTACAACTCCTGTTTTGATGAACGGAAGTCAATGTAGCCCTTCAACCTCTTATCCTTCGCTCCCTTCATCACGTGACCCATCGCCAACGGTGCCATTTAGGCATGTGGCATCATATCCTCATGATCGGCCTTCCAATCCAGCAATAGAGAGGAGAAACCCGATGCCTCGGTCATATGGTCATGAAGTTCTGTATGGCTCATTGGAGTCTCAGATGATTTCTCCTACTTTGATGAATGCACATCAAAGTATCCTTACTACATCTCAACCTTTAATTCCGGCGTCACTCGCACCATCTCAAACTGAACCACCCGAGACGACGGTATTTTCATCTCATCGGACATTTGGCCCAGTCATAGAGCGTGATTATTCAATGCCGTTGCTTTACGAAAATTTACCGACGGCAGTTCCATACCGGTTGGCGTAATCTGAGAACATCGAAGCAAACAAAGGGAGAACACAAGGTTGAACAGAATCTACTTCAACTAACCCATCCGAACTCTCAACAAGAACAAAATGAAAATAGAAAGATAATGGGTGATCTTAATTCAGGAGTTCTTTTCGTTTGACAGATATCCTCTTCCACCCTCATGGTAGCTTTTTCTTTTTTTCTTCTCCTCGCGCTACAGACTGAGTTCATGTTTTTTGAAGTGATAAGTTGTACAATGATGTAGAAGTGTTTCTGTTTCAATTTTTTATCTTAGTTGCCTCTTGAACAAATTTTTCAGTTATTTTCATTTCTGTTTTTTCCCCAACTTACTCTACTGTGTTCTTTTCTAATAGTCTTTGTACTCAGTGATGTATCAAACATTAGCTTTCGTTTTTGAATAGTAGATAGCCTTTGTCTTGGCATTTAATCATTATCAGATCTTCTTTTGTAAACATAGAGTATTGCATTAAGATACTCTTCATGACTTGCTGTTAAGTTGACTAACTTACCGCAGGATACTGCTCGGAGCTTCTCTTTGTTTGAGCACACACAGTTGAACTTTTTAAACTCGGGTTGACCTTGTTAATCTATTCTGATGATGATGGACTTCATGTCAAGCAGGGGTACTGGAGCGCTTGACTTTAAGGCTCAGAAAGCTCTATAGGATAAGCGCGCCCCATACGCCTAATTTGGGGCGCTGACCACTTGCTGATTAATGTCTGTGGTTTCGCTTATCAGCATATCCTACAACCTCTCCAGTTGATCTCAACCAGAGGCAATTTGAGCAAAACCTACGTTGGGTTCCAAGATTGTCGTTGTCATATCTGCATCTGAAAACTTAGCAAGTTGATACAATCGTCCGTTATCTCGATAAGCCATCTCCGTCAAGCATCTCCAAAAACAATATCCATTATGCCCTTGATCAGGAACATCCAACGGCCATTTTGTGATTTCAATGTCAACTAATCTATCAAATTTTTCATGATCAGATTTAGAATTTGGGGTACAAACTAATGAGATGTTGCTATTTGAACAGAGTGCTTCTTTTCTTTCTCTTACTCTTCCTCAGCACATTTACCGTCAACCTTCACCTTGCATCTCTTGATCTCGAACCATCAATCATACCTTTAAGCATCAATTTCTTGTTTTAGCTCTTGGGTTCAAATTTTCAATCAAATCATCACTCGAGATCGACTCTCTTTCAAGTGTTTCTTTTAATCTTCATTTCCTCCCTGCTTCTACTTACCACCATGAGCTGCTTCGACGCTTTCCTTGATTCTATGTATGGTAAGGAAGTCTCGAGGAAACGTCCCATTACTCATGTCGAGGTAGGTCATCTTCGTAGCTTATAAGATCATATTCAATGATTAAATTTTATCAAACTTATCTCAACGTTCTCTTGCCTCAATTCTAGAAGTCTGTCTGCGTTTCGAATGCCACTTCAAGGGCTAACATCAAGCGAGCCAGGATCACACAACCTGAGATTCGATCATCAACTCGTTCCAGGCCGGAGAAGACGATGAGTTTGGAAGAATTTGTAATAGATATGTACACCGGCAGAGACATGGTCCTGAAGTCATCTCCACGAAAGGTCAATGTACGTAACGTAACATATCTCTCTAATTTTTCACCTTATCCTATGTGGTCAGATCCTGATCTACTTCGGTCTTTATCCCGTGATCATCAAACCTTAGGAACCGAAGAGATACACTGAAGGCGAGGCGTTGAAGTTGGCATTGGAGTTATTGATGTCTCCTCCACCAGCACCCCGGACTTCGATCAATGGAACAAGTAGTCCGACTTCCACATACCCTTCAGTATCATCATCACTCAACCCATCACCCACCGGACCACAGAAGGAGAAGGCTGTTTACCATGAATCATTGAACCCGGTCATGGAGCCTAACAGATCAATTCCTTTGTTGTATCTCACGGAGCCGGAAGAAGATCCATACTGGTTGGCAGAAGTATGCGAGGCAACAAGGGAAGACTTCATGGATGAAACATTACTGAAAGTACCAAAATCTCAGGTACTCAGTCGTACGCCAGTTCAACCAAACACTTGGTAGTTCTTTCTTTTTCTCTTATCAGTTTGAGTTTATGTTTCTTGCAGTTCTAGGCAGGATAGAGTACAGGTGTTTTGACTATTCATTTGTAGTTGTTCTTGAATAAAATCTCCTCTTTGGCTTTCTTTTTTTCCATCTCTTGCTTTCTCAATCTCGTCTGCGGTGTTTCTCTTCTAACAGTATCAGTTCTCAGTAACGTATGAAAAGACTAGCTTTGAATTTTTTAGTTGTAGTTTGCTTTTATCTCGTCATTTTAGCATTATCAGAATTTTGTTTGTAAAAGATCGAGTATTGTATTATGATACTTCTCATGGACATCAATGTTAAGATGAATAAGTACATTCACAACACATCGAAGGGTACTGCACACGGTGCAAATCCTTCCTTTTTTGATCTTGACCAACAAGTGTGGAAAGGTCAGTTAATAGATTCAATTATTAGTCTCACTCCTCACCTGAATGAAAATATCTCAAATGTATACACCACAAACCCTGTGTTTTGGTCTACAAATGGTGGCTTAGCCCCAGTTAACCCACCATTAAGTTTTGCAGGTGAGGTACATGAATAAAACACTCAAGTCTACACTGTGTCAAACCTGGTGTTATTGACATTAGTGGTGTTCAAAGTTGAACCGGTTTCAAAAACCCCGTTCAACCCAGCTGACTTTCTGGCCGTGAGCTGTCAACAAATGTCAACTTGAGACACCAAGTTACTGCCAAAAAGCAACTGGGTCAACTGGATTTTCTTGAAACCAGTTCTACTTTGAGCACCACTATTGGTTTAGTATCTCTTATTTTTGGGCTTGCCAATGCGGGAAGAATGACTGGTTGTGCAACTTGAGTTAAATCACACTGCCCCTAAACTTAGCAAGAGTCCCATGCTTGCGCATACTTGCAAGGCATTAAGCAAGGGACTTACAACAAACCTGTATGCTCCATAACCTGAGAAATGCCCCTTAATTTTCAGGGAGCAATCTTGCAAACTCTCTACACTTTTCCCTACCAAAAAAAGTTTTGGTCTGGACCAAAGACAAAGGTTGTTCTTTCTTGTGCACAATGTACCATAATTTTCCTCCAAGGGTTCAAAATATTTCCTCCTTTCAACAAGAGCCAAAGTTTCTTTTCTCACTTTAATTGTATTGTTTTGGACCAGACCCAGCATTCTGAGTAAATGAAGAATTGCAATAAATCATCATGTAGTCAGATATGCAGTCAAAGGATGGATGTTTTGATTCATCTCCAATAATTGCTACAAGCATGAACAGACAAACAAAGCATACTCCAAAAGAAGAAGCTACAGTGAGCACATCACATCAGGTTCAGTGAGACCATTCACAGTTGTCAAAATGCTTAAGAGGTGTTTGAAACCTCTTCACACCAGAGGCTTCCTCATAAGATAGAGGTTTCTTACCTTTCCAAGCTCCGCAGGGGACTTAGTTAAGATTGTGTGAGTTGGGTGTAAACCATATAAAGCCAATGTACTTGGACCTTGCAGCAGTGACACATCAGTTGCTACATGTTACAGGCAAAGTGAGAAAAGAAATGTTGGCATCTGTTTAGAGGAGGAAATATTTTGATTCCTCAGGGATAAGTTAATGTACATTGTGTGCAAGAAGGAGGAGAACAACTTTTGTCTCTGGTCCAGACCAAAATCTTTGGTAGGGAAAAGTGTAGAGAGCTTGCAAGATTGCTCCCTGCCAAAGGGACATTTCTCAGGTTATGAAGCATACCAGCTTGTTGCAAGTCCCTTGCTTGACGCCTTGCAAGTATGCACAAGTGTGGGCCTTTTGCTAAGCTTACACTGCCCCATTGGTGCTAAACCCAGGTTTTTTTCCAAATTTCATTTTCCAATTGATTCTCCGCTGTTGGAAACAGCCGTTGTATGTCTTGTGTTTTGAATAATCTGGAACAGCGTAATGAGAGAAAGAGGAAAGGTTTGGGTTTATATTTCACTTATCAAATAGATAAACAGGAGAGAAGAGGTAAAAGAGAAAGTTTCCTACCTGGAACATTATAATGAGAGACAGAGGATAGGTGAAGAAGAAGCCAACTTTCCTCCGCTGAACCAGGCAGAATATATAGCAAAGTAACAAGTTGAGCTATCACAGAGACAATGGAAACAGAAAGTCTTGCAGGACTTGACAGGCCAACAGGTAGTCTTGCAGAACTGAAATCAAATAGTACATTTGTTACACAGGACATATTTCATAATTTCACATAGGACTATCTCAACAGTATGGATGACCAAACGTATGATGAATCCCAAAGAAATATAGCAAGCCAAAACAACAAATGACAGCAATGACACAATAAACCCTCTAACTCCACTTTAAGCTGCCTCCACCTCAACTGCTTCATGTACTCCCTCATCTGGGGCTAGACCAATCCCACAAGTTTTGTCCAACTCTTGCGCAGTGGCCTGGATGCGCTCCTCTGTGGGCAAAGCAAAATTGGTGCTTTCCTTTTGCCATCTATCTGGTTGTGATGGGCTTCTAATATCAATACATAAAACCTGATAGGGAAATTATGTTGAGTTATTGGTTATACTGAAAATAACAATAGAATTTCAGACACACACATAACGGTATTGGTGGGACCTGTTGCCAAAACATTCCGATTTTTTGTCCACAATATCCCAGAAGCTTTGATTGAAATAGAGGTCACAATCCAGGCCTCAACGATTGCATTCTCTGGTTTGCAGAAGAATGAAAATCAGTAAAAGTCTACCCAGGAATCTTCACCAGGGGCAACCCTAGGCCAGCAATGCAGGTGTTGCATGCTGCACTGCGCCTGCATTGCGGTTACTCTGACCGCACCACAACATAGAATCAAATTCTAGGTTGGTGCCCAAACCGCCGCGCAACAAGCACCATCAAATTGATGGTTTTTTTGGGCCGCAACAACATTTGTTGCATTGCTGCCCCAAAAATTACAATTTGACGTTTTTTTTGCGCTGTTGCGCCTGTTGCGTTGTGCAACGGTCAAGGCGCCGCGCAACCTGACCTCACCTTTTGTTGTTGCGGTACTTACCACAAAGCAGTGTCTAATGCTGATTTTTGTTGTGTGTTGCGGAGCAATGCGCCAAAAAAACACGCGTGCTGCGGCGCGGTGCGTTTCTGGCACAGGGTTGTCAGGGGTAGAATGTCCACTGACCAACCATGCATACCCAGTTCAAGCATTATCCATGTGTTCTAAGATTTCTTTTTGGACTGGGACACATCCACCCAGTAGACCTTGTTCTTTTTGGCAGAGCTGTGATTTATAAAATGTGAGCAATGTGAGATGGTGTCCATATAGAGGGGGATTTAATTTGTTTACTTCACAATGGCTGTATCAAGTACAGGCATGTTTGCTTGTGAGTCAACTGGGGAGCGTGACATGCGTTAAGAACTGAAAACCCCATGTCAGTTAGGAAAATTATTGATTCAAGAATCAAAAGGACTCACAATATCAATGCCCACCCAACCACTTGAGTGCCAAGGGCTGGGATGGTAAGATAAAATATCAAGAGTGCTTCATCAATCCTGATCTTGCCCGTGATAGCCTGAATCCCTGTCCTGGTTGAAAGCATGTTGTTTGAACTTGTGTAGTTTTTTTGTTTAGCCGCTCCCCTTGCAAGCAAACATCACTTTACTCTGCAGGGAAGGACGTTCAACATAACTTTCTACATAATCTTGTAGGCTAACATCATAGACACTCTGGTCGATGCGGCCAAAAATTTGATGTCAACATTACTACGGGGTAAAGTGATGTTTGTTTGCGAGGGAAGCGGCAAAACAAAAAAAACTACACAAGGACTCATAATCCGTGGAGTGTTCACGCCAAAACCAATGATCGGTCATAAGCCCCTCCGGACGCGGCCGCGCCGAGAGGGGTTTATTAAGCTTGAGAAGCTTACACCAGGGGGTAAACCTACGGCAAGAAAACGGTTTTCGAAACTGTTTTCCTGCCGTCACGGTTTTGAACTATTCGTGTCGTTTCTGAGACGATTTCAGATGGGACCGCACAAAAGCGGTTCCCATCACCGTTTTTGGCGGTGCAAGCAAACCACCTCGGTGACACCTAAACACGGTCCCTGGAACGTTCCGAGGGTACGCCGTAGATTTGCCAAAAGAAAAAAGGAGCAATGGGTCTTGAACCCAGGCTCAAAACCAAGAAAAGGTCCTGAGCACGGCCACAAAGCGTTTCACCGCTACACCATAAAGACCACACTGTGAGCACCATTTGATCAGAACAAATAACGTGGTGATAGGTAAGTCGTGTTATCATCAATGCTGGAATCGGAAAGAGAATTCGTACCGAAGAATTAGACGGTCCGTTTGACATATGATTACAAAGCGTTCGAGCAAGATTGGATGAATTTTTCTTGAGTTCTCAACCTATCTTCCGAACTCATACCAGCATGATAGACACCAGCTTCGTCTAATTCTCTCCTACGCAAAAGTTGTACCAAATCTTCTGCATCACTTGGGTGGTCACATAAACAATTGCTCCACCTGTACGCCGTTGCAGCATGGGTATCAAGACTAAAAGTTTTTCTTCTGGAGTTGTGGCAACCTCCACTTTTAAGGTGAGATTCTTTTGATAAGTTGATGTCTTGAATAAACCAGTGTTGTAATCTATTGAGAATCCAGCACAGATCTAGATACAATCAAGATAGTCAAAGTGTGTAGCAAATGACCAGTCTGATGATGAACAACTTTCCAAAGCTGGCCTAAGGCTACAACCATCAGCGATGTTCGATTGCTCGCATGGTAACTCACAAAAACAACTTGCACGTTAAGTCGTCGTTGCTGAAGGTAGTTCGACACCGATTGCAATCGGTGTCAAAAAGACCGCTTCACCACCGCCTCAGGAGCCGTTCTCAAACAGTTGCTGACATGCAGCTCGTTCCAGAAGCGGTGGTGGAACGGTGTCCGAATCGGTTTTGGCGAAACCGGTTCCACACCTTCCTGGGCGGTTCAGGTGACAAAACCTTTGAAATCGTCACAGGAACCGGCCGAGGCCGAGGACATTACCCCCTGGTATACAACGTTTCAGTAAAATTTCTTAATGTCCTCGGACTTATCCCTCACCTTTTTTCAGTTTCGGAGGTCAAGAAAGACAGCCAGTTATCAAACAAACATGCTTTCAACCAGGACAGGGATACAGGCTATCACGGGCAAGATCAAGATCGATGAAGCACTCTTGATATTTTATCTCACCATCCCAGCCCTTGGCACTCAAGTGGTTTGGTGGGCACATTTCTCCATAGGATATTCAGGCCGGAGACGATCTCACTGAAAGTCTGCTACAAACAGGTCGACCGAGATGGGCCAAGCATCTCCTTACCTACTTTCGCTCGGGATGTCTAAAAGTGGAATTGCAGTAGTGTTCTTAGCTGGACCATTGAGTGGTAAGATTCGAGACGAATACTGTTTTTCTTTCCTATCTCGTTCGACTTCAGGCTGATCAAAGCTAGTGTGGTCATTTTCATAGGACTGATCATGCAACCTATTGTCGGTTGGCATCCAATTCTCCAAGACTCATTCTCATGAATCACCAATTCTTTCTCACATGATCATCTCGATCCGCTTACTATTGAAACGAAATCGTAGGAATCTATGCCGACAGCTGTAAGCATCGTTTAGGCCGTCGGCGACCATTCATGATGCTTGGAGGTCAATTTAATACTCTTCTCTTGATAAAGATAACAATCCACATGTACCTGATGACCGACCCGTCTTGGCTTCTTAGGTCTTGTCACGGTACTGTCGATCATCTCCTTTGTTTGGGCTCGCGAACTGGTCGGATTTGTTATTGATATTGGATCTGATTGGGTACTTTCTTCTGCCTTTGCACCCTCTCTTTCCCTAAGAGGTTCGATCGCTTGAATAACTACTAATGTACGAAAATACATATATAGCATCGAACCATCACCATCTGGCTGGCTGCATTTGCATTCTATCTGATGTCAGTGACACCATCTTTTCCGCAACGTATATATCCGTAAAGGAGATTGGCTCCGCGTAGGCGAAATATCGATCTATCCAATGATATCACACTAACTTGGCTTTGTTCGGGCTTAATTGTACACAAATAGGGATTTCTCACTGAATGTTGTCATGGTCACATCCCGATGCCTGATTGTCGATATCCTTTCATCCGACAGACAGGCTATAGCGAATGCTTACTACTCTCGCATAGCCGGAATAGGCGCTGTATCACTCTACTCTATCTCCGAAGCGAATTTACCAAAGCTACTGAACAGCTCGTCTACTCAACTCAAACTGATCACAATGATGTGCACTGCAATCTTCATCATCACTCTATCTATCACCTGTATGATGGTTCGGGAAAAACCTTTACAGATTACAAAGACCTCAGTTCCAAAGCTCTTAGAGATTTATCACAGATTATATCAGGCTTGGGTAAGACTCGGAGAAGACAGTAACGTGAAGAGGATTTGTTGGATCACGTTTTGGTCATCGATCGGTTGGTTTCCGGTTTTATTTTATTCGAGTACTTGGATCGTGGAGATATGGACCATGACCACCAAACAACAAGATCGAGAACAAGCAACCAGGATAGGAAGTCAAGCTTTGTTATCTCAATCAATCGTTTCTTTGATCGCAAGTATAATTCTACCAATTTGGTTCAAAGGAAGTAGGCAATTGGCAAAATTATGGATGTCGGCTTTGTGTCTGTTAAGTATAATGTTAGTAACTAGTTGGGTCTGGGCGAAGGAGGTTCGCTTAGCCAGTGGAATGATAGGTATTCTTGGAATCAGTTGGGCTGTGACACTGTGGGCTCCAAGCACTTTGGTACGTCTTTTTGAAACTGATATATGCCCCTAAGAATGATTGACGAGTAATGCCTGTACTGATTTAATTGATGATTTTCTATCCTTCTTCCACGTTAACTTTCAAAATATTGAAGCTAGCACAAGAGATATTGGATGATCCAATTGATCCGCATACCGTTATTCCTCTGAACCAATATCGACCTTCTTCGACCCATGTGCACCCCTCATCAAACCCAATACATCATGTGGATGATGATGAATATGAGGGTCTGCTAGATGACCTTCAAGGATTTGATCATCCAGCGACTGATGAGAATCTGGCTGGTACCATTTATGGAATTCAAAATATATTTGCTGTAATACCTCAATTGCTAATCAATCTCTTTGCATCTGGGATTTTCAAAATTGTGAAAAAAGATAATGATGGTCCTGGAGGTATTACAATGGTATTTGTGTGAGTTTTTTTGTTCTATGTGGATTAGGTGTTCCTACTGATCAAAATGGCTCTTTTGACAATTAGCCTCGGAGGGTTTAGTGCTGTAGTCTCTGCTTGGGGTTGTTGGAAGTTGATTGGTAAGATACATCCAAAGCAACTGGGAAGAGTTTGATCTGAGTGAAAAAATGGGTGTCATGTTTCTCTTCCTTGAAGATACATCAGGGCAGATTGCAAGAAGTGAGGTTATGATTGAGTGTCAGGAGAATGTATTTCTCAATTTTCTACGTACCTTCTTTTGTATTATATGGATAGTCATGGATTTGGATTTGGATCAGGTTGTGGCTCTGCTGTATGTATTGTATAAACCTGTGAAGCCCTGCCTTCCACGCCCAACGTTAGCTGAAGGTTTCAATGCACTGATCACTAGTTTTGTTGCAGTTCATTGTGCACTAGGAGTGAGCTTCTAGATACAAGAATAGGTTACAAAGACTTGTGACATGGCCATGACAAAGTATATGCAAGCCATCTCCATTGCTTGAGGTTTGCACTCTTGTGCCAACTTTTCTGCAAAATTCTTTCATCACCTTTTCAAATAATGAAGAAACGGTTTACGTTCATTGATTATTTAAAATCTGGCGGATGATCTTAACCTTCAGTTCTTCCCACTTCTTTACTTCTTTACTGAAGGAAATGAAATGCTTCTCCAAAAAGTGTTCTCAGCTTTCAAGATCTACTTTTCATATGATCATTGTTATGATTCATATATAACTTTGGTTCCACCTGCCTATCCCTTTTTATGTTACTTTGTAATACTTTTTTAGTCTGCCCCATAGTGGACCTTTTGATTGCTTTGAGTCAGGTGCACCGTATATAAATTCTATACCACTACGACTTGTTCTTATATGCACATGCACCTAGGACTCTACACCCTGATTCTGGCTAAAAAATCTTATCATGAGTTTTAGCTCAAACCATTCCATGGAGCCGCAGACACTTTGAATAATATCAGTACCCCTACTTGTGACCCTAATGTGATGGATATACTGTCCTCATTCGTTAGATTATCCAATGAAGAGAAGGCTAGGAGATTGAGGACTTGCTCTTGATTTCAATGCTCCAAAAAAGGTCACCAAGCTAATGACTGTCCAAACCATGGAAAGAAGGGGAAAGATATGTATAGTGCTAAGATTGCTGAGTTAGCGGGAATATTAGCTGCTTTAGGAGGAAGAGATGGTGATAAAGGAGAGGGGATTAGTCATGCTGATGAATCAAAAAATGGAGGCCCTCGAGCCTGAAGGTTGTGCCTAGCTTGAGGTCAAAGGACATTAGGGATAATTTAGAAATTGGAGCTAGGGCAATTGTAACCTGCAAAAGTGACAATCCATGTCTGTTTATGCCTTTCTCATTTCATTTGTCCCATCTCCCATGCGCCACACCACTTAAAATTTCACCAACCCACCTCCTCATAGACTCTGGGGCAACTCATAATGTTCTTGGAGAAGCCTATGCCTCAGGAGCCGGACTCCTGCATTACACAGTGTATACTTCAAGAGATGTGACTGGATTTGATGGATCCAGGACAACATTGTGTTATGAAATTAACCTCACTATAGACCAAGATCCAACCCACTCACACTTCATCATTACACTGATTAAGAACACTTAGGACAGAACTTTAGGTATTCCTTGGATCAAGAGCAATCACCACAAGATCAACTGGCTACAAGGCACAGTTAATTGAAGATGATTTCTAAATACAGCAGCAATGTCAGACCCACCACCAATGTTGCCACCCTTGTCACACACCCACCAGACAGACACTAGCCCGCATTGTGGCTGTACCTAAAGCCTTGTCATCTCCAAAAACCACCCCTACGGACCTAATAGGATGTCATAAGGGGAAAGCTATGACATTTGACAAGGGGGCATGTATCAGTCTTGATACATTATGGCCCCCACAATTTGGGTGTGACCTGTTTCCTGTTGACCCTGTACCCAAAATAGCTGGCAAGCCCCTTTGAATCCTAGAGCTTAACCCGGACAACACCATACACACAATGCATCTGATAACGACACAGGAATTGAGTACACACCTCTCAAAGAGGAACTTACAACCATTGTGGCTGTGTCAACAGTCTCATCATATCCACAAACCACCCCTATCAACTCAATGAAGGACCATATGGGGCAAGTTAGGACACCTGACAAGGGGGCACATATTCTTTTAGATAAACCATTGCCCCCGCAATGTGAGTTTGATGTGCTTTTTATCAATCCCTTACCTGAGACAGCTGGCAAGCCCCTTCCCCTCCTAGAATTTGTATCAGACTCAGCAACCAACGTCAACCACACCGACCCAAGAACAAGACCCAACTGATCTAGTGATGGAAAAGGATGACCATGCGGCTGTGAAAGCAGCCTTGGTTAGATAAAAAACTTGGGATACAATTACATCCAACACGCAAACCCCCCCGCCGGGGACTGCGACTGCGCTGCGACAGCGTTCACAGTGTAATTTTACTAGTCACTGGCAGGCCAGTGAGTTCCATTCACCTCAATCCAATCTCAATTCAATGTCAGTTCAATATCAGTTTGATGTCCAATTATGTTTGAGTGGGGGGTATGCATGGGCTGCATAATCTCTCAAACCTTGCAGACATTCTGACACCTTCATGTGTGGACATGCAACCGAACTTTATTCCAGTTCATTCTGGAAGGTTGTTTGTCTGCTACTCTAGGCCAAACATTGAGATTGGATTGATATTGAACTGACATGGATTTGAGATTGGATTGAGATTGGATTGAGCTGGACGTACTCACTGGCCTGCCAGTGAGTAAAATGACACTGTGGTTGTGGTCGAGCCGCTGTTGCAGTGAACCAGACAGCCCCTAAGGTACACCTGGGACGCCGCGCGGGGTTGCCTGCGGTTTTCCCGGGCCGCTGTTGCAGTGAAAGCACCGCAGGGGGTACCCTGCGACACAGCGAATATGTTTTCTATAGTTATATTTTATTATACTTTCTTTAGTCGAATTCGTATTAGGGCAGTTCAAGTTTGGGTTTTAAGGCACATTTTTACGTTTTAAGACATGCTCGATGTCCTTAAACCAAAACACATAATTTAAGACCACCGAGCCACCTCTCGAGGTGGCTCGGTGATTTATAAATTATAAGTTGACTTATAATTTATAAGTCTTTTGGCTCATAGACAAAAAAATCGGGTGAGAGCAGGTGAGAAACAGTTCAAAGACGTTCACCTGCCCTCTCCCTCTCCCATACCCTTTTCCACCGTCTCTTTCTCTGCCATACCCTGTCTCAACCGTCTCTTTTTCTGCCATACCCTCTCCCGATCACCCCTTCCTTTCCAATTTCACTTTTCAATCACCTCATCCTCATTCACTTTTCGATCACCTCATCCTCACCTCATCCTCCTTTGCTTATCGTGTGGTCCTCAAATCCAATCCTCATTTCACTCTACAAATCTCTATCAGCTTCAATTCATCATCCTCTTCGTACACAACTCTTTCAATTCAAACTCTTCAATCAGCTCATCTACACAACCAATCCCCAATCTCAATCAATCACCTTCTATCTCTATTGACTTCAATCTGAATCAGGATCTGACTTAATCAAATCAATCAAATTAATCAATTCAATTCAAATCAAATCGAATCGAATCAACTCAAATCATTTCAATTCAAATCAATTCAAATTGAATCAATCACCTTCTATCTCTATCGACTTCAATCTGAATCAGGATCTGACTTAATCAAATCAATCAAATTAATCAATTCAAATCAAATCGAATCGAATCAACTCAAATAATTTCAATTCAAATCAATTCAAATTGAATCATTTTAAATCATCTCAAATCATTTCAATTGAATCAAAACAAATCCTTTCAAATCTCAATTAATCAATTGAATCGAAACAACATTCTAAAGCACAATGGCCACATCGGAGCAACCTGCTAGTTCAGTAAGTCCTCTGTCTTCCCAAATCTCTGATACGCAGGAGCTGACATCAGAAATCTCGTCAGGTTGCCCGTACACCTCGCCGAACTAAAGCTCAGCTTGAGGCAGATCTTGCTGCAAGCGGACACACAGGCAAGGGTAAGCCTACACCTGCTGAAGTTCGAAGATCACTCGTGGCCGCCAAAGCACGACATCAATCAGCTCAACCGATTTCTTCAGGATCAAAGGCTCAAAAACCTCGAACTCCTAGTGCAAAAGCTAAACCCCTCCTGAATCAAAATCGAATCCCAGTTCAGCAGCACCTCCGTCCTCATCGTCGTACCAAGCCCCACCCCTTCAAAAACTTGACTACGAAGAAATTATTGCCAATCTAGATCGTCCTAATGTCCGAAATGCCCTGTTTGGTGGTGGTGGTGGCAAAACTAAGGTCACTGGACAATCAATGCTTCCACAAAAGATTTTGAATGAATTAGCAAGAACTATTGAGAACAATTACAATATTCGAAACAAGACTACAAAAATGAGACTTACTGGGCGTTCACTCAAGCTGCGAATGGATTGGTGGAAAGGAAACTATATGAAAGCGAAACGTTTGAATGCAGATACCGGTTCTGGAACTAGCAAGAAGGACAACCAGCGTGGAATTTGGACTCTTGCCGAGAAGCACGAGTCTTTATGTCCTTGTTTCGAGCAGTTGAACGAGATCTTCAAAGATAAAGGAAATGTAAACGCATTTGGTATCATGGATAGCGGACTTATTGAAGATCAAGATGGTGAAGAAGAAGAATGTGATGAAGATGAGGAAGGCGAAGATCAAGATGGTGAATGGGAAGAAGATGAAGAAGAATTTGGAGCTGGAAAGGAAATAGTTGTCTCGGATTCTGAAGACAATCAACAATCCCAAGACAATTGACGTCAAAAGGAGATAGTTGTCTCAGATTCTGAAGACAATCAAGTCAAACATCCAACCACCAAAAGCGACCATGACGATAGCTCTGATGATGGCCTTCCCCCCCTCTTACTCCCCGTTTGGATATGGACAATGATTTGGAAATTGGAAATATCAAAGGTAAAGGGCCTGCGCCAAAGAAGCGCACTAGAAGTGTAAGCTTTTTCTTTTGATCATTTTTCCAATTTTGATCATTACTGATCTTTTTATATCCTCTTCTTTGTTTTGTTCAATTCAATTTATCTAGGAAAAAGGTCTCACAGCATCTGAACTCGCACTTGACAACACGACCGATGACGAGATCACTGAAAGAAAAGTTGTACAGCCTGCGCCAAAGAGCCTGATTGGGGCCTCAACCTCAGCTTCAACCACTACCAGACGATCTCAAACTACGGGAGCAAAGGCTCAATCCACCAGCAAGGAAGTCAAGCCTAGGATTCGGGGTCAAACTTCCAAATCCGCCGCTTCGGGCCGCCACTCTAAGACTAAGACTTTGGCCAGTTGTGGCTTGGATCCTCTACTGTCAATCGATCCGGCCAATGTTCGAACCAAGGATTTCAAGCATCCTCTAGCATCAGCCCTTCAAAGTACAAGCGAGCAGAAGATGGAGGTCCTCAGGGAGAATTTGAATTGGCGACACGAGTTTGAGAACACAAAGTACAACGAAGCCAAACGTAAGGAAATTGATGCAAAAAAGGAGTTAAAAAGCGAATTGGACTGGAATAGAGAAAAGTATCACCTCGATCGCAAGGAGGCCAGGGAGAATGCTGCTGCAGAGGCCATTATCCGTGAACGACAGGAGAGAAATCAACTAGCAAAAGATCTTGCTATATCAGGCAAGACACCAACCGAAGTCCTAGATTTTTTGAATGTTGTCTTTCCCCCCAAGGCACAAGAAGATCGATAGGAAATTTTTATTCTTTTTATCAAGACTTCAACTCTCAGCCGTATTCAATCTTCAATTTTATTCATCAGTTCAATCTGTCAATCTTATTATTGTTATTACCGGTCTCAAGCAGTTGTTCAAGCAGTCAAGTTTTCTATTGTCTTTAAAAAATTCAATCAGTCAATCATCAACCGGTTTCGTTTTTTAATCAATTCAAAACAACTCAGTCAATTTCAATTTCAACTCAATCACTCAATCAATCTTATTATTGTCTTTAACGATTTTGTTTTTCCAAGAAGTCAATCAGTCAATTTTGTCATTGTCTTTATTTGTTTCATCAAGACTTCAACTCTCAGCCGTATTCAATCTTTAGTTTTATTCATCAGTTCTCTTTCTTACCGGTTTTGTTTATCAATTCAAAACAACACAGTCAATTGGTCAATTTTGACTTTATTTGTTAGTTCAATCAGTCAATCTCATTTCATCAAGACTTCAATCAGTCAATTTCGACTACCTTTCAACTACCTCACCCTCTAAGGCGCACTGACAGGTTTCAGGTGCCTTCTTCCCATCTGGTCTTGTGATTGGGATTGACAGGACTCAAGCCAATCACATTCCATTTCACATTCCTTTGATTTTTTGTTATCATTCAATAGATGGTCAATCACGTAAACATGAAAAACTTTTTACTTCGCTAAAAAATAAAAAAAATGTAAATTTTCCTTCTATCACATAAACATAAAAAAACTTTTTATTTACTTCCCTAAACAATAAAACAATAAAACAAATGTAAATTTTCCTTTGTCTTCTTTTGTCAGTGCACTCTTTTGTAGAGTTAAAAAAAACTTTTGAATGTGAATGAATTTACTTTGTTTGCATGAACATTTATTGAGATTGAGACACATCAAACAAAATGTGAGTTGAATTAATTGGATGAAAGAGCAAGTGAACAAACATAAAGTGTGTCTAAGTTGAGAATTCTCATGAAATGGAAATACAATTCTATTGAATAAACAAAAAGTGTGTTTAATGAACAAATGTGAAATACAACTTTATCAAACAATGGGAAGGACACCACTTTCCCAGCAGTAAGCAACAGCATGATCACGCACAAATTCCCTCATTGATCTTCCACGCTCCACCTCATCAGCATCCATGTCCAAATTCTCATTGATAGCAGGTTGGTCAATTTCATTATCAATGATATCTTGTGAAATAATGTCCCACGCATTTCCAAATTTTGCCAGCATGTTGTTGAGTATCAAACAACACCAAATCCAATCCAGAATGTGTGACATATCTTCTGGATTGTTCAATGCCAGGCGTAAACACTGTAGTGAGGCCCAGCGGAGCTTACTGACTCCAATGGAATGCTCATTACATACTCGTACTTTGGCCACACACCAGTTGAATTCTTGATTTCTGCTAACCTCTGCAGCTTGGCCTTTGTAAGACGGAACAACTGTCTCGGTTGGTGTATACGCAGAGTCGGCGATGAGGTACTCGCCTGTCACAAATGAACACAGATGAGTGAGTACGAATTACTTGGATAGGCGGTCAAAAACGTACCTTCATCAAAGTATCTTTCTGGATTGATGGCAATGTTGGTTTTGTTAAATACCGTACTATCACAACAAGAGCCTGGCCACCCAGCATAGGCATAAGTGATTCTTCGATCGCAATCACAGATGATTTGAACATTGATAGAGTATCTGTGCTTGCGATCGAAGAAAACCTCTCCATCAACTCCGGGTCTTTGAAATAAGGGGATAGTTGTCCCGTCGACGAAGCCAACGCATCCTGGAAAGCCGTCGCCATCGAGTACATGGGAGATGGCCTTACGCCTTTTGCTGTTTGGCCATTGAAGGTAAGATTTCCCTCGATCCAAGATTGCCCGGCGTGTACAGTTGATGACAGTTCCACGGCCGACTTTGTAGTTTCGAGCAAATCTACCAACGGAAGCACCGTTTCCGTTGCTTCCTAAACGCTCCAAGGTGATAGCAAGTTGTTGTTCGATAGGTGGTGGCGGGTTCCGGCTAGTTGAAAAGAACACTGGGTGGGTCTCTATCAACGCGAGAAGGGCATTGAAACCCTCAGGAGACGTTCTCATGGCTTGTTGAAAATCGGTACATCGATCACGTAACATGTCCTTCAGATTGAACGGACTGGCTAGAGGAGCGCGAAATCGAGGGACTAAGTATCTGGTCTTCAAAACCAAAATCAGGCATTCAGCCCATTCATCTTCGTCATCAAAGAGGTGATCATAGAGTTCGGCCATCTCAGGATCGTCAGGGTAGAACAAGCTGCCATCGGTGGGAAGGTCATCCATATCTTCAACTCCATCTATCCCAGGTAATGAAAGATTTGATTCCGCATGTGCAAAGACAGATAGTTCAGTGAGTTCACGGAGCATCTTTGCTTGTTCTGACATTCGAGGCATCGAGTCGAGCTGATTCAAGATGGTTTGATGAGGTTGATTTAGGTTCTTGTCGAAGATGATGGTGTACGGGCAAGATGCAGAGGCTCTTCAGCTCAGAAAGCAAGTGGGATCTGAGTCTGATCTCTTTTACCAGTGGATACTCCATGGTTGATCATTGGCAACAAAAAAGAATGTCGGTTGGACTCATTGGCAAAAAAAGAAATGTCCGTTGGACTCTTTTGTGCCTTTGTCTCAAAGGCGTTGAAACTTATATTTGCAACATTTTAAGGAACCCAAGCAGGCTTTTTAGGCATGCTCGCGTCATAAAAAGCCTGCTCGCTGGCTTTTTTTCAAATGCTCGGAATCCCAAACTTGAACTGCCCTATTATACTTTTTATTTTTTTCTTCAAAAAATAATTTCTCTTTTACAAAGGAAACCACTATTTGCCGCCCGGAAAAAAAACCCAAAGCCCCCTTTCCGGGTAATTCGCGGGCTGTGAATTTCCTCAGCCTGCTTCAAAATCAAAGCGGGCTACTCCAAAGTGACCTACTTTGTGTGGTTTGGTTGGTCTCGTGAAGCTTTCAAGTCAAGCTTACTCTTTTTTTTGTGTGTTTCTCAAGTGAATGTATAGAATGAAACGTGATTGTATTGAGAACGAAACGTGATTGTATTGAAAACATGAAGTATCAAGAGAGGATCAATTACAAAGTATCAATAGAGATCGATCGATATCGATTACAAGCAAATCTTGAGACAAAACAATCATTTATTCTCCCAGACACAAGCAACAACAACACATCAACTGATCAAGAAAGAATAAAAAAGTAGGAAAAGCAAAAAAAAAAAACAAGAAATGAAACAACATGAGAATCAACGGTGAGAAGTCCATCTTTCCAACTCAGCGTTGTATTCCTTTACCCATTGAGGAACCAAAGTGGTCTCAAGCATTGCCGCATTTTGGACCTGTCCATACACTTCAGGAAAAGGTACTAAAAGCTCACAAAGATGACCCAGACCTAGACTGACGAAGTGCATACCATTGACAAACGCGAGTACTATTGGGGCTTCTTTGTTAGGTGGTGTTCGATAAGGGAAAAATAAATAACAATTGCTCCTTTCCGGATTGAAAAGAAGCACGGGGCGGTTGAACGCGCTTGCTATCACCCAGCCCAATGAAGGCATCCTCAACCAGTACTCTCTAGTGCAAGATATTGCCTCGTGGTCAAGCCGACCCATAAGATCTTGTACCACTTCCTCTGCGTCAGATTGCTGTTTTCTTGTTCGGGGGCGCTGAGAAGGCGTTGATATCAGTTTTGTGTGATCTTCTTGATGGGAAGAGAGTTCAGCCTTCATTTCTCGGCGAATGACAAGGTAAGAATCCTTGGTGAACATGTTCATGGAAGCCGCAATCGCGTAAAACCCACAATTCCCATACGGAGGAGGGTTGTGAATTGATTTGATATATGGTACTATTATGGCTGGTAGTTGTTTCAATATCAACTGTTCATCTGGTTTCACAAGGCAGATTTTGTGGATAGTATTAGATTGCAGAGATTCGGACTTGTCAATGTTCTTGTCCTCGTATTTGTACTCGATCGGGAACACTGCAGCGCCAAAGTTTCGACTCACTTCAAGTGTTGCTGTGACTATATGATCGGTTCGAGCTAATCCTAGATCCTCAGCAATCAAACATAGGCTTATTTTGGGAAGCAGGACACGACGAATGAACAAGTCAGGGCCCAGTGGGGCTGTGTTTTTGTTGTTGAGTTGTGCATCGGATGATTTGGATAAGAAGATCCGCTCGAGTTTTGTTACAATGACTTCAAGACCTTTGTATCCATAACTGATGTAAACATAACTTTAGTGTTAGACCATTCATCTCATTATGGAGCAGCGCTTGACTCATGGACTCACTAGCCAGAAATCTCAATTTCGAACCCTTCAAATTGTAACATTGGACCTCGATCACCGGTGGTCCGTTTTTGCTTAGCTAGGTTGTAATAAGTTGATTTCGTTTCATGTTTGATGATCTTGGAAAGAAATTTGACATGTGATTCTACGCGCCTGTTGTACAACACAGAATAGCGTCAGCGAGTGGGGTTAAACACAAATTCTAGATGGGGTTTGATGGGGTTTACCTTGAAAGACCGTTGAAGTCCATCGAGGTTGGCCACCCCTGACTGATACCATTGGGGATTACAACACGCTCAGCCTCATGAAGTGAGCAAAACGACACAGTCATTGGGAACTAAAACAAGAGAACCGATGTCAACAAGACGTCTGAAATACAGACGTTAGAAGGGTGTTTTACTTACTAGATGGGACCTCACTCTGGGACGAGTAAGTTCCTGAGTTATCTCGGGCATAGCAAGGAGTTCGGCCTGCAAAGAGAGAAGTTTCTCTGAAGGATTCACCGGCATTTCTTCATCGCAAAATACACAAAGTATTTTGTCATCCTCTGTCTCGGACCCGATATCAACATCACTTTTGTCATCCACACCAAAAAGTAACAAGTGTTCATTATGTTCTTTTTGCCAAAACAAATCGGTAGGTAGGTTGTCTTCGTTTTTGTTATTCAACAAATCACTAGGCTCATTTGCAGTGTTCAATTTGACAGGAGGAGTTGATTTGATTTCTGCCTGAGAAACTACGCGGTTTGCAGGACATTTGTTGGCCCGATGGCCTGGTTCGCTGCATTTGCTGCATTTATAAGTCTTTGTGGTCGTGGTGGTAATTGGCTTGGATGAGTTAGAGGTAGCTTTGTTTGGGATTGATGAGATGGCGGAAGTGTGTGTGTGTGTTGTGACATCTTCAGGTTGGGAGTCGTTCTCGGATGATTCTGGATCCACAGAGTCTTCATCCAACATCTCCTCTTCTCGAGTAAGGGCTCGTTCGACTCGTCTTCGTTTGGACTTCTCTTTTTTCTTTCTTTTAGTTTCTTCAACTTCATGTCTTGATTTCCATCGACTGTTTTTAGAGACCGCTTGTTTCTTTTGGCTTCCAGTACGTGGTCGACCTCGAGTGTTGTGCTTGACATCAGGTGGTAAGATAGGAACCAATGAGAATCGTCCGGTTTTCATAAGGTCCACTTCCTCATAGATTTTACAGAGTGCATGTTCAGGTAGACTCAATAAGGCATCAAACTTCAATCGTGCGGCATCTTGAAGGCCTTGTCGTGATTGGGGTGCGATGTCCATCACCAGGCGCCATTGATCATGAACCAGATTCGGCGAGAGGGTTTCGGAAACTTCGCGTTCAGCAGCGATGTCATGACTACATGGCATTCCCCATGCGGTTCGAGAAGTCTTAGTGCAAGGCCGGTCGGGTTGCTGTTGAGATTGAGATATCTTCTGGTACTGGGATGTTATCTCCTTGATAGCAAAGTGAGAAACTACGCCGTGAAGGTCTTTAAGGAACGGAGGTATGTCCTGAAGCGTCTTGCCCTTCTCAATTCCAAATGATACCATGATTTCATTGAACTGATGTTCACCATGCCGTTTGAATGCATTGAAACAGGTTAGAAAGTCGTTGTTGCGACCTTCTAAAAAGTTCTTCAATCCAAAGTGGCCACCTTCGACCCGGGATGTAGATGAATTGCCAAAGTGAGGTGTTGACGACGTAAAAAGTGATACAAACTTATTGGTTCGATGGAGCCAATTGCGCTCCAAGTATTCGAGGATGTGGTGTTTTTTAGCAATGACGGTGAGGGCTTTCAAGTTGATATCATAGTCTTCAGGAGTTGTTGAGGAAACAAACTGATTCCATACCTTCATAAACTCATCCCATTCCTCGTTCGTGTCAAAATGCTTCTTACAATTATTTCCAATGTTCTCATTAATGTGCCAGATGCATAAAATGTGTACGGAGTCTGGAAAGATAGTGTTAATCGCATTAAAGAGAGCAGGTTCGGCGTCGGTGGCAAACGTTTGAGGAAGGCTGACGGTTGCATCGGAGTCAAAGACAATGGACTTCAGCTGTTGCATGGCCCATTCGTAAGCGTCTTCTGTCTCACTATGCATGAAACAAAGCGCTACAGTGAAAGATTTGTGCGTGTTGGTGGTACCGACAATGTGGAGGAGTGGTAAATTAAAATGGTTCGTCTTGTAGGTGCAATCAATGCCTAAAACCGTCGGAAACCGTCTGGCAAGCTGAATAGCCTCAGGACTCGCAAAGAAGAAGGATTGGAGGGTACCGTTTTCTGAAGTAACCGTACGAAAAGCCCAATGAAGTTCTGTTACTAAATCGAATAACCCTTGAATGGGTGTTCTTCCGTTGAGCCAGCACTTCTTGTGACGTGCCCGGGCATTGTAGATATCGCGCACCAGTACATCGGCACCACTGTCAACTTTGAGAAGGGGTCGAATGTTGCGAGGTCGAACACCAGCCGAGCTTAAGAGAGCAATTGTCTTGTCATTTTCATCATTGATTTGTCGATATCGACTTTCTTCGTGGAGATGATCAAAAGGAGGATGATTGTGAATCGCTTTGAGAGGATTTTTGTTGGCATCCAACGTGACGAACCATTGGTCTTTAGAAGCATGGTAATTGAGTGAGACCTCAAACGTGCATCCTGTCTTCTTGGATGATGACGCACGCTTCTGCTTTTGCTCCTTCGCCTCAGCATGGTCCTGATTGTCCTCGTCGTTCATATTGTCAGTTGTTTCGTCCTTCGATTTCTTCTTGTTTTTTGGTTTGGCTGCCCGGGAACACTCTAGATAGATTCGTACCGTCTCTCCTTGCAGGTTGGGCTTGTGGCTCTTGATAGATAAAACATAGCCTTGATACCGTGCGACCGCATTGAGATACATGATTCCAGCCTCCTTTTCAAAGAATGGTTTACCGATTTTTGGCGATTGCATTAACCGTACAGGAGGTGCTCCTATACCAGGAAACAATGTATAAGTATCAAGTATATCAAGTATCACATCATATTGATTCCGTGACGGGTGTGGACTGGACTCACCAATAGGAGGCCATTCATTATCCCGCTCATCGTTGGCCAAATCAAAGTCTTGTAAAATGCTAACGTCGTTTCCTTCAGGTGGCTCTTCATTGGTAACAGTAACAACACTATTGCAATCGCTGGAACTAGTAGGGTTGAATTGTGATGACGGAAGGCTTGGGTTGTTGACATGTGTGCTCAAGTGCATAGGAAGTGAAAGAATATTGGTCGCGTTCAATGAGGTTTGACCCTGAGATTGTGTTTGCGATTCAGTTGGAGGAAAAGGTGTTGTTCCAGGGGGATTTGAAAAGACGAATTGATTTGAATTGGGGTATGGAAACCCAGGAGATGAGTGCCAGAACAGATGGGGTTGAGCTGAAGGTCCGGCTACAAAGTTAGTTTGAGAGGGAATATAGACGTGGTGGTGTATAACAGAGTGGTTCGGCAGTGTGGTCGGTTGTATAGCAGAGTGGGTAGTGTGGTCGGTAATGGTGAGTTGGTTTGTGGTGTCGATTGAGGAAAGCTTGAGGTCAACAAAGCATTTGAACCGTTATCGTTCAAAAGATTTCCTTTGCGGTTTCGCTTCATCATGAGGATGCTTGTGAACCTGTAGGATTTGTTGTTGTCGATTTGAAACGTGAAAGTCCAGGTGAAAGGAGGGAGTGTGGAGGGCGCCTGAAGAAGGGATATACGATACAATGGGGTAAGTACAAGTGGAGAGGAAGTGAAAAACGTGATGAATGAAGGAACGGGTGCTTACCATCGTAAGCCAAATCATCTTCATGCAAATCTGGTGAGTCCAGGTTGGTCTCCCTGGGCCGTTCGATCGAGTGTTGGATGTGATCAAGGTGAGTGGATCAATGGATGGTGAGGTGTGTGGTATCATTCGTATGTGGAATGAGGGCTAAGTAGCCCTCACCCTAAGCCCTGTCTGGTGGTGAAAAGCCCCCGTGGGCTGTGAATACAAATCAGCCCGCATTCTTAAGCCCGCCGACAGCCCGTCGGGGCCGTTTGTGGCGCTGACAACATCGGGTACCCGCGGGTACCCTCGGGTAACACCCCAAATAAAGGGGGCGTCAGGTTTTTTTTTCCGGGCGGTAAATAGTGGTTTCCTTTACAAATCTGCACTTTACACAGCATTTCATCGCAGCACACAGCGGCCTGCGGCGCGCTGCGTTTCTTTTACAGCGCGACGGCCTGCAATGTGCAGCGATTTTTCTTGCACATCGCTTTCTCAGGGAGCTTTTGGGTGACTGCAACTGCGCTGCGATGGCGTCAAGACGACACTGCGGTAGATCACATTGTCGTCGCAGTCAGGCAGGTGCTGCCGGCCGCGACGGTGCGTTTGCGTGTTGTTACATCCTTTGACTGCTTATCACCCACAAACCAATGGACAATCTGATATAGTGAACAAGGTAATTGAAAAATATCTTCAACATTTCACCAGCTACCAACGGGACAACTGGGCGGATTTACTGCCATTGGGCAAGTTTGCGTACAACAACAATGACCATGCATCAACTGAAGTATCACCTTTCAAGGCAAACTACGGATTCAAACCATCAATTGGAGGAGTGCCTTCAGTAGCACAATGCTCAAATGCAGTGGAGGAAAGGATGAGGGTATCCAATGATGTACAAACTGAACCGATGAAATGTTTGAAAAGAGCACAGGAGGAAATAAAACCGCACTTTGACAAACACACACAACCAACAACATACTGGAATGTTGGTGATCCAGTGTGGCTTAGTAGCAAGAAAATTTCAACAACCAGGCCAAACCCAAAACTATATGATAAGTGGCTGGGACCTTTTAATCCATTTCTTCGTCAGGTGTATTTTGAATTCTGAGGTGCACTTCTGTGACCGTAGGAAATCTATCCTCCTAAGGGAATTAGATTGTCTCTTCCTTTCTGGAGAATCTCTCGAGTAGATTCTCCGAATAGTGTTCTATCTCTAGGATCCGTCCTACCACAATCTGTACAATACCAACCATACGGCCAGCATCCTACCTGGTTGTGGTTTGGGGTGGGTCCCAGGATTTGGGGGAAAGGGGTCTTAGGTATCAACCTTACCCCAGTCCCGACCCCTGCGACATGAGGACAGCGCCAGAGAATATTGACTTCTTGACCCCGGGTGGTGGGTGGGTTCAAAAAATTAAGTGAGATTCAGAGCAAAATAGACTCTGAGGATCTTCAGAGTGCGAGCTATGAGAGAGGTGGTGTGGAGAGGTAGAGAGATAAAACTGAGTTTCTCTCTACTCCACATCCTCGGCTCATTTGTTATGTGACATGTGTACGTACACCTGTCACATATGAGTCTTCTCAAGCTCGCACCCATTACCTTTGTCACACACTTCCTAGTAATGGAAGGTAGGGTACCTCCGCGGGCTCTGGGAACACAATTCATATTATCAAAAAGATTTTGAGGTCTGCCTATAAACTGACATTACTGCTTTAAATGAGAGGGATCCATCCTGTTTTTCATGTATCCTTGCTTAGAAAACATCTTCCAGACACTATCAAGGAACAACAACAAGTTAAACCAAAACCAGTTTATATTGAAAAGCATGGGGAGTGGGGAGTATCCAAACTTTTGCACAGGAGCAAGAGAAGAAATAAGCTTGAATACTTAGTAAGTTGAAAAGATTTCAATTCAGAGCATAATTCATGGGAAAAGGAAGATAATTTAAAACATAGTATGGAATTATCAAATGAATTTAAAATGAAAAATCCACAAGCAACATCAAGACATAGGAGAAATAGGAGCGAGAGGGCAAGCTTTTTCCCACAGGGTTTTTTAATGCTTCCTGTGGCAAGAACACAGAGCTTGCAAGAGGGAGCTTAGGCGTAAAAGGGGAGATAATGCTATGATCTAGACATAACAGGGAAACACCTGTGACATATCAGATATCACATGTCACATGTTTGAAGACTACTTTTGCTTGTATCTCACGTCACTCATTGCTGTCTTCCCCATCTGAAAATCTACATAGTGAATCCAGAACCCCAGAGACTACAAGCCTCAACCCTTTTTGAGAACCCTGTTTGTGTCCTTAACACCCTCTAAGCTTGCCTGTGCCTTGGATGTAACAAAAACCAACAAATCTCAACTGGAAGGGCTATGAGATGTCAAACTCACAAGACTCAATCAAGTACCTCAAGTTTATGAAACTTCTGAACTATCTCCAATTTTGGGCCACTGCTTACAAGAGCTGTTTGGTGCGGATGCAAGGGAAATCAACCTGACAGCAGATCAGAAAGCTCACCTAATTGCTGCTCTCAATTCATGTTCAATGTGGATAAGCAACTCTCCAATTGCAACACTCTCTACTCACCATCTTGTCCAAGTACTATACCAGTAAAGTGTAGCAAGAAGAACAAGCTGGTTTTCTGTGATGAATCTCAGAAACTAAAAGGGCTGGAAAGTGTGCAAACAGCACTTAATATGATGTATGCATTAGACAACAATATCAAATTCACTCTGAAATTCATCATTTGTGCTGATCCCTCCCATGCTAAATTGATGAAGCACAAGGAGCTAGATACCCTAAACAATTCCATTGAAGCCTTGTCACAACGTGATTGGGGTGATTTCATGTACCATCTTTCAATCTCAGCCTGTCAAGGACTTCTTCAAAATCAAGGAGCTGTCAAAGATTTCATTGAAGCTTTAGCCATTCAAGCTGAGCAAGAATCTTGAGGAAAATTGATACAAGGAATGTGAAATAACTCTGGCCTTGACGATTGCCTCACCACTCTTGGTGCAATGAGCACAAGTGTTCTGGGTCTTGTCAATCACAACTTTGCAGGAAGCACAGCCTGAAGTCAACGTATGATTTGTGGAAAAACTGGGATGCAACTCAAAGATGGACTCAAACTCATCAACTTTGGGAAAGTTGCTTGGTTCATTTCAGATCTTGGTTATTCAGGACCTGTGGTTGGCACTTCCAATCAGACAGTGTGTGTCAAAACACTGCATCATCACAATGTATTCCTTGTCAGAGCCAAAGGTGGTGATGTCCTATTTGGACCCCCTGAAGAATTGGCTGATTTAGTGAAAAAGATAAGTGAAGAAGATCAATTGTGTGGCAAGGTGAGCTCATGAATTGATCTGTGTATGATTGTTAGTCAATCATCTGGTGACAATTCTTGGTGTTTCAAGATTCAAGCATACACATTACGAGCTCCACCCCCAAATGTACCCACTTTTGTGGTAGCTCTCATTGCAACCCCTGCTAATGAAAACACTGGTAATATTCTATGTCAGCACAAGGAATTTATAAATATATGACAAGCTTCAGGTATCAATCTACTTTCAATTGGAGGCAACAGTGCTCCTGTGGAGCTTGCGGCACAAGCAGGTCTTGCAATGTTGAAAACCCAATTCTTAACTTTTGAAGAAGCCAGTCTTGATGTACATATCAGAGTTCTACTTGTTGGTAATCCACTTTGACCTATTGTAGGTGTACAAGATCCAGAACATGCAAAAAAGACCACAGCAAATCAACTTCTTTCTGGTGCCCAACTCCTGGCTTTAGGAAAATACTACTCATGCATTCAACAGTTGGTACATGTCCTTCAGATGCCATATAGTCCCTTAGTTACCAAAGATGTCAGTGATAGTCACAAGCAAGACAATGGCCAAGCTTTTCAAAGATTCAGTTGGTAGACTCTTGAGGCCTCACTTTCTAAGCCAGAATTGCCTGGTCTCTTATTACTATTATTTGTTTTTGGAGAGATGACTGATGCATGGTTAAACCAAGAAATTAGTCATCAAGACAGGATCAGATCAGCATGGACCACCAAATTTTCCATGTGATGCTGGAAAATCACTTGAAGAGACATCAAGATGAGCCCAATAGTATCATGAGCATGAAGAATAAGAGTCCGTTTGGCTGCCTTCGGCCTTGCAGGTTGACCAAGCCAAAACCGGAGGCGTACGCTTTGAAGCAGTTTGAAACGTACACTTGAAGTTTTGTTGTTTGGTACAGAAGCTGTGGTCGACCTTTGAGGCGTCTACCTTGAGGTCGGTCAGCCAAATTTGTTGACCAGCCAGGTTTGACGTTTTGGTCGAATCTTGCAGGTTGACCTGACTAGTCCCATAGACCTGAAACCAGGAGCGCAACATTGGATTTTGCAAAGGGAGAAAACCCATAAGTTTCAAGGTCAAGTACACTTCAAGGCGAGTGTACCAAACGCACCAAACCCTGGTACATGCCTTGTGGCAGACATGGTCTACCTGCAGATCCGCAGGCAGACACCTTGCAAGTCTATGCCAGCAAGGTCAAAGGCAGCCGAACAGACTCTAACGGAATATCCCCTCAAAGCTTCAAGATATTCAAAACTCTTGCATGAAGCTTGCTCAGCTTGATGATATCACATTGTCAACACTATTCAGAAATCCCTTTCTTGCCTTTGAAGCATGGCAGCAAAGCTTGTGAACATATCTTTGGATGGATGCAGATTATTTCTGAAAAATTAATTGTTCTCAACACTCACCTTATGATCCCCAAGATCTTTGCAGTCATAAAAACTATTGTAATGGGTAAGATGAAGCTGGCACCGTCAGAACACGTGCATGCAGGTTATCAGATTTGACAGGAGCCCACATGATTGAACACCAAATCACTCAGCTACTTTCCTACAAATGCTAAGATCTCTGACAATCTAGCAATTGCCAGCAAACAAGCAAACAGCCCTATTCACTTTGCCGGAATGGGACATCTGGATCTATCTGAAGATGAGATTATTGATACTATTTCCCCAGAGTCTTCATTATCTCCTGAATCCAAAGCAAGTGAGGTACGTGCATCTTAGAGTAGTTTGTTACTTCTGATACACCAAGGCTAAGTTGACAAACCTCATCTCACAAAATTTCAGATATATCCAAAAGTCTTGCCAAAGATTATGAAGTCACCTACGCTTACAGACCCAGCAACTGTCCAGAAGACCAGGCATTGGAGGTGGCTGCCATGTTGGGCAAAGAACAGAACTCAATCAGCTAGATGAGAACATCAATTCTGAAGCAGTCCAGAGTGCAGCCATGTCTATATCTAGGCTCCTCAACCCAGGTAAGTTCTGTCTATGCTTCAATTATAACTGTGACTGAATTGGATTTCATCTACAGATGTTGAACACAATCAATCTTCACCATATTTGCAAAACAATGTACCCAAAAGAACATCTGGAGCTTGATTGAAGATTGAAAGCTTCACAATAAGGCTTTGGTTGATCTTTGAGAAAAACACCACAGTCAATCTCACAGACACAAGGGCAATGAGCAAGACCGGGTTAAATTTAATGCTGTCAAGTTACAAGTGGCCGTAGCTTCTACCAACACAGATGGTTGTCTTGATCCCAGTGCATGCTATAAGATCATCACGGTCCACATGAAAAGTCAAACAAACTTTTATTCTTATGGCAAACATAGACATTGTTGGAACATCCATGTGAAGCTAAACATGGCTGGATTACTGAACAGAACATTGCTCCTTGGATATGAAACCCTGCAAGGTCTTTTTGATGGTGGTGTGGAAATCAGAATTGGGGTAACCCCATTATTTTATTAACTTTCATTTTAAAATACGAGAAACTACATTTTTTAGAACATTACATCAATAATGTGTTTTTAAATTAGTTCTTTATTTAGTTCATTTCTTTTTTTCATTTTCTTTCTCTCTTTACTTAATTTCAATTTTCAATTTTCATTTTTTATTTTTTATCTTATTTAGTTTGATCATATATGTCAAGTTTTATTATGTGAAGTGTTATATTTTTATTTCTCTATTTTTCTTTTTATGGGTTATGTAGTTTGATGGATGAGGTGTAGTGTAAAATAGGGGTTCTCAAAGTTGGCCCGGTTTCAAGAAAACCCAGTTGACCCGGTTGCTTTTTGGCAGTAACCTTGTGTATCGAGTTGACATTTTTTGACAGATCACAGCCAAAAAGTCAACTGGGTCAACCGGGTTTTTACAAACCGGGTCTACTTTGAGAACCCCTAATGAAGTCAAATTTCGAATTTATGGGTTTAGAGGTTATGTGTAGTTGAATGTTGTATGGGTTACATAGGGTGTACAGGCTTAAACTTGAAATTTCGAATTTTATGGGTTTAAAAAGTCATGGTTACAGATGTGTATGGTTTTAACAAGTTATGTGTAGAGGAATCATGGTTTTGAGGTATGGGTTTAAATAAGGCTGAATTTCGAAAATCCAGCAACTCAGACAGATGGTGGTAAACTGGGGTGGTGGTAAACTGGGGTGGTAAACTGAAAAAGCAAGTAGGGATTGGTGTTGAATTATAAATTCATCAGATTATCAAACACCAATATTGGCAAATACAAAATCACAAATGAAAAGGATGATTTTGAAACTCGAAAATGGCTTTCAAAATTCCATAAAAGGCTCCATTTTCAATCATGAGACTTTATTTCAAATGTACTACATCAGTTTTTTAGAGGGTAAATCATGTGGAAGGCATCATATGGGCGCATCTGAGCATGAAAAATCAATTATAAACCATATACAGCATTATCAGTGGTAATATCAGGTGGTAAACTGGGTAAATTCAATTTCGAGTATTTTCACATAAAATCGAATTTCATTTTAAGGGTACAACCAATAGAGTTAGAGTTTAGCTTGGCTGAGCAAAGTTGTAGAGCGGAAGCAGACCTTTTTTTCTGTCTATTCAGATTTTTGATACAGTCCCTATTTCTTATCTTTTTTCAGGTTTTAAGGGTAAATTGGCGGATTTTTCAGTTTTTGTGGTAAACAGCTCAGTTTTGATGATAAATGTGTGCTTGAAAATTTGTGAATGATACATGTGGGTGAGTTGAAGATGTTTATCAATTTTAATTTGGGGGTTGTTCAATGAATTGTGTGTGAAAAAGTTGTTTGAAGGTGGATTTCGAGTTTGAGGGTTGTTTTTGTCTTACTTTCTTTTTTTGTGTGTGTTTCAATTTTGATATAGTCAAGGGTCTTTTTTCTTTCCCTTTGGGAGCCTTTTAGTTAGCAAAAATAGTTACTAGATTTTTAGAATAAGCTTTTATCTTTTATTATTATCATTCAGGTAAACAACTAATGAGAGTTGGAATTTTATAATAATAAGACCCTTATTCATCTTTTAATTAATTTCTTGTTGAGTTGTAAGCTCATTTGCTCATTTGTAAGGTGCCTGAGTGCGCCTAGATTGTGCTATTTTTGAAGTTATTGTCCTATTTCAGCCTGGCTCTTATTAATCCAAAGACTTGAAGGTCTTAAATTTAATTCATTGATAATCAAAGTCCCTGTTTAAGAAGGGCATTTCTTTCTTTGATTGAAGTCTTTCAATTCACCATCTCAAGACTTATTTCTCTTAATTTGATTGTGTGTGTTTGTTGATTTGTGTCTTCATTCCTCCCCTTCTTGGCTCTGCTTTCAGCTGTGTACTGAAAGAGTTCTACAGTGGTATCATCACTATCATCAGCACTCAGAACACAATTGAGCCGGGTAAATTTGTGATAAACATCAAAAATCATGCCAGTCTCATCTGTATAACCACAATACTTTGATTGAACAAATGCTGATGCTTTCATTGATCTGTAGGTTCTTTATTTGGGTTGCACTCTGGTTGTTTACCAGCACAAAAGTGGGAAACACTGCTTTGGCAACATTGAAACCTCTTGAAAGGAGTTGTCACACATTTCTATCCACATTTTATTTTATGATCCAGCTTTTCCGGTTGCCCTGTCAACTTGTCCGCACCGCAGAGATGGTCCGACCTTTGCACTTGTGCATGCAACAGACATGGCTTATGTTTTTCGACCTTTGACTGGCTGCAACTTTATGTCTGTGGATGGGGGTTGCTACTCAATCCCAATGGCTATCAGAGAAATGTTGGGAGGCTCTCATACCAAACATTTGATCAGCCGGTATGAGGACAAAGTCTCAAAATTAAAGTCTCAAAGAAACAATCATGTTGACTCTCATTGAAAGTAACTGATTCTTTACAACTTATCTATGCAATGATTTTGTCTTTACTATCTATTCATTTCTCTTTCTACTATGCTTTATGCCAACTGATATGCTCTCTCTAAACTACTATGCAATTAAAACCAAATTACTAGGCAAATAGAACCCAGTGCCTCCCTTTTTTCTTTCGAGGTACCTAATGAAATGGTCAGGTTTTGACCGAAAAATTTCCACTTTCTTGTTTTGGTCTGAAAAATGGTAAGGTTTTTCCTGGTTTTTCATAGCAACCTCAACCAGAGCTTTCCACGGTCCTGATTGTAGGTAGTATTTTGTGTGGGACTATGGTCTTGACGCCAAGCAAATTTGACATATGCTTTGGCGTGTCCTTCATGATAAATTGGGGAGTGAATTGTGTTGTGAGAAAGCAAGGATGTGGCCGGAAACCCCTTGCAGGCTTGCCCGCCGATTCTCTAGGACAAAATGGCACTTAAAGCATGGGCCGGCCGTACTGGGACTTTTGGTCGGAGAGCTGACCAACCTTCACCCAATTGCTGTGATGCGGCTTTCATCTCACAGGTTGCTGTGTACCAACTTCAACTTCTAGGCTTGAAAACAGTTTGTACGTATAGGTCTTGATCTTCTGCTATAAAAGAGTCTCACTCTCGATCACATTCCATCTCTCCAAGTCTCAGGGAACCTTCTACGTTTACGCTTATAGATTAATAGAACAGTCACATCCGTACTTTCTTTCTCAATTTGAAGTCCAATCAATACTGTTTTCTCCCTTTAAATTCACTATTGCACATTATACGAGCATGAGTACTCCTGACCACGATTCCAGCTCTGGCGTGATGCCTTCTTTCAACACGCAGTCTGCGGAGGGTCTACCATATACCAATCCCGAGTGTCACTCCCAATCCCTTATAAGTCCCAGCGTGACCTCGGTGGCGGAGAACGCTGAAGCCAAGCATTTGATCAACCCTCCTCTCGATGAAAGCGACCCAGGACTGCGCGCTTGTCCGATGTCAGAATCACATTTTGAAGTTGACCAATCAGGATCTCGATATTCTCATGTCACTTCAATCCCCTCGTCTCTTGAGCCGCTCAGTGAGACGTTTGAAGTCTTCACATGGCGACCAACCTGGTTAGATGAGAGAAAGCGGTGGTTGCCAGGTCAATCGGTGGGTGAAAAGTACACGGCGAGGAGGGTTGCGGCACTAAGACAACCTTGGATAAAGTGCTGCAGAATACCGCCGGAAGAAGATCTGATTGCAGACGTTGATATTGGCACGAGCAGGTGAGCATTCCTCAATCACAACTAGCGTGACACCGAGCTTCAAAGTGTTTTACTGATAGATGTTTTAATTTATAATCACAAGACTGCTGGTGACTAAGACTCACTGTCTTTATACTGAGAATATATTAGGTTATAGAAGCTGTTTATTAGGTTTGTCATTACATTTTTCATTGGACAAAAAAAACTGGCGGGACAGCCCTCCCCTTACGATCAATTGTGGTCAATTGTTGATGCCTGGAATCTTCCCGGGCAGGTTTTCGAACCGTTTCCCATCCTAGTCGCCCACATGCAAGGATCAAACACGTGGTAATCAGTCTTTCATTGTTTCCCGGACCGACGGATCCAGGCAGTCAAAATCCAATTATTAAGGTATCCCATCCTATTTGCTTGCTATATTTCAACCAACATCCAGGACATCAGAGCTCAATCGCACTTTTTTCCGCCCTAGACAATTCACCCTAGTCAAGGAGTTGTTCACACGACTGGAGAACCTACTACAGTGCATCGGGGTAGAGATACTTCATTTGGCCTCTCGCTTGGTGTCAATGCCGTAAGTGGTCTGCCTCTTCATCATCTCCGAGTTAATTCTGACCAGATGGCTCCAGTATGGAAAGGTGGATCTTACACATACTCGCTCTCAATCCCGAGACACAACTTCATCAGGAAGTATTTTCAGCTCGGGGATTGAAACAAACAAATTGTTATTGACGCTGCAGGAGGATCGTGAGGCGCGTGACGGAGTCCTGTAAGTGATTTCAATTTTTCACTAATGATATGGAAACCCCTGTAACCATTTTGGCCACAACTGTCAACCTATGGGATCATCTCTGGACTTTGCTGTACTGCTATATCTTCCCAGCTCAAACACACAAGCATTTGAAGCACGCTTGACTGTGATATCTAGGCGAGTGTGATATCTAGGCGAGGTGCCGACTTCACTGTAGACCCCAGGGGGTGGGGCCCAATATCAAAGTTAGTTTTTGAAGCTCATCTGATTTCGAAAACAGTTTATAATTTTTTTGAATTTTACTTTTTTAACATATGTTATGAATCAAGGACTTGGACTATGCAGTATGACGGAATGGCTGAGCTTGGAAGACCTACATTGACACAGTCTCCTGATGGATCGAGAAATTTATTTTTGGTCTCTAATATTGAAAGTGAATAGAAGACTTTTCAAACACCCTTGTGAAGCGCGGGTTATTTTATCACAACGGCTTTCTTATCTTGTTTTCCTTGGGTTATAAGAAGCAAATCTTGACAATCTTACAAGACCTATCTGATAGGGACAAACTGACTACTGTAAGACTCCTGAAGGAGGTCTTCACTCAGAGTGGCTCAAGAGCTGGTAGCTCGACAACGTATTCTAAAACCCGGCTCTATAATTCCTTACGACACAAAGCTAGCTCCGTCCGAAGAGTATTCGGTGAAGAGGAATGAATCAGACACAACTAACAAGACTAGAGAAAGAGACAACAAGAGAAAAGACAAGTGAAATGTGATAATGCTCACCTAGCTCCGTCCGAAGAGTATTCGGTGAAGAAGAAGTCTTCTGGAGCTAGGGCGGATTGACAACTATAATGTGTACCTGTCTACAGCCATGCCTTATGTGTATCTGTCTCTATGTAACCCTTACATCCCTCCCCTTCTAAAAAAAATCCCAATGATTGCCCCTAAGTTGTTTGAAAAAAAAAGAGAAAAAGAGAACTAGAAAAAGGAGAAAAAAAATGGCATAACGCGCCCTCAAATTGACATGACTCGTCCCGCTTAGAAATTGAAAGAAATAAAGAGAGAAAAAAAGAAACACACACATAACCATTCATGAATTTAATAGAGTAACGAAAAGAAATTTTTATTTGAAACTTTGATGATAAGCTTTGAAAAGATAGTTGAAATGAGTTCATAAAACTTGATGTCTTGAGGTCTTGCGTAAATTTTTCATAATAATAATTTATCAATCTTGATGTCCTGAAAAAGTCTTGCTGATCCGTTGACACCGTCGTCGCCAACTGCAAAACAAACCAGGGTCGAACGATAATGCTCACATGTGTGGCCGAGGTATTGTTTTGACAAAATTTTTTTGGGATAGTTGCCTTGGCGGTGCATACTAAGTGGGAGGACTTACTTTTGGCCCTCTGAGCCTTGCTCTTCCTCCCTCCAATTGTACTTCTTGAGTTTCGAGATGTGAAACACGTCGTGGGATTTGTCCTCCTCGTTTAACCTCAGCCGAAAGTTACGGCCGCCGTTAAGGACCTCGACGACTTCGTAGGGTCCATCGTATCGGGGTCTCAGTTTCGACGTCGGCCTCCCCTCCCCTCCAACCAATTGTTGTCGGTCCTTGCTGTCAATCAGTACCCAATCCCCGGTTGAGAGTGTGTCGCCTTGCCTTCGACGAGAGTTGTAGTGTACGGCTTGTGTTATCCGGCTAGTCCACAGCTTATCGCGGTGCTGCGCCCACAATGCTTGACGGTGTTCAATCCATTTCGCGGCATTGCCTCCCACTTCGTCAAAACGTTTGGCAATGGGAAACAATCGTGGTTTTCGGCCGTATACAAATTCAAATGGCGAGACTCCCGTCGCGACGTTGAGTGCGCTATTTATTGCGTATTCAACTGCAGGCAGTGCTTCAAGCCATCGTCCATGTCGATTATTCACGAGTTGGCGTAGAATCTGGACGATGGTCTTGTTGGATTTTTCACTCCTGCCGTCTGCTTGTGGGTGGTAAGAAGTAGTCAGATTCACGTTTACATGTAGTAAAAGGTTCAGTTCCTGCCAGAATTTAGAGGTCCATGCCTTGTCTCTGTCGCCTATCATTGTCTGAGGTGCTCCAAAGATTGCTAGCCATGATCCGAAAAGTCTCTGGGCGGTTTTCTCCGCTGTATCAGTCTGACACGTCGGTATGGCTCTCGTGAAGCCTGTCAAGCGGCAAGTACACGATAAGATCATATCGTATCCACGAACTTTTGGGAAAGGTCCGATGAAATCGAGAGCTATGTCTTCCATTGGTCGAGTTGGTATTTTTGTAGCTTGCAGTCTTCCTGAAGTCAACGTTGTCCTGGCTTTCAGTCGTTGACAGCTGTCACAGGAGCTTATGAAGGTCTTGACTTGCGATGACATTTCAGGCCAGAAAAACTGTTCTCGAAGTTCGGATAACGTCTTCAGGGTACCTAGGTGGCCTAATGCTGCATGTGTTTGTTCCATCAGACGTTGCCGTAGGTTCCCCGTGTCCGGGATGAGTAGTCGTCCGTCCACGTAGATAAGACCACCCTTCCACTCGGTTCCCTCTCGTAACGGTAGTGTCTTCTTGATTTTTGTACAGAAGGCGTCGCCTGCATAACCATTCTGAATCATCAGGACTGTTTCCTTGTCGAGTGTGGCTGCTATGTGGCAAGCTGAAACTTCCTCGCTTCTTGATAATGCGTCCGCGACTGTGTTCTCTTCGCCCTTGATGTAGTTGAACTTCAGATCGAATTGTGATAGTGTTTCTAGCCAACGAGCTTGTCTACAACTGATGTTTCTTTGTGTCAATAAATGCGTCAACGAGTGATGGTCGGACATGACGTTGATTTTTAGTCCTAAGAGAAGTAGTTTCCACTTTTGCAGCGCGTTTACCACCGCCAATAGTTCTTGTTCGTGTACGGGGTAGTTTCGTTCTGCCGCCGTCATTGTACGACTCTCGTAAGCTATCGGTGAAGCTCGATCCCACTTTTCACCTTGGAACAAGGCCGCGCCAAGGCCATGACCACTGGCGTCCGTGAACAGCCAGATTGGCTCGTCGGAGTCGTAATCAAGTTGTCGTAATACTGGCAAGGTGGTTATGATCTTCTTGATATTCTCGAATGCTTCATCTTCTTTCTTACCCCACTTAAATGGTTCATTTTTCCTCTTGCTGCTCGTCAGTGGTGATAGCGTCGCAACATAGTGGGCCAATCCGTCGATAAATTTCTTCAGGAATTGCACTGTGCCCAAAAATTTGAGTAATTGTTTTTGGGTTCCTGGTGTCTTCCATTTGGAAACTTTTTCAACCTTAGCATCATCTGGACAGACTCCATCTGCGCTGATTTCGTGGCCTAGAAAATTTATCTTTGTTCGAAACAGCTTACTCTTAGATGGTGAGCAATACAAATTTGCTGCCTTCAATCGTCTCAACACCTCTCTCACATGTAACTCGTGTTCCTCTACTGACTTTGAAAATATCACAACATCATCAATATATACCACGCAGTATGTACCTATGATGTCCCCCAAGGCTTCTTCCACCCTGCTCTGATGGGTGGCAGGTCCGTTCGTCAGGCCCATCGCCATTACAGTCCATTCAAACAGCCCAAAAGGTGTTTTCACGGCTGTTAGGGGAATGTCTTCTTCTCGCATCCGTGTTTGGAAAAACGAGTTGATTTGGTCGACTATCGAAAAGATGTTCCCTGTGCTAACCAGGCGGACTGCTTCATCGATGTTTGGCAGTGGGCTTCGATCTTTGACGGTGAACTTGTTGAGTGTCCTATAGTCGCAGACCCATCGTGGTAAGGCGTTTGGGTCCTTTTTTGGGATGATCATAGAAGGCGAGGCGTATTGACTGGTGGATTTCCTAATGTGGCCTGCCTTCAAGTGTTGATCAATCAGCTTCCCCCACGCGGGTAGGTACTTTTGCGGGTAATTGTATTGCTTTTCGTTGATGACAACGTTTGGGTCAGTTAAGATGATACGATGTCTAACCTTGGATGCCGCATTTTGCCCTTCAGGCGCGATGAAATCATCCTGGTCGTCATCAGCTACTGCTGGTAGCTCATCGGGAAACAGGCCAGAGAATTCTCTGAGCACACGTTCTTCTCTCATCGTCAAGTCACGATTTGTTTGCATACGTTCAAGATTTTGAATCACACAAGACACCATTGAGTTTTTCATTGCAGACGTGATTTCTTCTTGCACAACTTTTTCAATCAGAATAGTTTTTGTAGGTACATGTGTGACCGTTCGATTTCTGAGTGAAACATCCAAGTGAAATTTTTCCAAGAAAGGGGTTCCCAATATGACATCATAACTTGTCCCCAGCGGTGCGATTTTGAAGAAGGTTGAGCCGAATCGTAATTTTGGGTCTGCTGAGCTGACATTAGCAAAGCAGAATTCCTTGATTACGTGCGGAGTGGAGGTAGTCGAGATCGCCAAACTCACCTCAATTGGTGTCACTAGTGGTCTACGCGGGATTTTTGCTCGTTTCGCCGTTGTTTCCGACATGAGGTTGGTCTCGGCTGCTGAATCAATCAATGCACGTAAAGGACAACCGTTAATCATTAATTCAAGGATGATGGATCTGGTTTGTTTGGTGTTGTCAACGCACCCTCCTTCGTTTTCCTCTTTCATATGAGCTACTAGGATGCGATCTGCTTCTTCATAACGTTCTAATTCGTTCGCGAATAGGTCTGGTGCTTGACTGAATGACACCCCTTGACTGACGGCTCTCACTGGTACCGGTTGAGTTGGCCTTCCTGCTGGCCGTTGTGTGGGTGCTCCTGCTGGTGCGGTAGGTCTAGGGGTTGCGTTGGCTGGTGGATTGGAGCGACCTCTCGGTCGTGGGCCTGGGTCGAACACGCTCAGAGGCGGGAGTGCGATGTAGCCTCCTCTGATCGGGCCCTTGCAATTAGGATTGCCGCATTCCGTTCGGCACGCTGAGCAAATCCCACGGTGTCAAAGGTACTGGTGAAAGTGCCAGGCGTAATCCGCACGTTCTTCGGGCGTTCGGCGATCATTAGAATTCCCGTTTGTTCTCGGGTTTCCAGTACGGTTGGCTGGGGCCAAGTGGTGTGATTGAGTTTGGGGTACGCTTGCTCTAGGTAGCAAGTTGCTGGATTGTAGTAATAACCAGATCTCCGAGCCACTTGCTACAAATTCAAGCCATTTAAACGGTGCGGCTTTGAGTAGGCGCCTATCCGTTACCCAGCGCTGAAACACTTCGGGAGTTCCCCACACGACGTATTCTGCTAGATTCTTCAATTGGATTGAGCTTTCGACTTCGATTAAGGTGTATAAGTCTCGTGCTCGGTTGGCGTAGGTCTTAAAATCTTCGCTGCTTTTGATTTTCAATTGTCGAATAGATTTTTCTGAGTCGTCTAGCCATCCAGTTGGGAGCGTTGCAGTTGCCATCGCGTGCATAATTTCCGCCCAAGAGAGTCCGATCAGTTCGTCTTCAGATCGGCGAAGCCAGTTACCCGCCCGTGGTTTGACAACAATTGTCCCCAAGACGATTAGTCTCTCTTGAACCTCATCTAGTTGCTTTAGTCGAAAAAATTGTTCGACAAGGCGGCGCCAGTTGAGCAACGCGACGGGATCTTCGATGGGTCCAGTGAACTTCGGGGCTTCTGACAACTTGATATCACATGCTCGTACCGGTTTGACAGTCGCTGGCGTCTCGTTTCGGTCAAAGAGACTCTGCCTGTCCAATTGCAGAGCTGGTTGCATAGCTTGTGCAAAGGACACGCGTCGCGCTCCACCCGGGCTCGACGTGGTTTCTCGTTCTCGCCAGTTTGGTGCTGGTTCAAATAATTGAGCTGATGCCGTCGATTCATTTGCATGGCTTGAGTGAAGCGGGGTACTGCCGGCCGGTGGTAACGTAGAGTTCTCCGGGATGACTGGTAAGCTGCTTGACAGGTGTCTTGGTCCTAGCGGCGTTGGGGTACCGGGTGACTGGTACTGTCCAAGGTTGGTGTTCGCGCCTATACCTGACGGGGAGGTGGTGACTCTTGATTGTTGAGACATAAGAAATTGAGACATAGAAGCTTCTAATGCTCGTATCCGATCTCTATCAGATTTCAACGCTGCAACCTCTGCTTCGAGTCGTGCAATCATCGCGTCTTTGTCTTCCTCGTCGTGTGACTGGTGTCCTTTGTCTTTCGACGAACCTTCCATGGTAGCCAGTGGTGTAAATACAAAGCTTCCCGGGGGATGTGGTGTGTCTTGTGACAATTTGGAGTTAAAAAATTGTCGCACGATTCTTGCGTCGTCGGTGATAGTTGGTTCAGAGGGATCCGGTAGGTCAGCAGGTGTCGAGGTAACAAAGTTAGTCAAGGTCGAACTGGCTTGCAACGTGTAGTTGCTGTCAAGAGTGTCAATGGAGGCTTCGGGCTTATAGTGGTATCTCGGCGGATCGGGAGGCGGTGGACTTTCAATTGCTGCTTTTTCTTGTCTTTGGCGTCTTAGAAACGATTCCGGGTCGCTGATGAAGTTCAATGGGAGATCAAATCCCATGAAGTGTCGCTTGTCAGTGGCGCAGTCTAGTCTCACACGGTTGTCTAGTGTCGGGATATTCAGAGTGTCTTGGTATGTCTAAGAGAGAAAAAAACTTTCAAGTGCTGATAGCGTCGGTTTGATGTTCTAGGTTGGTGATTGGATTTAGAATAAAAAAGTGTAAGACTCCTGAAGGAGGTCTTCACTCAGAGTGGCTCAAGAGCTGGTAGCTCGACAACGTATTCTAAAACCCGGCTCTATAATTCCTTACGACACAAAGCTAGCTCCGTCCGAAGAGTATTCGGTGAAGAGGAACGAATCAGACACAACTAACAAGACTAGAGAAAGAGACAACAAGAGAAAAGACAAGTGAAATGTGATAATGCTCACCTAGCTCCGTCCGAAGAGTATTCGGTGAAGAAGAAGTCTTCTGGAGCTAGGGCGAATTGACAACTATAATGTGTACCTGTCTACAGCCATGCCTTATGTGTATCTGTCTCTATGTAACCCTTACAACGCTCACCGGCCGATTCCATCAAGACACCGAGCATGACATCACTTATATTCATCACACAGCTTCTAGCCAAATCGACATCGGTGAGTTCCGCCAATCCTACGACTCTTTTGCGGGGCGCGCCGTCATAGATGGCATCGGCAAATCCATATCTATCGTCTTTGAAGACCTAGACGACGGAATGCTCGCGTGGAACATGGTGATCACGGCGATGCACAACTATTACCATCCAGTTGTAAATGTCCACAGCACTTCTTCGTTGTCTCTCTTTCTGCTGTGACACGATGACAACGCTAATGACCTTCAAGCATCTTGTCATGTCGTGCAGTCAAGGGACAAATCCAGTTTCCTTGTCGATTATCACTTTGAGCATTTCACGCCTTTGCCTTATGAATGGGCCAACTTTGCCACTGGTATGAAAATGCGGATTCACGGCAACGTGGTCCGTAAAGATCCAGAGACGCTACGTTATATTGTCAGCGTGCGTGATCCGCGTCTTCATCGTGGTTTTTCAATAGTCTCACTGATACTCGTTTCGTCAGACAGGTGGCCGATTATTCTATGTTGGGTATTGCAGAAGACGCATAGCACTACTATCATTCATGTGTTTTGTTGCCAATATGAAAAAGCTTCCTTATTCAGTCATACTTGCGTTGAGACTCTTCCCCACCCTCGGCTGTTGCAGATGTTATCTTTTATTGTTAACAGTAACCGTTCCATGAATCATCAGATATGTCTACCATTTGCAAGGTATCCGTTATAGCATTGTTTCTTCCCCTGTTCTGCTACAGACAGTGGCAGGGCGTTTCATGTGTTCAACAGCGTTTTGGCCCCCTGAATCCTTCATCTCTGTGTTTGTTGCGTAATATTTGCCTACCGTCGTCCTTTAATGATATTTACATTCCAAATAAGTTTCTGCAGGCTTGCGTGCAGTGATCTCACAGAGCACACTACATTCTTTGTATGCGACCATAACACTGACCATAACATTATCTTGTTATGCTTTTGACGGCTTCCTGCATCCCACATCGCGCCTCTGCTCAAAGCTGTCGACTGGATAGTCACCTTGCAATGGCCAACAATGAAGACCATTGATATGTCTTCGGCATCAGTCATGATCCCGCCCGAATGACGGGATTGTCCGCGGACATGGCTGTAAAGAGCCATGAATCGATCCTGAGAAATCTCATTGATCCTCCTTCCCGAACTACAACTTATGCGTCGTGAGGAGCATTTATATTGTGAGAGAGTGAGCAACAGTACGCTCGATACATAGGACACTGCCCACGACACGTCAGGCGAACAAAGCCGAGTGCAACGTCGGACATCGGCAATTGGAGCATTGATGTTGCCGTAGGAATTTAAAACAGTGTGGAAACAGCTTGAGACCGCTGCCGACACGTCGAACGGGCAAGTGGGAGCAGACTGGCAACACACCAATTTGAACTCGCGCAAAGGACTCAAATGCTAATGAGTGTATGAAGTTAGATTTCGGTGGCAGAGCAGAGAGGTCGTAGATACGCAGGCATGAGACAGACACAGATGAGAACAAAATATTGGAAAAGTATCTGGTATTGGTTACAACATTTTATATATTTTTTTGTTTCGTTTTTTGGAAGAGCATATAATTGGAAGGGACCATGATTGGTACAGAAAGATGGGACGATGCTCCGATTGAAATCTAGCATCCTGCAAGTTTCTGTTTCGTCTTGTGGCATGCAGCTGCAAATCTAGAAATGCCATATAATCGGGGGACCCAGAGTGACTGAAGCATCATTTCGAGTTGGTCATTCGCGGCGGGAGCGCTTCGAGGGCAAGTTGGAGGTTCTGGCCACATTGGGAGTAGTTGCCGCCGTGGTCTCATCGACCTCAGCAAGACTCTCATTAGGTATTCCAATATCAGAGTTCGACGGGCCGGCATTCTCCTCCGTACAGAAAGGGCGCTTTGGTGGAGTCTCGCTAGCTAACTTGGGGCGCCTGGGTTCATCATTATCGTTGAGTCAGCCGCAGTCAATAAAGGCAGGGGAACCGGAGAACTTACATGTTCAAAGGCGTCCTACTGTGAGTTGGTTTCCCAGCTGCCTTTGGCGAAGTTTTGATGGGGGCTGTGTGGCCGCTGGTAACGCTGATAGCATGTGTCTGCAGGATGCAGAGTCAGTAGAAGTCTGGATGAAAGTCTAAAAAAATAACCGACCTCACAGCACCACATGAACTTTTTGGCGTCATAATCACGGAGCAACCCGGTGAACTGTGCCTCACGCCCAATCACGCAGAGAACTTGAGCGCGCTCCATGTTTCGGACTGGTGGCACATAATGTTGTGTCATCCAGCTCAGGTTCATGCGAGTCTACAATAGATGCGAAGCGTTAGCGATGAATATCATTATGAGGGAATGGCTGCTTACGAATGGGTCATAGTCAGTATGTTTCAAAGTGGCAATTACAGTCGTTTTGCCCTTATATAATGGGTCTTTGATGGTGTCGATCGCGACTATGACTCCCATTGCGATCATTGTAATCTTGTCTATGAGGTCCTCGGGAATGTTCTCACCTAGAGTGGCGCTTTGACCGAAGTTGATGCGATTAGCATTTTCGAAATGGAAATGATCGTAATTATGGTCATTGGAGCCGATCATCTTGCACGTCATGCCATAGAGTGATCCTTCGACCAATGAATCAAGAGTTGGTCCGTAAGATGTGAGATAAAATGGATTCGAAAACGGCTTGGAACCATTCATTCCAGAAGTGAGGACTGCTGCCAAGTGGGACAGGAAACCTTTGCCTGCTGGCCCCGTGACAGGGCCCTATGACGGCAGATGTATCAGCAAAGTGTCAACGTGCGTTGGGACGGAATGCAGAACTCACTGGTTCACCCGCCTCGCCGGTATAATTGACCCTAACGGTATGCGACGGCGCGCGGCTCTCATTGCGAGACATGTCGAGGAAGTGCGATGGTGATCAACGGAAAAGAGAATCGTTAGGAGAAATAGACACACACTGTAGAGAAGTTTATTGAAAGTGTAATTTGGATGGAGAGGCGAAGATGCTTTTTCGATCTCATAGGCTATTCCCCTGCTTCGGTGGTGTCGTATTTATAATGCAATATTTAACTCTCAAGTTTCACACCGATGGCTCCAGGTAGTGGTCATCATAACGCGCGTTGTTGGCGCGGCACGGCGTAAAGGCGCGCAACTCCTCATTTCGCTGAATAGGGACTCGTTGAACGAAGGGGCGTTTCACTTGAGTCCATCGCGGTGACGACGACGGAGGCAGCGGGTCTAATCAGGTCTCAGCAGAGGAAAGTCGTACTCAACGCTTTTATCTGAGGGGCATACCTGTCGAACGCGGCGGAGGCTGAGTAAATTGAGGGTTGCACGTCGGGAGGTCGCTCGTGACGTGTTTACGGAGTCCACAAATCAGCACATGTCACAGTACAGACTCCATATGAGTCTCAGAGCGCTTCGGACAGGGTCTCGAGTAGGGTCTCGAGTAGGGTCTCGGATAGGGGCTCGAGTAAGTCTTAGATTCTACTCTAGACTTCATATGAGTCTCATGAGTCTCAAGGCGCGCCGGGTAGGGTCTCGAGTAGGGTCTCGGATGAGTCTCAAGGCGCTTCGAACAGGGTCTCGAGTAGGGTCTCGAGTAGGGTCTCAGGCTTCATATGAGTCTCAAGGCGCTCCGGGAGGTCTCGAGTAGGGTCTCGGGTAGGTCTCTAGGCGTTTCAGGCAACGACATTCCTTCGCGTGGTAACTATGCGAAAACAGGTATCTTTCCTTTAGTTGTTTGATCTTGTCGTGTGCGCACATTGACGTGCTACGAGGTATTTACCAAGGCCGCCACAGATACGGTACCAGTATCGTACCGGCGATACCAGTACCGTATCTGTGGTCTTTGTTTTTTTTTTTTTTTTTTTTTTAAGTGCTTCATTGCTTTAATTGCATATTACACTAACTGAGCAAATAATTTGGAGGAAACTAGTACACCCGAAAATGCGGCCATCTAGTCGGTACAAGCATCAGAGGTGTCTTTAGATCAATACACATTTATCACTATCTGTTTTTTTTTAAAGAGAGTAACAGTGACAATTTACAGTCATTCCAAAATACCTTGTCAGGTCGAAATTTAATAAAATATTATTTCGGCCAATACAGGCACTTATATAAGCATAGCCTTCAATCAAGATTGAGATATCTCGATTGAATTTGGGCTGTTGACCTCCATGCCCTCGATCCCAATTCCCACCACATCCCACCACAACAATACCCTCGATCCCATCCCATCACTTCACCCATACCCAATACCACCATGCCTTTCATCAAGTACAGTGCTCAAATCAAGGTCATCGCCATCAACAAGTTTCTTCATGGTCAATCAATTAAAGAAATTAACACCGAACTTTTAACCGACATTTCAGCCAGGTCTTTCTCCCGATGGAAGACTCTTTATGAACATACTCACGCTGTTGTCAGAGATCCGACTACGTACAAGAAGCAAGGCCGTCCAACCATCTACTCATACAAAGATCGTGAATTTATGGTAGAGCTTATTGAAGATGATCCGATGCTTTTCCTCGATGAGATTCAGGAGGCAATGTACAATCATACCGACCTCAGTGCTTGTCTACAGACTATTGCGAACGATTTGAAAGAGCGACTTTCTCTTACCATTCATAAAGCATCTAAGGTTGACCCCAATCAATCACCTGAAATTCGAGCTGCTTTTTCGATGCGAATTGCCAACATCCCATCAAAGTGCCTTGTGTTCATGGGTAAGCTTTTTTCTCGCTTCTTCTTTTCTTTGATAACTGCTTCAATAACTGAATTGAAACAATTCTTATGTATCAATCAGATGAAACTGGTCTCCGATCACTAGATGTGATGCGCTCAAAGGTCCGATCCAAGCGAGGCGAACGTCCACCGAAGTTGAAACGGAAGCGAATTGGACCTCACTACAGCATGCTTGCAGCTGTATGTGAGATGGGACTATTGGCAGCCCATTCAAAAGTGGGTGCCTATCTTCGGACCGACTTTGAAGCTTTCTTGAAGCACGTCTTGGTAAGTGCTTCAGGTTCTTCATGTGTTTTGTTTTTAATCAATCAAACTGATTGATTTGATTCCAGCTTCCTGTGATGAACGCATATCCGGCTCGCAATTCGGTTTTGGTGCTCGACAATGCCACCATCCATCATGGTGGTGCGATTGAAGAGATGTGCGAAGAGAATGGTATACTTTTACAATACTTACCGCCGGTTTCACCAGAGTTCAACCCAATATAACGTATTTTTGACGTCTTCAAAGACCGGCTCAGAAGGAATCGGATGCTGGAGAATACGGTTGATAAGTTGGGCTGTATGCTAGTGGTGATGAGCGAAGTTTCTACCAGCTCACTGATTACGAGTCTTTACAGAACTTGTGGATATTTCCATACCGAGTGATCTTAAAATTCCTAAACGACTTGTTGTACAATTACAGTTTCACTCATCAATCTCAAATACAAGTCCAGCAGCCTGTTCTCAAAAAAAACTTCCTTCTCTCTGGTTAAGAAATGCAAAAGGGTTCTAATACCCATTCTATGTTTGTTTCCTATTGGTCCAAGTTGCTCTGAGAGAATCTACAATTCAAGGGTTTTTAGAAATCCATGCTTGTATTGAGTTGCACTTCTCTGCATGCAATCTGAGCAATCAAAAAATTCACAGATCTTAGAAATCAAAGAATTTAGAATTCAGCTGATTGTTAGAATTTTCAGGTTCAATTGATGAATTGATCAAATAAAGAGCTCACATGAGAGATCTATGGCCAATTTTACTTCTCATTTAATTTGTATGAACTCACAGAGGCAAAGTCTGGTTATCTCACAGGTCAATTTTTTCACAAACACACAGATTTTTTAATTTCAGCAGTACATATGGTTCAGTCATACATTTGTTGGGGGGTTAATAACGAATACAGCAATATCTTGTTAAGCTACAAAGACAAGTAATGTTTACCATTAAGACAGGTTAACTCTTTGATGATGTTCCTTCAAATATCATTCTTGCGGTTTTTGAGGTCAGTTCGATATAATGGTGCTCTGTCGTGTAAACGGACTGCAGTGCCATAAGCAAATCCCAACCTCTCGAGGGTGGGAACATCCATTGAGTTAGACAGGAAAGATTCGAAGTCGATGATGTCACATTTGACAAGAATGTCTCGGGTTGATTGATCCTTTGGTGAAATATTGGCAAATTTGAGATAGTCTTCAAAGGGCGGAAGAGGATAAGGTGGTGGCGAATCGGGTTGATTGATGGGAATCTGTGAGGTCGACTGGGTGGTACTGGCAGTACTTTCTAATTGCCGACCTGGTTTAGATTGGATGGGAATAAATCGGAATTCGATTCGGCGAGTGGGTGGCATCATCTCAGTAGCACCATTCTTGTGTTCCACCTAACAAAGATAAAATGTACATTAGTAAAGTGTCAGTAAGATAATTATGAAAGAAACACTTACTGCGTCTTGAGCCCAGGTGTCCATCATGGCATGGCTCAAGTAGACCGCTTCCTTTGAGTTCTCTGGATTGATGCATCCCATGCATTCTCTACCTCCAATCGGAACACATCCAAATCGTCTCATGAGGCTTACTCTGACTTTTTGCCATTCTGGTTGAATATCGATTCCCTGTAACAAACAAGGAATCAATGAAGATAGTGGATGAAAACAAAATAAAAGAAACACTTACCAGCATTTCTAACTCACTGACTCGGGCTGGAGTCAATGAGTTTGGATGAGATTTGACAGTTGCTCGATCAAAATCGTCCTCCTGTTGATTTCATCAAAGATAAAATGAGTCTTGATGGATATCTGAAACACTTGAACAGAAGTAGAAATGAAAAAGAGCTTACTTTTGACTTCAAGCGTTTGACAGTTTTTGGGTTGTCCATGAATAGTCGAAAACCCACCTCGCTATCCTTGTTCTCGATCATTGTTGCCTTAAACTTACCAAAGATTTCCTCCGACGTAATGGTCTTCAAAGCAGATTTGAGAAAGTCGCCACGTCCAGCAACATAGCCTTTGAATTTCACATGTCCCTCTTCGTGAGACTCCTTGAGGATCGTTCCACAAACTGTCTTGTAAGCATTACAAGCATCAAAAACCGAATCCTGTACGCTAATAAGCTCAGCCCCATGGATTTGAATCACAGCGTCGAAAGCTGGGTCACTTGTGTAATCAATGTATTTCTGGGCGGTTCCAGCTTGAATCTCGGCCTTCGTCTTCGGAATTGGAGTGAAGGCATGAAACCAAATCTTCACATGACTTGGTTTGGCCTCATACTCCACACCAGGTCCAGGACGAACCGAGTAGGAGGGTGCTGGGCATGGTGATCCAGTCAAGTCTATATCGATATTAGATTCTGATCAATTCCAAATCAGAGCAAGTTCAAAAATGATGTTAGGGATAGAATGGAAGGCTTACTAGGACGAGCTTGAACATTACTGCTGGGAGTATTGAACATCGGGTCTTGGTGAGCTTCATTGGGGTGCATAGCTTCTTCAGACGGTTTTGGAGCTGGAGAAGATCAAACCAAACGGAAAAAGAAAACAAGCAGAAGAATCAGCATATATTGAAAGGAATGAACAGAACGAGAAGGTCAAAATCACTTGCCTTCGTTGGTTTCGGGGTGGAGTCGACAACAAAATTCTCGAGAGCCTACTTGACCGAATGGATCAATATGAAAGACTTCCGTGTCGAGGTATTGACGTCGACCAGCCGTACAATCTTCCCAATGATGTCCCTCTCTAAAGTTCCAAATCAAAGGTAATCAGCCATTGGAATGATTTCAAGAATAAGATTTAGAAAAGGAACTCACTTGTTGAAATGGCAAGGGGTTCCACCTCTGCCAAGATCAGGACTGAGGCCTTCTGGTCCAGCCCGTCGATCTCGTCTCAATTCACTAGAGAAATCATTCAGTGGTTGAAATCGTTGAAAAGAAGAGGAAAAGAAGCAGACAAGAAGAAACTTACAAGTCTTTCTTCGCTTGCGCTGCATCCTCAGCGTGTTGTTTCTTGCTAACCCTCGTGGGCATGGTGGTATTGGGTATGGGTGAAGTGATGGGATGGGATCGAGGGTATTGTTGTGGTGGGATGTGGTGGGAATTGGGATCGAGGGCATGGAGGTCAACAGCCCGAATTCAATCGAGATATCTCAATCTTGATTGAAGGCTATGTATAAGCATATAAGTGCCTGTATTGGCCGAAATAATATCTTATTAAATTTCGACCTGACAAGGTATTTTGGAATGACTGTAGTTCGCTTACTCATCCCCAATCTAAGGTGGAAGATAAGGATCCCAGGGATTGTATGTTCTGTCGGGGATGTTTACCATTTGCGACTGTTCTCTTGGATGGTCCTTCAAATGCAGGGATTTGAGCATCAGTGACAGTTCTGCTTCTCAGACTCATCCCCAATCTAAGGTGGAAGGAAAGGAAAGCTAGAACGTGTATGTACTGTCTTCGATTGTTTACCAATCCTGACTCCGCTCTAATGTGCATTTACAGTGACATTGTGCCATACAGATCCATTTCCTATTTATTTAAATAGCTGGATGTGGCGAGTATCCGTGGTCAATACCCTTAATCCTGGTATCAAGTATTGTACCTGGATTCGGATACGGTACCAGATACCCTACCGAAGCTCACGATACCCATATTTACTGGATGGGGGTGCCGTATTGTCATACAGTCTGACCTGCGCAAATGCATACCCGCGCAACTGCATAACCCGTGATAATGCATAAAAAAAATCCTAAATTTTGATACTTTTTACTGCCAAATTTGACAATGGAATTGCATAACCCGTCAAAATGCATAGCGAAAGCCTTCCACCCAAGTTATGCATTTGCGCGGGTTAGACTGTATACAAAACGGTACGGTACTATACCGTACCGCGAGATACAACCACGGTACGGTACGATAACGTACCGTGCCGTGAAATACCAGCAAAGTACCGTACCGTCTGCCTTGACAACCACAATGAGATGAAGTTCGCGAAACAAAAGACAAACGATAATAAATAAAACAAATAGGAAAAGAAAGAGAAAGAGACAAATAGGAAAAGAGAGAGATAGAAAAAAACGAGACACAAAAGTAATAGACAAAAGTGACTATCACTTTCACTTCCTTCTCTCCCGCGCCACTTGATCCTTTGCAATACAATCTGCCATCATCTCTTGAGCGGCTTCAAACTTGCCGGCCATTTTTACACCTTGTACAGACCATATACAGCCGTTGTGAGAACTAACGGTAACTTTTTTTTATTTTGTGTTGTGTTGAGATTTAATCCAAAACTGGCAAAAACTAAAAAAAACTCCTTTTTGACCATGAGTACCGTGAGATACAGGCATATTGCAGGAGCCAAAACAAGGTTTAGGCCTGTGAGATCAAAAAAAACTGAGTTTTGGACCAAAGATTAAACTCTAGTTAAAACTTGGCGACACCCACCACCTCAAAACTTACCAATAGTTCTCACAACGGCTGTAAGTCCCCCTACAGTGCGCTCAATGGTTCTTGGCTCAAGAGCCATTCGATCCTGTGAGCAGACATCAGCAGAGGCAGAAAATCCTCTCTCCACGGGGCACGCCGTCGCACTGATAGCAAGATAGTCGCGTGCGAGGGAACTTAGGACCGGATATTTGCCTGCGTTGAGCTGCACAATACATGAGAGTCAGTTTATTGTTTCTTTTTAAACAAGAGAAAGGAGACAAACCCTCCACCACTCCAACGCTAGATGAGGGTTCTCGGCCACCTCAGGAGCCGGTTCATCTGCCATGTCCAAGTAGGATCGAAGCTCGTTGGCTGTGTTTCGACGGTTGCGTTCCTTGTGCTTACGGAACTCCTTGTCCTCTTTGTTCAACTTCTTGCTTTGACCAACAGGATTAGGTAAGGCTGAAACATTATTCACTAATTCGTTCGCCACTACAGCCTTTCAATGGTCGTAAACGTCATTCATAAGTAACTTCGCCGTTACTGCCTCTTCGGAATTGGGTCCAAAAGCAAAGTCGAAGTACTCCAAGCGTAGGCTTGGATTCAAAACCGTTGCAAGGAATAATGTGTTAGATCGGAGTGCTTCCTTGAGGTACGACTTCACTCGCACCAGCATGGCGTGGTGCATAGGGAAAAGTGGTGCGCTTTGTGATCAAGTGGTGTCAATCTTCTTTTGAAGATATTTCTGAAGCTTGACATACTCGCGTATGACAAGTGAGGCCGTGGGTCTGTCTTGTTCGAAGAATTTAGTTAAATTTTCAAACTCCTGCAATATGTGTAATAAATAATCTTTGTTAATTCCTCCCAAACACATCAGCAACACCAGAGTTACTCACCTGGAGAAGCTCCATGAGCTCCCTCACTTGTCGCCATTCATCGGGCAAAATCATGATCTTATTGAATATTCCTCGTGGTTGATTAATATCCGGAGGGAGGGCAGTCTTGCCAGCGCGACTGGTTTGACCTCTGCGGGGCTGTTCCATCTGATCTTCTTTCAGAATTTGATCGATGACCTAGTTGTAAAGGGTTGATAGATTATCAGTAAGATGAACAGATTGAGAGAATATCATAATGACTTGCTTACCTCACGGGCGTTGTACAACCGAGTCCAGCATTGCAATTTGATATTCCATCAAATACCATAACCGGGGATCGGCCTTGGAAGTTTTTGCTTCAACAATGCCTGGCTGACGGCGTCGAAAAGCATGCACATAACTGCAGAACCACCAATCTTACGCCCTACAATGTCAAGCTATGGTGTGAAAAGTAAAGTACTTACTGATGTCAGCATGCTGTTATATTAAAAGTATAAAACTGTTGGGTCACTTCACTTACTTTGGTTGTGAGCAAGTGAACTGCGTTGGCGGCGTTCCGGTCGGTTGCAGAAAGTTCTTCGATTTCATACGGGCCATCAATAACGTCATACCAAGTACTACTAGTACTAGCCTGTTCAGGGACCGTCGCATCGACATTGTCGACTTCACTGTCTGCATCTGATTGGTCGTCGGATATCTTGTTGGTCTCATCGCTCTCATCTTCTTCTATCACGGTCTGTAAAGTGTGCGTTTGAACTGGAAAATTGCCCAACATTGAAGTTTTGACCAGCGGAGGAGGGGGTGCCTGGATTCCCAGCGCTTGCAGACCCGCATTCACAATGAGTGCCAATTTGTGACAGACACACCGAACTCTGTCTGTCTGATGATCCCAAGTAAAATCCTTGTTTCAATCTTGACAGTACTTGCTGAGCCTGACTTGCATTGCTTTGGCCAGGGTGTTGTTGTTGCTTCCAGAGTCATGGGTCTGAGCTAGCATGTGAATATTGAGAATGATAAATTAGTAGAATGTCATAGGAAAAGATAAGATTGGAATAAAATAGCGGAAATACTTATCTTGGAATGTAAGCCATGTTTGGTCAAGAGGTTGATTAATGGCTCGGCAAGCCATTTGCCCTTATGGTGCCAAGCTATGAGTTTGAGAGCAAAGTGTTGAGTGACAAAGCTCCAATTGGAAGTGATATAAGTGACGGTAGCGCCGATAACCCCGTATCGGTTGCCTTTGGTTGTCCATGCATCATAGATAAGACCAAATGAACTAGTGAGAGCCTGATAATGTTGATAATCTCAGTCAAAAATCTTTGTTGCTATCATGAGATTATTTCAGAACTCACCTGTAAATCTCCAATCACTGTAGCTCGTAGTTCAAGGTAAGCCTCATGGGCGAACTTTGCGACCCAAGTCCTTCCAAATATTTGAGCATTTGGGTTGGCGTAACAAAAACAGGCCCGTATATAGACATCCTCCACGTGAGCCCAAGCTTGTGCAGTCCTAAGGACCCACATTCCTAGCATCTGGTTCAAAGTTTGGTTGTCGAACTTAGGAACCTTCTGAGCATAATCCATGATCGAGGTCTGTCCTGAGATGTCTTTTGTTCAAAATGAAAAACAAATGATTTTGCTCGAGAATTTTGTTACATCCTTGCTCGAGGGCGGCCTCCCTTTCCCTGCAACCGGGCTTGCCTGATTTTCCATCTTGCTTGGAACCATCTCGATGCACCCACATATTGGACGTTGATCCACCTACAGATCTAATCGCTGCATCACAGTATTGGCATGGATAATATGTGCGCTGACCCGGATCCTATGAATTGTGGTGCGAGTGAGAGGCAATTGACAATAATCAGTATGATATAAGAGGATTGAAAGAATAGAATAGATGACTCACGTCTTTTTCTCCTTCAATGGGATCTTTGTGGTAGTATTCACGGAGAGGATCAAAAATAGGCTGCTTAGCTTTCTTCTGTTCTGGTTTGAGGACCTTATTGTTCTCGCTGTTGGAGTCTTGCACTAGATCAACCTCAAGCCGTAATGGTTCACTATTAGAAGCAGTTGAAGTGGCATCCAATTGACTGTTTGGGGCATCGGAGGATTGACGGACACGCTTTGCTGGGCGTGAAGATGAGGCTTTGGGAGGAACTTTTGCTTTGTCTTTACCTTTAGAAGTAGCTTTCAATTGAGTAGATTTGGATTGAGTAGCTTTTGGATGAGTAGATCTTGATTGAGTAGATATCGATTGAGTTTTGCTGGGTGTCTTCAGTTGACGAACGGTAACGGGCGATTGATCAGGATGATAGGTCTTGTC
>NW_006768768.1:2323994-2327195 GCF_000204055.1 Melampsora larici-populina 98AG31
AGTTCAAAGTCAGAACGGCGCATGGTACGGCGCGAGTCTAAAGGTGAGGGTAGCATGGAGGATCTTTTTTTGAGAGGGGACGGTTGGGTACTGCGACGAGACGATTGGTTTGCTAATGAAGAAGACAACATGATATGATTGGTTGTTGGAGATGAGAAGAATATAGAACTATGGTAGTAATATTAATACGAGTGAAGGATGATATTAGTACTATTACTCAAAGAAAAAGGGAGATGGTGGAAAGATGAGAGAGAAAAAGTGAGACAAACACGCTCGTTCCCAATTGGAGGCATAGACGTCCCATATAACCCCTTGCCGCATTTCCGCAGCCTTGTTTCCAGTGCCATAGTGTCATTTTGATCTCAATCTAATGCCAATGGAGGTGATGGAATGGGTCAGTTAGTGCCCAATGCAGGGAGATTTAGCATGGGAGGGGTGAAGAACCATTGGGAAAACGTACAAATGCGTCGATGCATCGGATGTGGCAAGATTCAAAGGGCAACAATACATGCCAAATACCACCGTATCTGAGTACTGATCAACCTGGGTACCGGGTATCGTACCCGGGTTCAATTACGGTACTGGATACCGTACTCTGCTTCACGATACCACACATTCAGCAGGTCTGTGGTGCCGTACCTCTCAGGCGGTTACGGTAACCCGGGTACGGTACTGGGCCAGCCGGGTACGATACGGTGTGGTACCGGTACTAGCACCGTATCTGTGGCGGCCTTGATTTCACACGGTGATAATAACAACATCACAAAGTATTTACAGTCAGTATTAAAGCCACAGATCATTCGTCTATCAAACTATTTGATATGTTGAATTTGGGACACATTTGGATGCAATAATTTTTGATTATTTTCAATAATCACAGTCAAATTGGAAAATAATCAAAGTCAAACAAAGGTGTGTTTGGGAGTGAGTTTTGTATCAAAAAAATATCAATCCCCATCCCACAAGTAGTTTTTGAGTTTCTTTTGGATGATATGAAAAAGTGAGATTATCTCTCAATAATCTCTATGTTGGACTTGTTAGAAATTACCAATCCACCTTCTGTGACATCATGAATTTGAGAAGCAAAGATTTTTTGCAACTTGTCAACATCATCCTCACCTTGAACCAATTTGAACAAAGTATCAAACACCATCACCATTCCTTCTTGTTTCATCACCATTTCTTTTATCTCTAGCATCTTACATTGCATTTTTTCATCAGAGATTAATCACAATGACTCAAGCTCAGAAGGAAGCAAGAAAAAGAAAGAATGGTAAAGCCAACTGGACCAATTCCAAATCTTCTTCATTGGATGATGGCCAGGGTGATTGTAGATTGATACTGGAGTTTGAGTCCGTGATGGACATCACGGATATTAATTCCAGTGGAACAGTAAAATGTGTGATAGATGTGAAGGAAAGTTGAGATGAGGTTGGTTTGGATTTTCTACCAAACATAGTTTTGGAAAATATACCCCAGATTGAGATTATTTTGGAAAATATCAAATTCAAAAATAATCTTAATCATCCCAGGGTAATGTACTGGAGGTCAAAAGGAAATTACAAGTAAAAATTGCAACCAAATGTGCCCTTACCTTGTGGGGTGTTTTGACTTCTGTACCATTTTTTTGAAGCGTTCAAAATATGTATGTAGCTTGTAAACTTCACCAATGAGAATAGTTTCTAGGAGGGTATGTCCTCAATCCCATAGACGTTTTTGACTCGGATGATGTCCAGATTTTGGATGGACACCTCGGAATGGGACAAGGCCCTCATGTCTAAGGACATTCCATTCTCATGACATATGGTGCATGTGGTTCAGGTTATGGTGTTTCATTTTACTGGGATGTCTGAGCTTTGAGGCCCAAACCAATTGATGTCTTGGGGGGATCCATTAGGACAACCACTCACCTTCAAATATCCTCCAACATACCTTGAGGCTCTCTTGTTATTTGACTAGCTCTGGGGGATGCGGTCAAGATAATTCTCACATGTTTCAGATGTTCTTGATGTCCCTTTTTGAAACATGGATATATGGTTGACCCAAAATAAAAGTGGGCAATGCTCTGTACAAGAAATTTGTCACAAGAATTGAATATCCTTTTTATCACCTGTAATATAGATGTGAGATTGGTAACAGATGGAATCTGATTTTTGGATATGACATCCAAGACACAGGGGGTTATACAGTGGGGTTTGTGGAGCATATTGGCTTGTACCCATGCAAGATGTTGGTTCCCATGACTCCACAATTGGATCTATGATATTTCTGAGATAATAAATAGTTATGAATTTCTACTCCAGATATCCATCCTTTCCAAAACCAAATCCAAAATCACCATGAAGTGTCTTCATCTAGTCATCTTATTACAGGTCTATCATCACATACATTTAGTCATTGCTCAACCTTTTGAGGTTTCATCTCACTCACCCAAATTAGGGGATGACATTTTACCTGGTGTAAAGAAACAGCAAAACCTCAAAACACAAACTCCCAAAGGTCTCACATTGCTTAAAACTGTCAAAGAGGACAATCTCAAGACATCCAAGGTTTCCAGAGGAAGTATGTAAATTCAAAACCTTGTTGAAGCATTGTAGACCATGCCAGAAACTGACTCTTTCCTCACACAATCCACAGGTAGAGACACATTGAACCAGCAAGGGTATGATCATTCCCCCATATATCAATCTACCAATCAGGTGGCAAGCAAAATAATTCAGGATGACATCAACACAATAGATATGAGATATCCAGAGAGGGAGAAAGATGTGTCAGAAAGTTTTTCAAATACTCAAGAGATTGCATTTTTTGGGAAGAGAATAAAGGTCAACCCCATTCACACAATGAAAATCAATCACAGGTTAATTGAAACATCAAAGACAAATACTCTCAGGATCTCTGAGGTTTCAGAAGGAAGTATGTAAATTCAACAACCTCATCTGAATGATGTATATCTATTTTGACAGAGAACAAATCTTTTCTTATATAATGCACAGATAGAAACTCACAAGAGAAGGAAGGGTATAATCAGTCCCTTGTGAATCAATATACCAATCAGAAGAGGAAAGAGTACATCCAGATGAACCCAAACCTCACATTGGGCTGGGGTCTGTAAGTCAGCTGGCAGGATCGAATGTGGCATTGCTCTGAGCTTACCGGGCCGGTGTGGCTTTTTTTTTTTTTTTTTTTTTTTTTTTTCTT
>NW_006768768.1:2339520-2364026 GCF_000204055.1 Melampsora larici-populina 98AG31
TGATGCTTGTCATTGTTTGCAGCCTTGCTTGTTATATACACAGCTTCCAGTCAAGCAGCTTCAGTCAAGGAGATCTCAAGTCCGGATGCTTTGACTACATTGCACAATGGAATCTCAAGAGATGAACTCAAGATGAAAGAGACCGGACCAGATTATGATTCTGACAACTACCTTAATGGTATAACAATTGGGACCATTGTCACCAGCCAAGTAAGTTAAGGTGGACCGCACTCTGAAAAGAGTTGCAACAAAAATGGCAGGCAACATCACTCCCCAATAAGCTCAGTCAAGCCAGAAGATTTCCCTTACCATTTCCTCTCTTACCTTGCCAAGCTTGTTCCCATTTTTACTTTCTGTTATCCAAAAATTGTTAGAAAATCATAAAAAAATATTTCTGACATACCAAGACAGTCGGTCAGTTCAGAAAAATAAAGCTCAATGAGATGATTGGAGAGTGAGGGATTGATCAGCAACAGAGTCAAGATTTTATATTTTTTGAAGAGCAGCTGAGACGCTGGGCTCCAACCTTTCCCTGGTGATCCAATCCTGGCAAACAGCTCTGACGTCACTTGCAAGCATTGTATTGTGTGGGTGTTAGATGGAGGCTGGTCTGGGGCTCATATTGTGGGGACACTGGTTGTGCCCTGTTTGATCTGAATATTCTATCTCCGCTTTTATGATGTAAATGTTTCAACCATTATGATCTAGTTTCCTTGTTGCTATCAGCAGTAGCAAGTGAAACACACGGAGAGAAGGCTAACCTACTTAGTGTCCAATTCTTCACTGTGATCAAATCCTGCAACACCATGCTGCATTTTTTTGCATCACTTCCTCAGATTTTTATCATGTTGAATTTGAAGATGTAGGCTGGTCTGTGTCTCACATTGTGCAGAAGCCAACTCTGACTGTGTTGGATCTAAGTATTTGCTCTCCGCTTTTATCAGGTAGATGTTTTGTTGATCTGAATATTTGCTCTCCACTTTTATCACATAAATGTTTTGTTGATCTGAATATTTGCTCTCCGCTTTTATTATGTAAATGTTTTGTTGATATGAATATTTTCTCTCCGCTTTTATCACGTAAATGTTTCCTTGATCTGAATATTTGCTTTCCGCTTTTATCACATGAATGTTTTGACAATGATGATCTCATTTCATTCTTGCCAACAGTGAAACACACAGAGACAAGGCTGACCTATGTTTGCCAAATTCCTCATTATTATCAAATCCCCCAACATAATTCTGTGTTCTTTTGTTGCACCTCCTTAGAATCTTATCATGATACATTTCAAGATGTAGGCTGTTCAGAGTGTCATATTGCACAGAAGCCCACTGTCACCATGTTGGATTTGAATATTTGCTCTCCGCTTGTATCACATAATTTTTTCAACAGTCTGATTTCCTTTGCATGGCGGCTTAAGTCGTGGTGGCCCACAGGTGGAACAGACAAAGAGAAGAGATTGGCTGAGGTGCTAGCAACATTCAATGTGATTGAATTCTGGAACACGGTACTGTGCTTGCTGACATCACCTCTGGTGGGGTTTCCCCACATCCTTCAGTTGCTTGCTCTCCACTTTCTAAATGCTTTGTCAATTATGAGCTCAATGGCGTCTCAGCAGTGCCAGATGGAACAGATAGGGAGAATTGGGGATGCTGGTTGTGCCCTGTTTGATCTGAATATTCTATCTCCGCTTTTATCACATAACATTTTCAGCAATTATGATCTCCTCTTCTTTTTGCTATCAGCAGTAGCAAGTGAAACACATGAAGAGAAGGCCAACCTGCTCAGTGTCCAATTCTTCACTGTGATTAGATCCTGCAACACAATTCTGTGTTTGTTTGCATCACTTCCTCAGATTTTTATCATGTTGAAGTTAAAGATGTATGGTCTGAGTCTTGCATTGTGCGGAAGCCAACTCTGACTGTGTTGGATCTAAGTATTTGATCCCCACTTTTATCACATGAATGTTTGGTTGATATGAACATTTGCTTTCCACTTTTATCACATAAATGTTCTGAAAATGAGATCACACTTCCCTGAATTCTCCAAAAAAGATTGTTGCTCTTTCAGATTCCTTCAATTGACAATTTTGGTAGTGCTCAGGTGATAAGGCTGTTTTGCTCAAATTTTTCTCTACATTGCTAGAGAATGCCCATTTCCATCTGGGATGATCATTTTTTGTGCTCAGTTTCTCAGATTAGTAGTCAAAATCAGTTCATGAGTCACTGCATACTCAGGACAGATCAGCACCTTGTCCAAAATCCCAGATCAGCAGGCTCAAGGCATGCAGCTGAGGATCAGCTGAGCAGATGGGCCATTCCTCCCCAAGGCTTCTTTGCCAAGGCCTGAGGAAGGCCTAGTTCATCTGCTCATTTCCTGTTTTGCTTGAATTCTGCTGTATATTGCTGGAGAATCCTCAGTTCCATCTTAGATGAGCATTCTGTGAGCTCAGTCTCTCAGATGAGTACTCAGAACCAGTTCATGTGTCACTGTATACTCAGAAAAGCTCAACACATTGTCCAAAAACCCAGTTCAGCAGGCCTCAAGGCATGCCGCTGGGGATCAGCTGAGATGCTGAGATGAAGTGAGCCAATGAGCCAGCCTTCCCTTAGGCTTCTTTGTTGAGGAATAATGCCTGAGGAAGGCCTAGTTAATCTGCTCAGTTCCTGTTTATCATGTAATCAGCTCACAAGCGGGAAGAAAACAGGTCAGAGGCAAACCCTTGGATGGATCTCATTCCAGGTTTCTATCTGAGGTATTGGTATGTGCTGAGAGACACCTCAGATCAAAACTTTGGAAAGATCCTGGCCAAGGTTTTAGATCTGAGTATACCTAAGATTTTTCAATGTGAGGTAGAAATGTTGGTGGTGACACACAATGGGATTTGCCTCATGTGGAGATGATTACCCATGGAGTTTGCCACTTTTTGGAAATACAGGTAACAACAGGGTGAGGTATGTTATGTCAATGAACAATTTTGAGAAACACAGTCTCAAATTGATGGGCAGAGCCAAGTTAGGGAATCTCAAGAACCAATAAAGGACGTCTAGTTTACACCAGAGAGCCATAGAATACTGGTCCATTCAACTCCATATAAGGGCATATATGGGCATAATCCTCTTGACGCTTATATTGTTGTTGCCGCCAAAATAGGTAGGTGTCAGGCCCATGTAGAGAGAGGGCATAAAAATTGCTCTGCCTCTTGTATGCCCTTACAGAGAGACAACTGTAAGAGCAAAGTGTTTGAAATTGTTTTGGCAAATACTAGACTGACACTTTATGCCATTGGTGATGATGATTGAAGCTTAAGAATAGACTGGAGACGAGTGTGGCACGACTTTTGGTCTAGGTTTTATAAATAGACTACAGTTCCAAGCCTGTCGTTGTTGATTAATCAGTCACTGCCTTGTTTGTGTTGTTGCTTGGAGTGGTTGGGAGACTTGCTCAGATACCAGTTAGTATGAAAAATGCATAGGATACAGGCAGAGAAGCGTAAGTATTTTTGTCAGTTAAACTGAAGGCTTTGGATAAGAGAGACATGGCCCTCCAAAAGCCACACGGTGAACTCCGTTCTTGTCCTAAGGCGTAAACCAACACCTCATCCAGAATCCACGCAAAGGGATGCCTTCATTGTACACCGTTGATGCCTAGTTTTAAACTTCGCAATGGCTTTAACATTTCCAGTCTCTTATGAGTCCAATGTTCATGCCATTTACAATGTACACCCAATTATTCTACAGCGTAGTTCCAAATGGAAGACCCAAAAATCGTTATAGAGTACATTTGTTGATCGATTCAAGATATAAGTTCTAGCCACTGATCACCATTCAAACTCTTTGCTTTTTGCAGTACCGGTATACCTCTTCCTTGAAACCTAGGAACGAGACAAAAACCAAGATCAGAATCAGTGCCACGGTGTTTTCTGGCTTCCGTCCATCTGGGCGGGTACATCTCAGGAATCACGTGACTCACTCCATCAAGCCATTTGACCGTCTCCAAAACCTCTGTGCCTGCCTCCACACCCGCTGCAGTCGATGCTTTAACCCTCTCGTACATTCTCCCACAGTCCAAGGAGTCACACTCAACTGACTCTAAAGCCGGTGTGTTCGAGCAAATCCTACAAGCTCCTTCAATATCTCTCAACTTCTTTTCTCGTGCTCGTGCGCGAGCCATCAAAGTATATGCAACCCCATCAGGCTGCTCACAGCATGCTTGACATAATAAGATTCCTCGACTCGCTATTTGAAAGATGTTAGATTTTAGCCAGATCATCTCGACAAAAGAAGCCTGTATATGATGGTTCGCTTACCTTCGCCATTATCAACCATTTCTTCCTCACAGTTCATACAACGATCACTTCTGAAATGCTCATCGACCATCACGCCTACGCGAGCCTGAACCTGAACCTGAACCTGAACTTGTGCAGTTTCATTGGCCACATCTGAAGCTTCTTTTGCATCTCCGGTCGGGCCGGCTTTTATTGGCTTAAATATCCGAACAAATTTCGGCATGGAAGCATACCAACTGGCAATATCGACTCCAATCAGATTGAAGATCCTAGCCAAAGATGGAATAAACACTCGTGTGATATAATACTCTGAGTCAAGTGCCAAAATCCTACCATAGCGCGATGCGGTTACACTTATCAGTCTCCTCTAGGCTGGCTAGAATTTAAATAATTAAGGCATGAGAACTGACGGGTTTTGTAAGACGACTTCAGGCGGAACAGCTCTGTCGCGAAGACGAGACTGAGGAGCGCCTTTGACAATCACATAGGGCACTCGTTCAGCATAAGCTGGTTCAGTGCGAGGGTCGGAAGCCATCTTGCGCGCCGCAATGAGCGCACCGGGTGGTGGCGGTACATTTTCACTGCACAACGCCCAAAAGAATCAATCGTTACGTCCTTGGTTTGATGACGCGCATCTTCCGCACGGAAAGTAGAACATCACCTGTATGTTCCCAACTTGACTTCTTTTGCAAATGTAAAGTCTTGGATTGACACTTTACCTAGCAACAGTCTTTGCCATTGACGATAAAGGTAGGCCTTGATATCCGATAGATCTTGCGTTCTGAAAAGTTTCCTGTTATAGCAATGATTGTCGGTGGGCACGCAATTATTCAGCTGAGACGACGAGCCTGAGAACAGAACAGAAGCTATATCATACTCACTTGAGGCAAGTTTCTTGAATTTTCTGTAAGGCAGGAATCCCATCTCGTCGGATGACTTCGATCCCCTTTGCTTCGAAATGAGGTTCGGCGTCTGCCAAAGATTCATACTTTGCTCCCACGTACCGCTTCTTTGCCATCAGCACACATGGTAAATAGACCTGTTTGATTGTAGATGATCGTCAGTTTCAGCGACATGTGCAAACATCCACACATATAGACATACTTTTTCAAACTTTAACTTCACTGGTGCAGGATTTCGTTTTGTTACTGCCTCTGCCATTTCTTTTCCGATCCTAAATGCATCTTCCTTTGTGCGACCAGGTAAATAGACGAACAAGCTATCAGTATCGCCATACACGACCTTGGCATCCCATTCCTTCACACTGTGGATAAATTCCATGGACTGGATGCAGGAAAGAAAACAAGTCAATCGCATGTGTTTCGGCGAAAGTTCACGTCCATCACACATCAGTGTCATCCGAGGGCGTACCTTTTCCAATGTTTCTCGACCTGTTTGTACGATCGCATCCGCAATCTCAACACAAGGCATCCTTCCGGAAAAAGATGCACTGGTATAACCGTAGGTGACATTGGCGATGAATTTTAATCCCAATTGTCTCGCGTTCATCATCTTACACATTCCCTACCAATAGGGTTGGTTCCACATGTGAGGATCAACCAAAAGCAAAAGTCATAAAGGTGCAAAGGATAAACTGCTTACCTTGTCATCCTTGACAGCCTTCATGCTTTCTTTGATCATCACTCTTGTGTCTAAAAACTCGCTCAACATCTTACTCAACAAACTTTTCCTAACTTGAGGTTTTACAAACATCAAACCATTCGGGGAGACTACATGTTCGAAACCCCTTAGATTTCTGTTCAACTCCATTTCAAGACTTGGAAAACGCATGCTGACTAACCTATCAGATGATCTTTCAACAAGCTCAATAATCCGTCCGGCAAATCCAAAGCGCTAGTCCCAAATTTACTGGTACCTTTAAACGTTCCAACTCTTCCAAGACAAGTTGAATAACTACCCACCAATAGAATCAGCATCATCACGACTACAAGTCACGATGATCAATGAGCTTACCAATAATTATACGCAATCATGATTGAAGGATATAAACTTTGAAAATCAAGAACAATCAAAGGACTTTTGTAAAACGCAGATTGAGGTTCCATAATCAATGGGATACATTCTGCTGCGTTTTGTTGGCCGACCTAGAAAATTTGACATGGTATCTTCGATCAGTTCACATCATCTCCATACCAATCTATTTATAGCAGATCCCGAACCTCTTCTCGACTTGGTGACGGTAATAAATAATTCTCCGGTTTAGCAATCCTGAATAAGACTGATTCAACTTTGAATTGTGACCCTCTGGATATAGCTGAGAAAAAATCAACCCCCAGTACCCTCGAAATTTCACTGTGTTTCAAATGAGATAATCAAAATGGAACAAAATGGATAATTGTCAAAAGTTGCAAGTGATGTGAGATAGGGAAAATAATGTACGCATTACGTGAAATGATTTCAGTCTCATCCATTAAATGTATGTCCAGTTCGACTCTATCCATATAATACAACAGAACTCTCCTTTGTCGTTCAATTGATCCAGATCTCCACCACTTGCCTAACGTCGCAAATGAATAATGTGGAAGGCTAAGAAGATTTGAGACTCAGATATCTCCTCAGTTATCGTAGATGCAACAAAGAACTGACCGTTTGCGTAGGATATGAAAAACCAAGTTCTCAAATGTATATTGTGTGACTGCTAATTCAGATCGAATGATCCTCCAGATCGATAGTACATGACGACCACTAACTCTGATTGAAGATCCATGGGTATAACCCCATTTATCATCCTTGCCCGCAAATCTACCATGAGACTCGTGTTTGACTCTTCCAAACTCATGTACAACATCAAAGTCTTTGGTTCATTTGGATAAATCAGCTTTCTCTTGATTGGTGAAATTGACAGAGAGCGAAAAATCGGACCTAATTCACGACCTCTTCCCATCACATAGCCCCAAGACCAACTCTCTAATTCAAAACCGGTCAAAACCTCAGGATCCCAATCTCTGACCTTGTCGATTAGTAAATTCATCAATTCAATTTCGGTATCTACAACTTCAATCAAACAATCATTCAATGCGTATTTGACTTTCTGACCGCCGTGGTTTCCTCCTTTCACAACGATCATTCCCACATACGTTCCTGGTCTCCTTCCATTTCCTCTTTCAACCCTCCTTGATGATTGTAAACAATAGAAGACTACTTCGATTGGATCTTGGGCTGGATCTGGTCTCAGATCCGCTCGATTCTTTGCTATCGGGGGGATGTGATCAATTCTCTGAATACCTGTCATGGTCAAGCTAAAGTACTAACCATGTACTTCGACTGCCAAGACATCCATTTGTTGGGATTCTGGGTCTTCATTTTCCAACTTCTTCTTGATGGGTGTATATTTATAACCTTCATTCTTTTGAGTAGGGCCTTCAATCTGTCAAAAAAGACAACCCCCAGAAAAAGTTCTTAGTTTCTGTATTCAACCGACCGTAAAAGTGACTAGCCAGAGTCGGTATTTCTCCAAGGAAACAGACGTACCTGAGAGATCATCAAATAATTTTCGGGTCTTTTGGATTCTGTTTCAAATATGAACAAATCACTCCAAGTCAGTTCAAATTCTAGAATCTTGGCAAAAATCAAACGAATTACAGACTCTCTAAGATCTGATGTTGTCTCAGCTCCGAGATCCTAGGAGGACCAATCGCGAATTCCCAGCGCGTGATCCTAGCCTTCCTTTCCCCAGACCCGTAAACACTCTCACCTGCACCCATGAAGCTCAAGTCAAGTTGATGAGTAAATTCAGGCAAATAACGAAGGGTAGATCCTAAAATTGTGTACAATCTGCCGCCGTATTCGCGTTTACGATTCGGGACATCGTTTGGGTCTGAATAGAATGGATCTTTATACACTTTTGCTGGTATCAATGTCCGAAGCAACTCCTTTGAAGCTGGAGGTGTTATTGAGTATTGATACCAAGACTTTGATGGATTCTTTGGTGCAATAGGGGTTGTGAGCACGATGCTAAGGCGTTTAGATGACCGTGCCCGACGCGCTGAATCCATAGAAAAATCGTTTGATGAAGAGATAGGTGTTGTGTGGGCAGGTAGTTGTTGCGGTTGTTGTTGTTGTTGTTGCGGCTGCGAATTAGGCTGAGTAGAGGGTGTGAGTGCGAAGTCACTGAAGGTAAGATCTTCCAACAAAGTTTCATCAAATGAAGGTTTGTCAATCTGAGGAATGGAAGCGTGGGAATGACGTTTGGAGTTGATGAGTGGTTCAGGATACGGAGGGTGTGATGGTTTTTCTGTCGGCTTGGAAGAAGTTTGTGGGGCAACACGGGCAGGCGAAAAGCCTTGGCGGCTGATAAATTTCATCATTTTTCCTTCCTTGGGTTGCGCAAATCCATCATCCTGTTCTCTCGTCGTGCGCTTACGCATCTCGTTCGTATTGATAGGCAGCTCTTGGCCTCGCGTGGGAGTGGTATGATCCTTGGGGTTTGAGTCGGATCTCGAGGCATTGAGCTTTTGAGGTGAAAAGTGTTCAATTAAAGTATTTTGACGCTTGGAAGGAGTCTTTATGGTTGCGACAGCTGATGATTTACTGGGGCTGAATAAATCGGTTCCGGACATTCCCGCTGTACCTCTTGATAAAGAAATAATATGGCTCAATAGCTAGGAATTTTACGTACATTCAATACTCAACAGGATAGCAATAATAACTCACGGGTAGGTAAACTTTAATTTGCGAGGTGTGATCATCCGTCTAGATGCGGGACTCGCAGTCCCACTTCGACTGACGGCTGGACCCTTTGTCTTCCGAGGAGTTGTGTTCAGTCCTCTAGATTCAGAGCGACCTTGTGCTATGGCATGGTCTGCAACAGCTTCAACATCCCATCCGTGCTCGAGTGGTCCATCAAGCTCATCGAGCGCATCCCAATCCACGTCTGGTAGATCTACATCTTCGTACTCTTTGAGCTCAATATTCATAGCCGCGTCGTTATCTTCGTCTGGTGCATCATCCTTGTAGTCTTGCATTTGTGATTGCAATATGGAAACATCTATTGATTCACACACTTCTTCCTCTTCAACACGAGAAGGATCATTTATCTCGGCCTTTTCTAGAGGACCGGCTCGGTCACCTTGCTCTCCAGCCAAGCGACTGATCCCGATGCCATTGATCGCCCATACACCGAAAGGATTCTCGTTGGTTTCATCTCGAATCCACGTAGACATGTGAATTGCTTCTACAGCTTGAAAAGTGGTTGGGATCATATTTGATAAATAAGATTGCGGTTTGACAAATGATTCAAATCGACTTTCACCGCGTTTACGAAGCTCTTGATCGACGAGAGCTTTGATCTGCTGTCGATAATCAGGTTCCATGGCCCACTCGGGTTGTTCACCCTTACCAAAGATCCTTTGGCTCGAGGGGCCAGACTCGCTTACTTCGTGGGGTCCAGTCATACCTCGTGCTTGTCTTCTCCTCCGTTCATCTTCCCAGAGTTCCTTGACGCTGTGAACAAGTTTTTCATCTCCAAAAGCGGGATTACCGAGTAATTCATGAAAATCGTCGTGTAAAGCTCGTTCTTGAACAATGTGCCGGTTCATGATCGCCGAGACATGACAATCGATTTCCAAGGTACAGTGAGAGGTTTTAGTTAAGCTTCGTGGACCCAATAAGTCAGTCGGCACGTTGCCGGCTGAAAAGAGACCCGCGACGTTTGAATTGGGAGACTGGGGTAGGTCATCTTTCGAGATGCGTAAATGAGACGGGGATGGTAATTATATCTTTCAACTTTTCCGCATTTTCATTGTTTTATAAGATATGGTAGAAGTGCATACCAGGGAGTGGTAGGCGAAAGCTGCACTCGGATAATTCTATCATCCCACATCCGTATAAATTGTGATCCAGCATAAATTGAAGATGGAATGGGATATGTTCCTCAAAAACCTTGAATCCGGCACGGGCTGATGAACCTCTTTGATTGTTCGAAGTCTGATACGGTGAGTGAGATGATGGATCGATAACTTTGCCACTTCGGAGTAAATCTGCCATCCGCTTTTTGAATCGCGCTTGAAGACAATATATCTTGAGGAAGTAACGATATCCGACGTGAAATCCGTAGAAGGGAACACCCTTACAGAGTGCTATGTATGCTACATATTGATGTCGCGAGCGATCTGCTGACTTGTTTGAGTTGACTTGACCGAGTGAGGCAGCTGTGGCGTAATTGAGGGCATGACCAAGCCTACGAATGAATCGATGCACTATACGATATCCAAATGATGGGAGTTAAGCATCCAGTCAAATGCAGAACGAGATCATAGTGTCAATGACAAAAGCTGACCGGTGTCTGGATCGATTGGACCATCGTATTGAACGTAAAAATATGACATGGCACCATGCACGTGAGCCAAGACGCGTTGACCGGCAGGAGTGGCGCCAAAGATTCTGATGACCGGGACCTTGTTAAGCTGACGTCCCGCTGGCAAGAATGGAGATGTTCGAAGAGCGTGAGACGAGCAATCATCTGGAGATAGACTAACGGCATCAAGTTGAGTAAGTCGAAATCGAATCAACGGTTTGGATTGATTGATTGAGTCTTGTACGATCATGTTGATGAAGGGGCTGAGTAAATCAAAACCTCAAATTTTTACATTCATCATCAAGACTGCTTATGTACCATGACCTCATCGAGCCACAAGTTCAACTCTATACCTTATTTGTCAATACTCTTCGTTCCTTCGCACAATTCGCATTTATCATCACACACAGATATATTGTTCATCCCACCGCAAATCACCAATATTTACATCAAGTCAATTTTTGGTTATGAACTTCAAGTTCCATCTTTGACGAAACTCCAGGAAAGATCACTCTGCGAAGAGATTCTCATGCGATCATTATTACAGATCTATGTCATCTGACCACTAATGAGACATGCTCTCGTCTCGAGAGAATGGCTGCATTCGATACAATGTGCTTCCATCAATATTAGCTGTAGAGCACTTCGATCAAGCCCTTCTGCCAGTGGGCTGGTGTTCGAACTTCTTGTCAGGAGCGAGGGGCCTCTCCATTGGCCTAGCCCAGTATGGATATCAATCAATCTGATATCCTATAGCGCTTTCTGCCGTTTGGTCTCATGGCTATCAGATCTTCAGTGGTCGAGAATTATCAAGAGATCAAATCATTTAGCCCAGCTCAACTCCTCATCGAAAGCCGCAAACCGAAGTTGAGGATCCTAACAAAGAATTGAGAATGATTGACCCAGTCTTAATGCATCTCCAAGATTTGCATGTCTCGTGATATATTCAGTGAGTAGGACTAAGGTAAGCTCAAACTGGTCCAGGTCTTCGTCTTCATCATGACTGATCCACCCACCCATTCGGCTTCCCTAGTATATATATGCGTGTATTTCGGAGCCTTTGGGGTTACTTTGTGTTCATCCAGAATTAGTATCACGCAACTTTCCAAACACACAAGTTCACAAACCCATTCCACAATCTCGTTACCAGTTTTATTCTTTCACTTCAATCCATCTATATACCATGTTACTTCCATTTGTCACAGTTTCTCTCCTCAGTGGTGAGTCATTCTTCTTACCCGGCGCGGATCTTTTCTCACTATTGTTGACGTTGGATGGCTTTCCCGTGATCTGTAGCTACCATTATTATTGCAGCTCCTCAAGCTACTTCATCACTCTCAAACATCCAGCAGCGGAGGTGAGTCAATGAGCCAAACAAAGACCTGCGCGATGTACAAACCGAATATTTCCAATAAGACCCTCTGACCAAACTTCATCATACCACAGCTCCCCAAACCTTGATGCCATGAACGATGGATCATCTTCACCCAACTCCACCAGCAATAACACTTCCACGCGCCAATCCAACTCTACCCAAACACAAACATCCGGTAATAGTACCAGCCTCAGCACGGCCATATATGGCCACCTTAAAACTTGTCATGATGGAATACAGACTCACAGTACTACCATAGCGACTCATTGTGGTGGAGCAAATAACGAAAACGCACAAGATTCTGGATCCAGCATCTTACTCGAAATCCAAGCTATCCTGATCCTCACGATGACTTGCGCTATAAACATCCAGGCCTCTGTTGCTCAACATGCTGCTTCTTCTGGTATTGCAAGACTATTTGGTGGTGGTGGCGGTTCTTCTGGAAGCGCTTCTGGAAGTGGATCATTCAGCTTTGTGAGCTCTCTTCTTGATTGACGACACGCGTCGATCAAATACTGACGTAGACTCTCTCAGTCCGACTGCGCCACCATGTTCTTTACCCTCATCAAGTTGTTACAGGGATGTTACACTCAAGTTGCAGGCGTATCTTACAAGTTTCCCGCAATCCGGGTGCTATGTGCTGGTCAGTCTCTTTTATTCTCAACTATGACTTTAACACACAATTCTCATCATCAGTCCTCTTGCTTTCACAGACTCCTTAGCACAATTATCAACTTGCCTATCACAAATCGCCCATGCTTGCGGACTTGCCATGCCAGGATTCGCAAATCAAGTTAACGACCTCTGTGCAGATCAATCTCCACTCTTTATGCAGACTGGATTTGGATTTTCTCAATTCATGAAAATGATGAAACGTTAAAAAAGACTATGCATCACTTCTTGTTTTATGTATTTCAATTCTCTACGGATCACATTTTGTACGTTGTCAGAACTCTGTGTCTTTCTCTTGTTCATTTCTACATTTGAAATTCCAGTTATACCTCCAATAAGCGCACAATCATCGCCTTGTTAAGCGTATGTGCCACTCATGCTTTGTTTTGCGTGCTTTGCGTACTTGCCGGAGGTTTGGTCAACGATGTCTCACTTCCTACATGAAATCGAAGTGACTAATCACCTTGCCATCCCACCGTGTTTGGTCTTCATCAGCCGCATGAGCTATCTCTCAATGGCGTGTTCCCCACAATACCTCCAGATGACGACAAACGTCCATCGGTATTATTTTTTAGCGTAAGCGATCGCAAGATAATAGATATTATGTCAAGGGGATGATCAAGCAGTAGGTGTGCATTTGCAGTGAGCTCGTCCTTCAAAATCTTTGCACAGACGACGACAACACATGACAAAGATCAACCACATCTTCAAAAAATCGCCATGATTATGATGAAATAATGTTCTACCTACATGCTGAAGGGCTTTGGTACTCTCCAAATCCAAAACAAGGCCACACATGAGTTGAGTCCTCTATTAAAATCTTAACTACGACACACTATAGCAATAGGACTCCAAAAGGCTTGCGAAAACACGCCATAGAAAGCCTTGATAAGTCAATCAAGGTTAAAGGCTCATTCATATTTTGCCCCGCAACTGATCATAGAATTTGAGAGCTGCTAAGACCTCAGGACCTGATCCACGCCGGCAATAAATCATTGAAATAGCTAGCTGAGAAGCTACTCCCGAGGTTCAGAGTGATGCCTCATGAGTAAATTATATTGATAGACTCTGCAATAAGACTACTTTTATCTCTACTTGACCACATTGAATCAATCAAACGTGCTCCGGTTGAGCATGGACTCCTTGATGACGATGTCACAGATGATATAGTGGTACAAGAGCCAAGAGTTGGTACCATAAAGGTTGTAGTTAAAAGAAGCAAGCAAGTCAAACAAACCTTATGAATATAAATCCAGTGAACTTCAAGAAGACACAAACATTCTATGGTCAAGCAATTTATTCAATCAAAATACAATTCTGGACTTTTCAATATACATGAGTTTGAGAAATTCTTTCCATCCATTGTAACATTTCATCAATCATCAATTGATGTTTTTGATTATCTACTTCATCTCTTCCCACCAGGCAAATAACATGTTTAGTCTTCAATCATCAAGAGAAAAAAACCACATGGGAAATCATGATCATCATGATTGCTTACTTGCAATTCATTGTTTTTGATTGGTCTCCCTACAATCCAAATACTAACAGGTACAGGTCTAGATTTAGTTGAGATGTTAGAAGTACAAGTAAGTACTTGAACTTCTCTCTCTGGATTAATTACATGTGTTCCCAAAGAAAAGGCCCCCTTAAGGGCGTTCTTTGCGACCACTTCTTAATAGATGTAAATTCTACTATTGGTGGTTTGGGGGTATGCCCCGGCTAGAAAGGAGGGATAACCCCGGGAATATACTACTATTCCGGGATAAAAACCTCCTTGCCGGGTTGAGAGCAAAGAAACTGCTAAGGGCTTCTCTTCCCCTAAACTCACGGGGATTTGAGCCGTGAGCCTGAGAAGCCCCAACCCTCAAACCACCGGGGAGCGTAACCGTATCAGTCTTTTTCTGAGACTAACTCGCTCTGAGACTATCCTGAGACAAACAAAAAAGTAAACCGGATGGTGGCTTTTTGTACACTGTCTGTACAGGCTGGTGGCAACTGGTACATATGTATGAAGACTTGAACAAATTCATCATTAAGACTTCAAAGAAGCTGTTAACACTTCGATAACCTCATCAAGAATCAAGAACCTTTGTCGAGTCATCCATGTGCACCTTATATCTATACCTTCAGACTCACTCCAATCCCCCTGAAACATTGTCAAGGGGGTTCTATCGCTACAACCACTTACATATCAAAGTATTGATAATGAAGCAACTTACAAAACAACAAAATGTTATTGGAACAAGCTACTTTGAATGAAAGTAGCAAGCAAAACCGATACAAGAAAAACAATGCATTGTCATCGGAGCGAGATACTTTGATGTAAGAGGTTTCTATCTGTTGCGTTGTCTTGATTTCTTCAAAAACGACTCAGTCGCCATCTTTTCAAACTGTCTCTTTGTATGTATAATCTTCACGAAAAGGACTCGATATCACTTCTTTTCAACCAACCTAAAATGCTTCCAACTTCTGCTTTTCAAGACATCTCATTTTGCATTTTATCAACTCGATCGTCTTTTGTATGTATTATTTTTGACCAATGAAATTGACCAATGGATGTCTAGATGTTCTGTAGTTGGTGGAAGGCTTATAAAGAGAAGGAAGCGCCATGCGAAAAAAAACGCGCCACACAGACCGGGATTGAACTATACCTGTATGTCTCACTGCTTCTCTCAGGTAGTCTCAGAGAAAGACTGATACCGCATCTCTCCCAACCACCGTAGAGTTCAACTACCCCAAACTTTAAAGTAAAAAAGGGACTGATTGAATTTACACTATCCGAAGGTACTAGAAGATCTCTTCTCAAACCAAGCCTCTTTGGACGATCAGTGCATTACAGCACGGTTCTATTTCTTACAATCATTTCGACCAAATCAGATCCTTCAACAACTTCTTAGTTTTCAACAATTCTTTCTCAGAATATTTCCGTAGATAGATTTTATATGAGTTTGAAGCCCAACGGCCACACTTCTTGATCTCTTCTTTATTGGCACCCAGATTCCATCGAAGTGAAGCGCCTCCTATGCGGAATGAGCGCCCATGCAACAACTGATCCTTCTTTGAACGACGAGAATTCCAAACATCTCTAAAGTGGGTTATTGTCTCTAGTTTCCCTAAACGTCTCTTCTTTCCTTTGATGCTGATCGAGAATATTTCATCATTAGGTTTCCTATCTTTGAAATGAAACCACTCTTCCAAGGCCGTGACTGGATCTAACAAAGATTCTTGGCTAAATAGCTTGATGAATTGTAATTCACCTGGCCGAGCCGTCTTAGCATTATGGATTGCTATCTCTACACATGACCGATCGTCATTCCACCTTAAGTCATTCCATTTTGGCATCACTTTCTTGGAGTCGTCGGAAATTAATTCTCATAACCTGGCTGTTCCCCAGAAGCACACTAGTGCTACCGTCAACATCGCTAGTCCTAATTCTCCTTCTTTCGGTAACTCTTCCAATAAAATTACCAGATCCGAAATTAGTACCGGTGGCCTTTTCGTATCTACCTCGACCAATTCAGCTTCAATCATTTTCGAGGCCTTCAACAGAGCTTTTACTGCCCCATCTGTTTGCGATGGATATTCTTCATCATGGTATAAATGCCATGCTTTGATTCCTGCCAAGTATGACTTCAAGGTTGTATGTTTCACCGACTCGTCATCTACTGCTTTCTCGACATCTTTCTTCGAAGCCCAGACCACGAAAAGTTTCAACACCGTCAGAGAAATCGGGAGAAGATCTACTTTTTGAATGTTTTTCACAACCGCAAATCGATGCAACTTTACGATCCCTGAATTGTAGCTCTTCAACGTTCCATCGCCCCAAGCTCCTCTCAAATAATGTTGTTTAATCTTGTCTACATCTGAATTGTCTATTCCCAACGCGTTTTTCTTGAAAGCTCCAAACGGCTTCGTAAGCTTCTTTAAATTTAAATTGTGTACGTCTTTCACTTGCTGCTTCTTTCTCATGACCACTTTCTACAAATCTAAAAGGACTTGCTGTGGATTTTTTCAGAACTCGGCTCCTATTTTCTTTGGATGTGTCTTCGGCGGGAATACTTGCTTCAGAAGATGTTCTAAATCCCTAGGAACTTCTACTATCACTTCTCTAAACCACAACAGGTCGCCTAAATACCCCCTAGAGAGAGCATCTGCGACATTTCCTTTCGATGTAACACGTTTCGCTTGGATGTCACAGGCTAAGACTGTAAGTAGCCTTTGAATGGCTTTCCACTCTTCATTTACCAACTTGTCTTTAGAGCGTCTCTTCCTCACAGTTGATTGTGACGTGGTGTTATCAGTCCAAACCGCAAGTTTTAATCCTATCGCAGGGAATAGAGCATCAGAAACATTGTTCACATGACTCATGGCTACTGCTTACCTGCTATCCGCTTGACTTTCTGTAGCACCAAGAGCCCCAGTCTAATAGCAACCGTCTCTGCCCACGCTATCATGCGCTTGTCTCCTATCAAGCCTAGAGTCTGCCAGCCTTGGGTGAATTTGAAGCAAGCCCAACTTTCTCCGATCAACACTCCTATCCCAAAGGATGAAGAAGCATCTCCAACCCATTACACTTCTATGGCTTTCGGAGAAGGAATTATTTGCCGTGAGTTAAAATTTTTAAGGACTCAATACCACTCTTGAACATCAGATTTAACACTATCTGACGTATATCGTAAGGCGGCCTTATTCCTCCAAGATTTCATCCACCTGTAGAAAGAGTTTAGATACGCTTTCATATGCGGCACTATGTGCACAGTGTGCACTAGTTTCCCCACTATACTTTCAACTTTGTTGAAAGCCCACTTCGTCGTTGGGTTCATCAAATCTATAATGATTTGCAGTCTCTCCCGCAACTTTTCTTCAGGTAGCCGTATGGTGTGATTGTGGCCGTTCCAGATAAAACCAACGAATTTCTGTTCTGTTGCAAACTTGTGGTTTTTCACCGGGTTCGTCATTACACCTAAAGTATTGCTTATGTTTGTAACATCTTCTAACGAGACTTTCTGTCCTGGTCTTTGAAACATGAGATTGTCGTCTACCCACCGGAAGATGACAATCTCTAAAAGACGTTCTATCACTTGTTTCCAAACATGAGCTGGTGCCCCAAAGACTCCACAACTTGCTAGTCTGCCAAACCCAACGGCTAAATCTACCCAAATACGATTATAGAAGTCCAGGATGCAGAGGAACCGATGTTGACAAGGGTGGATAGGTAATTGTCTATAAGCTTTCCTCCAATCGAATATTGCCACATCCCATTCTCCCGGGTTATCTTGGAAGAATCCAGCTACCACATTGAAATCATCCCAGTAAGTCCCGTAATTCAGCTTGTTTACAAATGAATTTACTGATGGGTAACCTTCCCCTTCTCTTGGAAAAGAGAGGTCATTTACCATTCTAATCGATCTGTCGCTGTTGACGGCACTTCCCATCGGATTTGTTTGAAAGAAACCAAATTTCTCATACACTTGTTCATGTGTGAACGGGCCTACGATTCTTCCAGCTTCGAATTCTTTCCTCAAAGTTGCCTCAATCTGAGTCCTTGCTTCTAATGCCAATTTATGGTTCTCTGGTGTATACCACCTCAACCCCGGAATATCATGTTGTGGTATGCCCAGACAAAAGCCTTCCTCGAACCCATTTACAATATAAGGTATGTCACCATCTAACTTGACTTCTTTCATCAAGGCGACCCACTCTTTCACGTTCATTTTACAAGCAACTGGTGTCGGCCAAGGATCAAGGACTGGAACTATGAAGATCTTTCGCTGACTTAGAGGGATCGGAACTTTCCGACAGCTTCTGTCGTCCTCCTCTAATTCCTCTTCTGAACTAGAATCTTCCACTTCAACCTCATCATCTACTTGAGTCTTCAAATCGGCAACTCCACTAAGATCTCTCAAATCTTCAGCTGGTAATTGATCTCTCAACTGATCATTTTGCGGCTCGTCTTCACCTATGGTTCTATAAAGCGCACTAACAATCATAACCAATTTATTTCAGAACAACGTCCTCATCACTGATTACAACTATCAGACTTCTAAGCACTAACACGATGGAGATTTAGATGCCCATAATAGAAAAAAGAATTTTCCCAAGCCAAATCCAACCCCACCTGACCACCACCAAAATCCGCCCCGAGTCAAACCCCAAATAACCAATATTTGTCAGCGACAGATCACTACTTCAATCTTTGAAACTAGAGTCAACTCACGCAGGTTGGTTCTCTTCTTGGGTAGGGGCCTTTGTGGCTTGCTTCGGTCCTTTATAAGTGTAATTTGACCTATATGACGTTGAAGCTACTGGAGCCACTGCTGCAGTCGTGGTCGTGTTGTCTAAACAGAACCACCATCAGTCTAGAATCTCAACTTCTCAACTCCTTTCCAGAGAAGGGGTCACTCACCATTACGATTCGAATAAAATTTATTCTTCTTCACGTAAGGTTTCTTGTTACCACCCCTCTTTCCTCTGAAAGTCGACACTGATTGAAACTTTTCCTCTGACTGTTTCTCTACAGCTTTTGGTGTCGCAGGTTCTACTTTTGGTCTTCCTGTTGTGAAGCTGAAACCATACTTCGGACCTCCTACTGCGTATGGGTTGTCCTCAAACTGGAGGTCGCCGGCTCTATCAGCAAAGAACTTAGCATCTGCCTCGACTTTTGCTTGTAAACCGTTTGGCAACCTGACTTTGTCCTTGTACACTGCTTTGCCGTTCACTTTTGTCTTAATCAATTTCCGGCGACAAAAGATCACAGTTCTAATTGCTAAATGATAACGCAAACCAACCATCCAACATAGGTACTTCTTTTTCAAATTTGAAACTATCTGTTTGTGTTTCACGATATAGTCTGCATAGGTGTCCAATTGATAGATCTCTCTAGCATATTGTTCTTCTCAATCACACATTTCTACAAAGTCACCAAAGGTAATCTGCTTCTCTAAGGCCTTCTGCAAATATTTCGACTTTTCATGTTTCTCTTTCGTCTTCTCATCATCATCATCATTGTTATACGTATCCAAAAAGGACTTCTTGAAAACAGATAGTGGAACATAAGCTCTAAGTCTTTTAAATCCCTTGTCCCACTTCCTGGGCAAGTCGGGAAGATCTGCTGAATCAAAATCTAACAAATCATAACCCAGTTCTGCTTTCTTCACTTTCTCTGACTCGTCTGAGCTAGACTCTTCTTCCAAGGATGATTTCTCTGAATCTGATTCCGATTGATCTGATGGAGGACTTTGAGACTTTCTCTTCTTAGATTTTCTTTTCTTTTTCTTCTTTTTCTTAGAAGCACCTGAATCGTCAGAGGACAAAGATGAGTCATCACTCGGCATCTCTTTCTTCTTGGATTTCTTCTTCTTTGGTCGCTTCCTAGATTTCGAAGTATCCGAATCACTCGAAGCAGAATCAATGTCCGAACCATCGCGTTTTGACTTATTGTTTTTCACCAGGCCTTCTTCCTCTACATGGCTTTTATGTTCTACCACAGCTTTGGAGCCTGAAATAGCTGCTAACAGATGGCTCGAGTCATCCACAAGATTTCTGGAGGTTGTTTCTGGATTTGGACCTGGTCAGTCGTAATCCATTGACACCATTGCACCAAACTGGTCGTTGAAACTATTGACCAATCTTCGGGCTGTTGGTCCATCCTTAGCATCCAAAGCTTGTGTCAGCGCTTCCAGGATTGCTCGGCTGCCGGTACCTGGAGCACTCGAATCATGATTGAATTGCCTGAAAGCTGGGTCAAACAAACGAAACAAAAACATTTCCCTTTTGTAAGTTTTTTAACATTCTATCAGAATTATTGTTATTATATAGATTTCCAACAAAAAAGGACGATTCTCCATAGATTCTCCGGAACAGATTTCTAAAGAAGAACCGATCAAGGCTTTGCCTCCTCAGCACACATTGCGAGGTAAAGGGTTCTTCTCTTCGGTCCGCTTAGCTTGCCAACTTTTCCGATTGGTCTTACTGACTAACATCTATCTCCTTTAGAGCGCATCAGCAGCATCTATTTGCGCGTCTACCTGCAATCCTTGTCTCACAAGACTTCTCTCTCAACCGGCGCTTCTAGCAGCCCAGAGCATGGATAACAAGTAGTGACTTACGGCGCTTCAGCAGCCTGCATCATACTCCACAATTTGTATCTCTATTTAAGGCGCCGCAGGCAGCCCAGACACTTCTTTTAAAGGTACATGGAATTATATCACGAGACCAAAAGAACCAAGAAAACAGGAACAAATCGAAATGAAGGAATGAAAGAAAACAATGCTTTAACACACCCTCTATCGGTACACCTTCTACCAATTTCACAGGGCCTTTCCCCTTCTTCGATTCTTCTAACTGACGTCTTTCTGCTTCTCTTCTCAACTCTATCTTCTCTAATTCCATCCTCTTGACTTCGTTTGGCTTGACATCCGCAGTGTCAGATTCCGGATTGTCGAGTTCCTCGTCATCTTCTACATCAGCTCCACCATCTCTCTGGTCTTCATGAGGTTCATGACAGTTGCTACAAAGATCCTGGAGGCTTCCTTGCTCCTTTGACTTTGGTCCTCTGGAAAGTGCTCTCTTCTGACGTTCCTCAGCTTGCTCTTTCTCCTTTGCTAACTTGGCTGACTTTTTCTCTTCTTCTTGTTTAGACATTGACACCATTTCTTGACGATAAATCTTGTCTTCTATTAACTTTTCCTTAACACTTCTATTCATCAAAGAAACTTGTAAAGAATTTGATTTAGCGTTGTCGAATAAGAAGAGGGGTATGTCAATGAGAGAAATAAGATCAAGTCTGTGAAAAAAATTCCTAATAAAACGATAAGACTTTTTATGAGGAAATTGAGAGTGTTCCCAAAGCCTGAGACGGTACACATTAGTCCATTTCAGGAGAAGACGTGTAAGTGGCAGGAGTATGGGGTGTCACGGACACATAACCAGGTGTTACCACATACAGTGGTCCGTGACAGTTAGATTGTGGTAGAACGAGAGGAAATTTCAAACTTCCGTCTGTACTCGCTCTACCTCACTCTCTCACCCCATCATATTCACTCCTTACAACTTTTCTCACGATCTCTGCAGACTCTCAAGGGCTTTAAGCTCTTTTAATTTTGCGTTTTTTATTCCATCCTGGATGGGATTTAGAGTTGAGAAGTCTAACAAATCATTCCTACCGCAGTTAAGAGATCATCGCAGAAGGCTAGCAGCTCGTCAACATTCCGAAAGACAAGAGGCCTCAAGGAGGAGAATACAAGAACAAGTAGAAGAGAGAAACAGAAGAGCAGCATCTCGAACCCCGAATCTAGCCCTACCTCTTCCTACATTGGCAAATAATCAACGATTGATGAACGATATCGACGGCGACGAAATTTCGAGCCAAAATTCTACAGAGTCAATTATTCCATCTGAATCTGCTTCGAGAAAGAAGACACTTTCGTCAATTTCTTTCAAGAAAATGACGGTTCAAACTCCGGGGGGTTCAGGTTCGAGTTCTAACAACGCTGGGGCTAACCCATCTGGGACAGGCCAGAATGGAGAAAACAGTCAGAGTTTTAGGTCGGACCTAATTGAGAAAGACTCTTGTAAGTTAAAGATCATACCGTAGTCATCATTCCCACGAATATTTCAAATTCCTTCAGATTCCTCCCTCATCATATCATCATCAAAGGTCCTTGCCTACGGGAACAAGTCCAAATAAATCCCGTATTACGTGTGTCGTCTGTCAACTTGTTGACAGGCGGGGAACAGTCCTGAAGGTCTGAACGTAGGGTCCGCTAGCTCCAAGGTTTTACTCTTGTTTAAGAGCGTATAGCAGGGGGACGGGAAGGAGAAGTTTCCAGCTCCAAGACGAAAGTCTTGTTTAATGAGCGTAAAGTTGGCTATTTGATTAAGCTCCAAGTGAAATATCTTGTGTAAGAGCGTAGATCCGAGGAAACTTGTTGATTGGGAGATTAGATCAAAAAATCTATAATGTTCTCAACAAACATCATTGTCAGATGGTAGTCATAGTTAATCAGATACTGATTTACGTACTGGTTTCTAAAATCATAGATCCAGGAGGTGTGGGCGCATCAGCGAGATCCCAACCGCCACCCTCAACAATCAATGGTCTGGCAAATCCGGCTCCGCCGACATCTTCGAACAATGGCGTATCTGGCCAATTAGCTCCACCAGCTTCTTCAGCCACGGTTCCTACCTCCACTCCTACTCCTCAAGTTGTGGAAAAAGCAGCTGCTCCGATACAAGTCCAACCTTCTACCGCAGAAGCTGAACAGACCCAGGTTCTTTCGAAGAAAGACAAGAAACTGGCCAAAAAGGCGGCTAAGAAAGAGGAGAAGAGAGTAGAGAAGAAGGCTGCAAAAGAGGCAAAGAAAGCCAAAAAGTTGGGGAAAGAAGAGAAGAAGCTGACGGGTAAAATCGTGACTGAAGCGGAAAAAGGGAAGAAAAAGTCAGTTAAGAAACTCATTATCAAGTTTGAAAAGAAATTTGGAAGTTTTGATAAGAAAGGAAAAGAAATAGATGAGAAACTGGCGGCTAAGGCTGGGAAAGAAAAAGAAGGAAAGCTGAGGAAAGAGAAGAAAAGATCCAAAAGGAAAAGAAAGAAATCTTCGTCTTCCTCAAGTTCTTCCTCATCAAGCTCCAGCTCGAGCTCAGATTCCGATACGTCATCTTCTTCATCCTCATCCTCGGATTCCTCCGTGTCTTCGGATAGCTCTAGCTCGTCGTCTTCAGACTCAGACTCTTCTTCGTCAAGCTCCTCGTCATCATCAGGATTGTCTAGCTCTTCCAGCAGTTCCTCAAGCGATGACAACAGATATAATCGGGCAAACCACCTCCCGGATCTCCCGAAGAAGTGGGCAAAGAGCTTCAGGAAGTTGAATTCTTACGTCCCGTTATCGGTTTTTAGAAGATCTTATATCAAAAGCTTTCGTTCAGCCGATCTAAAGAAAAAGAAATCCTCTAATTATCACAACTCATTCAATACAGAGCTAGACAGAGAGAGACAATTTACTCACGGGGAATCCATCCAAGCGTGTAATCTGGAGGCGAGATACGCCAAAGAGATTTATGGTTTGAAGAAATACCATAAATATATCTTGAAGCACGTGAAGATTGTTGAAAAGATCAAAGAGCGGAACAAGTGTTGGTTAGTAGCTCTAAGATATCATCTGGCGATAAGACTGGAAATCTTCCGTGATAACTCAAACCGTAAAGGAGGAAAGAAGAAACACGGGAAAAAGAAGTCCTTCCCAAAGGGTCGGGAAAAACGGGTCGAACATGAGGCGAGGTGGGATACTGAGGCAGCTGGAGAATGAGCAAATGTCTACTGTGGTAGACCAGTCTCGAAAGAGACTTAAGTTTCTTATCTTTGTATTTTACATAGTAATGTAAACAAAACTACATGTGAGATAACTATATGTTAAACATGTACAGAAATCAGAGTCCAAGATCCTGAGTCACACGCATTAGACTGAAATGGAGAGGAGAGTTAGGTGTCTATTGAGAGTAACCCTGAAGTGGACGAATTCAAGCGTGAGGAAAAATTTTTCCTCTTTCGACTTGAGAAGAAAAACGCCACTACCTAGTGGTTACGCTACCCGAGCACAGTCTCGGGTCGCGGGTAATCTAACATTTTATGCACACAACCTTTTTTGGCCTTGAATCACAAAATCAGCACATCAATTATAAGGATTTCAAAAAGCAGTGTTATCTTCCCTGAAATCAACACATACTCACATTGGATACTGATCATGGTTTGGTTAGCCATCAATATTGAACCAATACAAAACAGTCAACCCATGTAAACACACTCACATTCTAAATCATCTTGCTAAACACTTCAAATCATTATTAATATTCAC